>NC_044033.1:433279410-433588778 GCF_901765095.1 Microcaecilia unicolor
GGTGGTGAACACCACGTTCAAATAGCTTGGATAATAAAGGGAGGAGGGAGATGGGGCAATAGTTGGAAGGACAGATGGGGTCCAATTAAGGTTTTTGATGAGTGGAGTAACTATGGCATGTTTGAAAGTATCAGAAACAGTTGCAGTGGAAAGTGAAAGATTGAGGATATGACAGAAGGGATGACAGTAGGAGAGCTAGTGCTGAGTAGATGGGTGGAATAGGATCAGAGAAGCAGGGAGTCAGTTTGGAGGAGGAAAGAAAATGTGCAGTTTCCTCCAGAGATTTCAGAAAAGGAAAAAAAGGAGGCTCAACAGAATGGACTGGCGGAAGGAGAGGTGGAGGTGACTTGCTTGATAACTCAAGGTTAATTTTGTGAACGTTATCATGAAAGTAGTCATCCAGACTCTGTGGAGAAAGTGAAGGGGAGTAGCTTTGAGGAGAGAGTTCAGTATGGCAAAGAGACGTCGAGGGTTTGAGCCAAGAGAGTTTGTCAAGTGGATGTAGTAGTCTTGTTTGGCAAGTGAAAGAACAGACTGAAAGGCCAGCAAGAATTTGAAATGTATGAAGTCAGTGTGAGCATGGGATTTTAGTCAAAGGCATTCCGCAGAACTGGCACAGGAATGTAGAGGTCAGTCGAGGTTGGGATTTGGTACATCTTACAGAACAGAGAATGGGAGGGGTGAGAGTATCCAGAGCAGAGGAGAGATCAGTATTATAGGAAGAGACAGCCTCATTGACAGACTTAGATAACCATAGTGGTTGAGAAAGAGGGCTGAAACACTGGTGGAGAGGATGTACAATTCATTAGCCTGACGATTCCTAAATGTATTGATGGAGATTGGACGGGACTGGGGGAGGGTGTTTAAATGTGAAAGTTATCAGATGATGGTCAGAGAGGGGAAGAACTGAGGTGCAGAAACTGGAGAGAGAGCAGTTGGGAAGAGAATAAGATCAAGACAGTGACTGTCTGGTGAGTAGGGTAGTGGAGCACAGTTGAAATTGAAAGAGGATGTTAAAACGAGAAACTGAGGGGCATAAGAGTCAGAGGGCTCATTAGCTGAATGTTAAAATCCCCAAGAATGAGGGAAGGAGATGAAGGTTCAAGAAAAGAAGGAAAGCCATGAGTCAAAGTCAGTGAGAAAGGGGCTTATTAGGTGGTCAATAAATGACTGCTACTTGGAGAGGTAGAGGAGTGAATAGACGGAGTGGACTTTGAAGGAGACAATCAATGAGACTGAAGTGGAAGAAGAGGAAATTTACAAGAGGGTGAGAGTAGTAGCCCAACACCACCTCTGCAGCCGACCGGGCGAGTATGGGAGAAAGATAACCTCCATGACACCGGGACAGCAGTTGAAGCAGAGTCTTCAGAGTAAAGCCAAGTCTCAGGGCAAGCAGATATGAAACAAGAGCGAAAGAGGTCGTGAATGTAGGAAGTTTGTTGGTTCCAGAGCGGGCATTCCATAGAGCACATGAGAGAAGAAGGGAAGATGAGAGGAGCAGAAATTAGATTGGATACATCACTGTATGACCTGCACGAATAGGATGAGAGCTGTTGTGGAGGACCAGGATTGGGATTGATATCCCAAGTAGAGAGCAGGAGAAGGAGCAAGAGAGTATGGAGAAGAGTAGGAGAGGCATGACGACAGCAACGAAGACAAGATGCCCTTAGACAGAAACGGAGATGGTTGAATGAAAGGAAGGAAATGTTGAAGCTTGAGAGCTGAGAAAGAAGGGAGAAGACAAAATGAATTTTGAGATGATGAGAGCAGAAGGTAGGCAAATGTGGTCCTGAGGTATGCAGTGATTCCAGATGGAGAAAGAGATTAGGAAGGTACAGTACCAAGAAGAGAAATTGTACTGGAGTAATTGGAAATAGCAGAAAAAAATGTTGAATTTTAAACATGGATGGCTGTTCATGTGACTGTTCACTGGTGCAAGTTACAAAATGGCCAATCATTCTTGAGAATATGCCCAGGTTTGTAGCATTTCACAGTCATGGATGTACAAGATGTCATGGCCAACTTATGTTGTTTCATATGTCCAAAGGGAGCCTATATAAATGTCCAAGTCATGGTGTTAGCAATTTTGAATAGACATATTGTAAAGACATGGCTTGCAGGAAAGAAGTGCTGTCTCACTAGGAGAAGTTCACTACTGGCTACTGGTGAGGTGGAGCTATTAGTGAGAGAGAGGCTGCAGCATCAACACTACCACCTTTGGACACCCTGGGAAGAGGCTGAGTGCATTTAGCAAGCAGCAGGAGTGGGTGGCCATATGTCACTGCTCAAATGCTGTATTCCACTGTAATAGGAACTGAGAAAAATCTGAAGAGGAAGTGGGAGCAGCTCAGGCATGACCCCAAAAGCCAGAGCTGCTGCCAGAGGACAGGATGGATTGCAACCCACCTATCACCAATTGGTCAGATGGCTCTGCAAATTGCTGATTAGGAGGCTGTGCCTGATGTTGGAACCCTTGACACATTGGGACAACCTGGACCAGCAGTGAGTAGCTAATACTTTCTTGTTGCCTGATGTAGCCTGGACCTGAATGTGAAGGGGAGGGGGGGTAGGGGGCATTCCATCCTAGATCTCATTCCCTATAACAAACAATGAACGCTGCAAGAGACACAGATGGAGTCACCCAAAACTTGTACCATTTATCATTCAACACAATGGCCATTCATACAGGCTGCTCACAGGTTTCAACAATAGGATATGAGGATATGAGGACTAGTGTCAGCAAAACTTTGTTGACATAGATGATGACATAATGTGTCCACTCTGATGTTTCCCTGTAATGGCATATATCTCACACCACTGCATGTGTTATTCCAGACGTGAGCCCTTGAGCCCATGCCAAGACCTAGTATAGGGTTTTGGACAAGGCCTAGGTTAGTCCGAAACAGGCACTACGCAGCACCCCAGCCACCAAGCCCCGCACACACACAACAGCCAACAGGCACCAACAGAAAGTGTGAGATAGAGCATTCAGGCGGGCCTCATGGCTGAATGGGAACCCACTCGCGCAGAGTCCCAAGCAAGCGGGCCTCACGGCCGCTGGGAACCGAATCACACTCTGGGAGGGGAGAAATGAACAACAAGGGTTCCCCATGGAACTGGGCCACAAGCAGCGCACACAGTGCAAGGTAGAGACACAAAGGAAAGGGTGAGAGGCAGAAGCCTCTAAAGTTATACTATGGCTGTGCCACAGGGCAAACAAGAATACAGGAAGCCCCAGAAAGAAACACTCTAGGCTTGAACCACATAGCACTCAAGGGAAAAAGGGAACCAACGATAGGACTACACTTTAGGCTGACCATTCAGCACACAGGGAAAGGGGAAGCCACTCAAGGAATACTCTAAGGTGTGCCACGAGGCACTCAAGGAAGAAGGAAACCAACTATAGGAATACTCTCTAGGCTGACCCATTCAGCACACAAGGGAACTAGGCTGTACTTACAGCATACAGAGATACAGGAAGCCCCACAAGGGAACCCACTAGGCTGACTACACAGCACACAATGGAACTAGGCTGTACTTACAGCATACAAAGATACAGGAAGCCCACAAGGGAACACACTAGGCTGACTATACAATACACAATGGGAAGGCAGAACTACCTAGAGGATACACAAAGCTGGCCCCACAACACCCCAAGGGAAAAAGAAGGAATAAACAGAACAGTGCTACTCAGCAGACAAAGATAAAGGGGAGTGATAAGCAAACAGGGGAAGCTGCCTTGACACACACAGACCAGAAAAGGCATGCCTCAGAGACAGATACAGCAAACAAAGAGAACTAAAACAAACAACAGGAACAAAATACAAGGACAGGGGGAGGCAGAACCACAGGGAGCAGAGCAGAAGCTCAGCACAACAAGGGAACACAGAGAGAGAGAGAGAAAGCTAAACAAACAAACTGAAAACAAGTCACTGCACAAGCTTACCCCAGAGAGCCCAGCAGGAGAAAAACAACACCAGGCGGGGGAAGTGAGGCAATCAGGCTCATGCTGGGAATACCCACACACACACGCACAACGCACATGCGCACAACACACGCACCCAAGCGCAGACTGGCTTCACTGAGCAAACAACTCTAAAACAATGATTGCAGGGGAAAGGCAGGCTTAAATGGGATCAGGCTTCTGACATCTGCTGGCTCAGCCCCTGAAAAGCCAATCAGGAGTGAGTCCCAAACATTCCCCTGCCTATCCAGCAGAATCATATACACATGTTCTCTTAGCGATAATCATAATGGTCATCTAGAACCAGTCATCCATCATTCGGTAGATATTGTGGTAAGGTATTCTAATTGCTGCAGCTGAAAAACAAACTCTGATGAGTAATTTCAAACCCATGAAATCAAAGGAATTGTATAGAGATTCCTATGCTGTGTCAATATGCTGATCCTGCTTCCTTTTTCAGAGTGGAAAAAAATCCAAGCACAACCTTCTTGCATACTTTACCTCCCTCTTCACCTACAAGGACCTGTGCTGGTGAAACCCATGCACATAGTTTCAGCCACTGAGTGGAGGGCAGTTTCAATCCCAGGAATTAGGGGCCCTTTTATAAAATGTGCTAAAAAATTAGCTTAACGTGTCCTAATGCAGGGCTTTCCCACTTGCTAAGCACATGTAACCCTGGTCCCACTCACACAGTTCACAGGCAGGGTTCTAGGTCAGGCACCCTGGGACCAGGATGTATAAAGATGGAGTTGAAGATTCAGGTTGGACGTAGTCTGGGGCCAAGGGTAGTCTGGGCACTCTGTTTTACTCACACACAAAATAGGCAGTAGTCTCTGTATTTCAACTTCAACTTGCTTTAATAAACATTTGAAAAACAGTTCATAAACTTGTCAGCTCGTCTGTACAATTCAGTTTGTTTTGTTTTCAGATGGTCAATACAGCATTAACATAATCTCCAAATGATATCAGGGCATTGAAATCACAGTTCAGTTCTATCTTAAATCTCCTCTATTTGCGACCAGAACAAGGTACTGTTAATCTCCGCGTAGAGTTCTTAAATTTCACAGTCATCTCCACATGATTAACTCAATTCTCTCTCTCCATCCCGGAACAGGATCATCACACGTGAAATAAAAGTCCTGCCAGAAGTGAGGCATGCCCGTTCCCAGTTCTCCCACCTGGGGTGTCTTTTTCCCCTAATCGTTCCACAGGCAAGTCCCTCTGCTCTGTAGCAGGGGCTTCAATCACCACAAAACTCCTGTCTTGGTTCCTAGGACTTCCTTCTCAGTGCTCAGGTCTTGGTGGGGGTGGGCTACTAAAGACCAGAATTTCTCCATGCAGTGCCTTTTATTACCTCTTAGCCCTGCCCCCCCCCCCCCCCCCCCCCGTAGTCTGGCCCTTCACATATCAATGTGGCTTACATTTGAAAATACAATGAGACAGTGGCCCAGTGGCCAGCATTTCTGGTGAGGGTCTGTCAGTGTGATAGTAATACCAATCTAAGTGACTTCCTCTCAGTGTATACTTTCCGGAACCTCTACAATTTCTCTCTATATCTCCCTTGGGTCCCAGATTCAAGAACTACTCCGTAATGACCTCAGCTGTGCTCATTGCCAGCAGTGGGTTTTTTTTGGCAATGGATCAAGCACACAGTTCTTCATTGGCTCACTTTAACGCCACTTTTAATTGTTTAATATTATAAATAACTTATTTTAATATATATTTTATTTCAAATACTCATCTTTTATGAGTTGTATCAAGTCAGGGGATTGATGTTATCGCCCGACATACATGTTTCGCCCTAATCCAGGGCTGTCTCAAGGACTGACCCCTACAAAAAATATAATATAAACAATGTCAGCACTAATATGGTACGCCCTAAGAGTTAATATCCTAACTCCTAAAGACCCTCCGTGTATTTTATCAATCTTACCCCTTGCCGTCTTAGCGTCTGCTCTGCTTTATAATTAAAGGGATGTATCCCCGCAAAGATGGCAACAGCGTCTAACGTCTACCTTCAGTAATAGGATATTAAGTAACTCATAGGGTGTACCGTATTAGTGCTGACATTGCCAGCTGAGGACCTCCTCCAAAGGCAACCAGAGCTCCCAAGCTCCTTCAGCCATTGACAACTAAGCATGCATGGGATGTCGGCATTGGTGGCTCAGGGATGTTGCTGCTGCTTGCTAAGCTTGGTAAAAGGAAATTCTGGCCACCTTTGAAGAAAGCCTTCAGCTGACAGAGCTTAGGGATCCTCATTAGCTAAACTATTTATATTGTCAGGTGGGGGTAGAGCGGAGCAGAGAAAAGTTTGTGCCCACCCAAAATTGTCTGGCTATGTCTGGCGATTCACTAAGCCCTAACACAAGCATAGGCTTGTGCAGTGTTTGCCTCAGCAATGGCAATAGGCAGCAGAATGGAATGGGTCACTTGGATTGAGACCCCACCAATATTTTGCCCAACACAACATGAGGAACTAGAGAGCTTGGGGGCAGAACTGAAGATTGGTTGGCTCCTCCAACCAGAAAGGTGTTCCTAGTGCATTTTTTTCTAGCAAAAAAGGTGCCGATACTCAAATGCCAGGCCACCCTTCAGTGGTGGGGTGATCATTGAGGGACCCATCCCACAATAGCCAGGCCCCCTCCAACCAGTCACAGAATCGATGACAAGGCAGAATGGTGTGTAGAGCCTGACCTATTTCATTAAAACTTGGGAACCATGGGTCAATTTTAGCAGACAATGGAAAAGGTGCCGGTACTCAGTACCCCCTCAAAAAAAGCCCTGGGTGTTCCAATGGCCCCAAAGACAGTTGGGGAAAAAAGATGAATAAATGATGGCTTCTGTTGAGATCTGGAAAAGTTAAACCAGTTGGTAAATAGTTTAATTTTGGTGAGGATTTGTTGTTTTTATTTTCTGTTTATTGCATTTTGGCTCAGCTCAGCTCGGCTCCTGCTTAGAGTCAGGATTGTCAGTTAGCTCCATTATTCATAAGAAACTGATCCCATCCTGGTTTTACCAACTTTAAGAAACCATGCAGGCAATGGGATAAACCAAGCATCATTTCAGTCAGTCTAAACAAAAAGATAGAGCAATTAGTGTTATTGATTATTTGGCCGCAATAGCAGCCACCAAGGAGGTTACAGGAGACAAAGTGACGTCAAAATGTTGAAGCCAATTAGGTCAGTCTAAGTTTCTCCTTCCCTGTGCAGCCATCATCCCCATACACTCAAAGCATGTTAACCTAGGAACTTCTGCATCCAAGTTGTTCTTTATTTCTGGTAGCATTTTTATTAATCTCACTATATTTTCAAACATGCCAGCTTGTGCAATATACGGATCTGTATATCTGCTGTCTGAAATTTTGGAAGATAGAAATAAAGAAATAAAAATTAAATTTTGGATGTACTCTATAGAAGTTGTTGTTTACTTCTGCAATGTGATGGATGCCTGTTCTGGTGTGTGCATGTGATAATCTTTGAATAACTGCCTATACTAATGGCCATGGATTTCTGAACATGTGGTATCATTAAATGACAAACTTTTAAATGGATATATATGCTAATCTCAACTTTGCTAAATGTTTCAGACATATCCATCTATTTGTTCTCATGATATAACTGAATTCTATTATTCTGTCTCATTGTATTTTCAAATGTAAGCCACATTGAACCTGCCTTTGTTTGGGATAATGTGTGATATAAATGTGAAAAAAAAAATCCTGTATCCTCCACCTTTTAAGACACTGCCTACCTGCTGGATAGTGATGGCACAAGGAAAGCAAGTTTGATCCAGTGAAGACTTACTCAAAATAACCTGTTCCTTAGCTGGGCCCTAGTATTACCATATTGAAAATGCGACCATGCCATGCCTCTGTGGCTATGCTCCACTAATAAGTTAAAAGATTAAATGGATTTCTTGAAAGGATTATATAAATTTAGGATGCATGACTAGGGACACAAATATACACTTATTTATTTAATATCGCATTCTTCATGTACAGCCACAAAACAACCTTTTAGGGTGATATTGTTCACATGAGCTCCTTTTATTACTGACCAGCCAGAGATAGCGTTTTTGGTTTGGTATAGTATAAGTTATCACAAGAACAAAATATAAGAAAACCAATGAGCTGCATTAGGAGCTTATAGTCCATTTATGTTTAAACAAAAGAGATCTGCATGAAACAAAATATTTATATTTTGAGTTATAAAACCACTTGCCGCTGCAACGTGTTCAAAATAATAATCCATTTGTGTATCTAAACGGTAAACTTCTACAAAACAGATGATGTGATTCCATGTGTGCCCCAATGAAAGGAGAGTTTAATTCTACTTCCATTTAATTTCAATATATTCCATCTTCTTTGTAACAACAGTTAAGATGAACCCATCAGGAGACAGAATATCCTCACTGAAATGTGGCCATCCGTATTGTATACAGTGTATTTATTTATTTATTTAGTTTTAGTGTAGAAAATGAGCACAAAATATAGAGTTTAAAATTGCAGTTTCTACCAGCTATAATAATTTTTAAGCTGTTTTAGTGATATTCAATTGTTATTTCATGATATTGTATATCTACGTATGGGAAGCTTTCAAATAAATCAAAAAGCTGCCCAATAAAGTAAACAACCCCCACCCCCCCAACAAATCTTTGATCCTCCATCTTTTAAATACTGCCTATCCAATTGAAACAGATTTAGACTTGTTATAGGTGGACCAACAATAAAGAACGACAACGTGGAAGCAGCAGCTCATAGGTTTGCTTGCTTTGTTTGAGTGTACGAGAGATGACGTATTTGCGGGGGAGTGGAAACAGAGATTAACCAAATTGGCTTCCTTGCTTACAGGGGACTAGATAGGCTCACTTCCACTCCTGTCTATTAAACCTCCTTGGCAGCCACCACCACTAGATACGTTGCCAGTCCCAACATGGCCGCCACGGTTTGTCGCGCAGACTCCAACTCCCCTTCCTCTTTGACCCGGTAGCAGAAGGGCTGGGCGGAGGGACTTTGGGTCAACGTGGTCGCGGGTTCTAGTCTAGATAACCGTGAAGAGTGAATACAGGACCCGAGCTAGAGATGCAGATTTCTAATGTGAATGATGTGAAGATTTACAATTTGAGCTGTGGGAAGTCGCTACCCGAGGTTAGTAATAGGGTGGTGGTAGGAGGAGGAGGAGCGGAGAGTTTATGCTTGATTTATGATCAGGGGATGTTGTTTGCTTGCTTGTACTCCAGACAGACCCCTGCTGCAGGTAGATAGATGCCTTGTACTCCACATCGTTGCTGCAGGTAGATTTTGGAAGGTGAAGAATTTCTTGAAGTGCAGGTATCTAAAATTGTCATGCTAATGAGAGTACTTGAATTTATTATACCTACTCCCTACCTCATCTCCGTTCGCCAGTTAGTGATTCAGTATAGAAGCCCTGATGATTTTTCATAGTTGGGTTTTCAGCAGGTTGAGGAGTTAGGAGTATTTGTATGGATAAGTGAGTATATTACATTTTAGTATTTTATGTGCTATAAAAATTTAAGACGATAAATTCAGGTGGCGTTGGAACAGATGATTTTAAAAAAAGGTATATAAATTCCGTGTTTCATAAACTTGTTGATCCAAAAATTGGGATCGATTTCAGACATTCAGAAACGTGCTAAAGAATCTTCTCAGTAAGAGCAGTAAGCAACGAACAGTACTTTAAAAAGCATGCAAACAAAAATAGTACGAGATTTCTCCCATGGCATCCTGGGGGGGGGGGAGGGAGGAGTTGTCTGACACCCACATTTTGAAAATACTTTTTTGCATGTGCAGTAGTGACTCCAAAATGGGTTAGTTTTGCTCATAATATGGCGAGAAAAGAATGAGCCTCGTTGGTAAACTACAGTATGTTAGGATTTCATCTCAGATATATTGCTATTGTTCTTAGTACTTTCTTTACATAAGTACATAAGTATTGCCACACTGGGACAGACCAAAGGTCCATCAAGCCCAGCATCCTGTTTCCAACAATGGCCAATATAGGTGAAAAATACCTGACAAGATCCCAAAAAAGTTCAGCATATTTTATACTGTTTATCCCAGAAATAAGCAGTGGATTTTCCCCAAGTTAATTTGTACCAAAGAAAGCTGGGTTGTGAAGTTCATTGGATGTAATATTACAAAAATATATCAAGAAGTGCTTAGAATTACTTTTTAATCAAATCAGGTCTTAAATATCACTAATATTCAAAGTCGTTAAATCGCGACAGGATTGTGAAAAAATTACAAGAGGACCTTACGAGACACTGGGAGACTGGGGCGGCTAAATGGCAGATGATGTTTAATGTGAGCAAGTGCAAGGTGATGCATGTGGGAAAAAAGAACCCGAATTATAGCTACCGTCATGCAAGGTTCCACGTTAGGAGTTACGGACCAAGAAAGGGATCTGGTTGTCGTCGTCGATAACACACTGAAACCTTCTGCTCAGTGTGCTGCTGCGGCTAAGAAAAGCGAATAGAATGTTTGGTATTATTAGGAAAGGTATGGAAAACAGGTGTGAGGATGTTATAATGCCGTTGTATCGCTCCATGGTGCGACCGCACCTTGAGTATTGTGTTCAATTCTGTCGCCGCAATCTCAAGAAAGATATAGTAGAACGGGAAAAAGGTGCAGCGAAGGGCGACTAAAATGATAGCGGGGATGGGACAACTTCCCTATGAAGAAAGACTAAGGAGGCTAGGGCTATACAGCTTGGAGAAGAGACGGCTGAGGGGAGACATGATAGAGGTATATAAAATAATGAGTGGAGTGGAACAGGTGGATGTGACGCGTCTGTTCACGCTTTCCAAAATACTAGGACTAGGGGGCATGCGATGAAACTACAGTGTAGTAAATTTAAACAAATCGGAGAAAATGTTTCTTCACCCAACGTGTAATTAAACTCTGGAATTCGTTGCCGGAGAAAGTGGTGAAGGCGGTTAGCTTAGCAGAGTTTAAAAAGGGGTTGGACGGATTCCTAAAGGACAAGTCCATAAACCGCTACTAAACGGACTTGGAAAAATCCAAAATTCCAGGATAACATGTATAGAATGTTTGTACGTTTGGGAAGCTTACCAGGTGCCCTTGGCCTGGATTGGCCGCTGTCGTGGACAGGATGCTGGGCTCGATGGACCCTTGGTCTTTTCCCCAGTATGGCATACTTATGTACTTATATGTACTTATATTCCCTTTCTAGAAATCAGATTTACATCAGTTAGCTACATGAGGATATAAAGTAGGGGATGAATTGGGTATTTAGAAGATAAGAATGTGAGCATAGGTAGGCAGGGCTGTGGGCAGAAGCATATTCTGTACAGAGAGGTAGCTTAAGTATTGGACTTTGGGTATAGGAGGGATTTAGGCCTTTTCCTTAAATGTTGAACCTTATGGTGATAGGAAGGGAATTCCATAGGGTGGTTTCTAGTACAGGGAATAGCGAGCTAAAGATTTTAGTACTTAGTACAGTTGGAGGCATATTTTCAAAGCACTTAGCCTCCCAAAGTTCCATAGAAACCTATGGAACTTAGCCTCCCAAAGTGCTTTGAAAATATGCCTCTTGGTGAAAACTTCCAGATGGGTTTCAAAAATGAGAAAAGGCTGGTGGCACTTTATAGACTAACAAACTTATTGAAGCATGAGCTTCCAATGAGAAAGAGTCCACTTGCATCTGATGAAGAGGGCTCTTGGTCCTCTATAGCTCATACCTCAATAAATTGGTTAGTCCAGTGGTTTCCAAATCTCTCATGAATATTCATTGTGGGTATCCTGAAAACCTGACTGGCTGGGGTGCCTCCAGGACCAAGTTTGAGAATCACTGGTTAGTGTAAAGTGTCACTAGTAATTCTGTCTTTTTTTTTTTTTTTTCCAACACAGCTAGGTCTATTTCTAAGTCTTTCTGCCATTTTTTCTTAGTCTCTGATTGCATTTTTTTGTGCTACTCAGTGCTTTCTGTTAGCAGTATTGTTCTTTAGCACTATATCTGGTTCCTTTTATTTATTTAAAAAAAAAACTTATTACCTGCCTGAAACCAAGCGGCTTACAATAAAACATACAAAACACAAAACTATCACACACATTTATCTCCTACTAACCCCACCCAGAGATTTATACAATTTATAGTATACCTGTCAAGCCTGAGGATTATATATCAAAGAAAACCTGCATAATTTGACTATCCAAGCCTAGAGGTATATATTGGAGAATGCTGTACAAAAGGATAAGCTTTCAATACCTTCTTAAATTGTTGTAATGAAGTACAAAAATCGTACATACCCAGGCAAACTATTCCACAATAACGGGCCAGTAATTGAAAAGGAGCTTTCTGATGTGTCTGCATAAATAAAATAAATAAAGGTGTATTATTCCAATCTGGTACAAGTACCCTTTCTTTCCATATCTGATCTTAACTGTTGTGGTGATTTATAAAGCCGAATTATCTGTTTCATATACTAAGGTATTGATGAAATAAACTTAATTGCTGTTCAACAGACAGTTTGACTAACAGTTGCCTGTATGGTGCTTTGGTCTTTATTCACTGTGGTTTACCTGGGAAAAAAATTAGTCTTCTCTGGAAGACTGTTTTGTTTTTGTCTCCTTGGGTTTTTTTGGTCAGTCTAGCCTCCATACAGTTGTTGATATGTTTTCACTATGGCAGCGTTACAGGACAAAAAACAAGCACTGTTCTGTTTGTGCGTCACAAAGGTCAGCTACGGCGGAAGTGGGAAAATGCCAACAGTGTGAAATGAAAGTTGCAGTTTCATTTTCTGTTAGTGCCGAAGGACACTGGATGAGCAGAGCTCTAGTTCCTCTGGCTGAACACAGCCAGCGGTTAATATGTTTGAAGTGGTGGCAGACCCAGTTTTGTTGAGGACTGCCCCCGTATTTGCATGGTGGTTGCTGCCAGAGATGAGACTCCTCAGTTGTCTCCCTCCCCACTGGCAGCAATGGATCCTTCCTTTGGGATTCTGCCAGTTACTTGTGACCTAGTTTGCCCATTGCTGGAAGCGGGATACTGGGCTGGATGGACCTTGGTCTGCCCCAGTATGGCTGTTCTTATGTTCTCTTATAGGTAGGTTACAAGACTTAGGTTTTTCTTAATAGTCTTCATTTTAATTTATTCTCTTATTGGACAGAGATTTACCCTCTACTTCTGTTACTTTACCTAATGTCCATGCTCCTCCTAATGTAGCTGTTAAGTGGCCCAGGTTGGAAAGGGTAAAAGATCAGGATGCTATGCTTTCCGTATTCTTTTGAGTGGAGGAGAAGCTAGATTTAAATTCAGCAGAGCAGCCTTTTGGGCTAGAGGAAGATATCCTCTGAGGGGGATGGATCCTCACCCAGTAGAACTGTGTTCTGTATTTTTGGTAAGGAGGACTTGGCTATTTTAATTTCCCAGGTTTTGTCCACTCTTAAGATTTTGGCAGGAGTTCTCAACCCAGTCCTCGGGACACACCTAGCCAGTCAGGTTTTCAGGATATGCATGAGATAAATTTCCATGCACTATCTCTTCTATGCAGTTTTATCTTGTGCGTATTCATTGTGCTGCCATGAGAACCTGACTGGTTAGGTATGTCCCTGGGCTGCTTTAGGTGATTGATATAATTTCTACGGAGGTTCCAGATGCCAATTTTTGTGTTACGTTAACTGTGGCTAGGCTTTATCTAATAACGTCTCAGCAATCTGAAAGATTCAAGCTGTGTATGATAGATGTGGTGGTTTTGGCTGTGAAGAAGACGACTGCTATCTTCGTTGAGGTGGGTGTAGTGTTGAAAGATCCCCAGGACCACAGGATGGAGACTGTTTTGAAGTAATCATTTGAAGTCTCTGCATTAGCCTTGCAGGCAGCTGTCATGGAGGCTAACTAGTTCCAGTGTGGTTTAGGTCAGTGTTTCCCAAGTCGGTCCTGCCAGTCAGGTTTTCAGGATATCCATAGTTAATATGCATGAGATTGATTTGCATATATATACTGCCTCCATTGATTTGCACATCTCTTTCATGCATATTCGTTGCAGATGTCCTGAAAACCTGACTGGCAAGGGAGTACTCCAGGACTGACTTGGAAAACGCTGGTTTGATCAGAGCAGTTGGTGGGAAAAGCTACGCATTTGTCATCAGGGGTGATCTTGGTTCCACTTTTTAGATTTGGGCACAGTGGATTCTTTATATGATTTAATTAAATGGCTAAAAATATGAATCTCCTTGTAGCTGTTTGGCATTGTCTCTGGCTCAGAAATTGGTCTATAGGTAAGAGGTTTGCTTTAAGGTGATGGTTTAGAAAAATTATTTGTCTTTCTGGGTCAGTGGTTCCTAGTCTTCTGGAAGATTGAACCAAATCTTCTTTTAGAGGTTTTACGGTTTTACATCTAGAGAACGCTTTAAGGAGTCCAGGAGATAAGAGACCAAGAAGGGTGAGTGTTGCTCAGTGCATTAGTTTTCCTTTTAGAAGTAGGTCTATTCAATTTCGCCATATATAAGTCTGAGATTCCTCAGCGACCCTCCAGACCGGTCAAGACGCGTGGGTTATGTCCTCCTACCAGCAGAGGGAGACTGAGAAAACACTAAGCTTTTGAAGCCTGTATATATAACCTGTGCAGAACCTCCACTAGCCAGTATTTTCTCAGTCTCAGCAGAGGTAGCATATGACAGCCTGTGCAGTCTCCAAGAGTCTGGTGAGGTAGTTGTCATTGGGTCATAGGATTTTTTCCTTCCAAACTTTATTCTGTTGCAGTACTCTGTATGTGTGTGTAAAAAAAAAAAAAAAAAAGGGCTTTGGGGCCCTGGGTCCGGTGGGGCCCAGTTTTTTCCCCCTGGGGTGTTACACCTATGTTTGGGTCCCTCCCCCTGTGCTGCTCTCTATTTCTGTTTGCTTGGCAGCTTTGTGCCTCGGCTGCTTTCTCAGTATTGTAGCCTTGAGTGCCTTACAATTTCCAGCTGCCAGAGTTGGAGTACTGTGCCTTTAAGGGCATTTATTTCTTTATTTTCAGCGGACCGAACGGGGTTTCGATTCCTTGCTGGAACGAGGGAGCAGCGCTTTCTTCAGTGCTTTTGCAGTGTGAGTGAGTTTTTGGTTTGGCGCGTTTGTGGAACAGCTTTTCCCTTCCCTCGTGGTTTATGGCGGCCCAGCTCCTCCGATGTCGCGCGTGCTCGTGGTGAGGGGTAGAGGCGTCGGGCGCTTAGTGTAAGCTTTGTGGTGCGCCTATAAAGGTGGCTGCGGCTCCCCCTGACTTGACCTCGGAGGGATCGATGGTGTTGGGAGTCTCCGGGTCAGCGGGAGTGTAGGCAGGGCCGCTGTCAGCGGGAACAGTTTTGGCGGGAACGGCCGCCATCTTGAGTCCGACGCGGCCCGTAGAGCCAGCTGTTTTTGGGCCTGCGGCCTCCGTTTTTGGCACAAAAGGGCCTAATGACGGTCCGGGAATGGTGGGCTTTCCTCCAGATTTTGTCTGGACGCGGTATCAGGCCTGGAGATCGGGACCCCCCCCCCCCCCCCCAATTGGAAGAGAGGGCTGTTTCCATCTTGGCTGAGAGACCGCAGTTAGAGTGGTCAGAGGACAGGCATTGTTTTTCTCCTGTAGCTGCAGAAGCTGCGCTTAGTGATCTGGGGGAGTCAGATGGAATTGACGGCTCTCAGGAGCAGGATTGTTGGATTTCTGGAGAGGATCCTTCAGTAGTGCGGATTTTCCATAGAGATGAGCTGTCAGAACTCATAGATCGGAGTGTCGTCCACCCTTCAGTTTGGTCCTGAGGTGGCTTTGGGGGAAACTGGCCAGGATCCGTTGGTGAAGGGCATTCAGCGTCAGGCGTGATCCTTCCCTATGAACAAGGATCTCCGGGAGATGATTTGTCAGGAATGGGATTTGCCGTGTAAGGTGACAAAGGCAATGGCGAGGCTTTATCCCCTCCCTCAGGAAGATAGGGATTCCTTTAAGGCTCCCACGGTAGATGCAGTAGTGACGGCAGTAATTATAGCTACGGCTATCCCGGTTGATGGAGGAACGGCCCTCCGTGATCCTCAGGATAGGAGGTTGGGATCTTTTCTCAAGCGTAGTTTTGTTTTGTCGGCTCTAGCCCTGCAGGCCTTGGTTTGTGGGGGTCTGGTAGCTCGGGCATGTTTTCGTTGGGCCGAGAAGCTCCTGGATGATTCGGTAGATGTTGGTTCTTCTGGGGTCAGGAGTTAGCCAACTTGGACATGGGATCATCCTTTTTGTCTGAGGCATTGTATGATTTGTTGCGTACTTCAGACAAAAATATGGCTATGGTTGTGGGAGCGCGTAGGGCCCTCGGTTTAAAAGGTTGGGTCGCGGATGCGGCTTCTAAGGCTAAGTTGTGTTCTCTGCCACTTAAGGGAGCTATGCTCTTTGGAGAAGATTTGGACAAGTTAGTGTGAGGTCTTAGTGATACCAAGGTTCTATGGCTCCAGATTTTCGGTTCAAGGCAGGGGCCAGAACTAATTCCTCTCAGGGATGGTTTAGGGAGGCTCAGTGGTATAGGCCCGGGAAGATTGAGTGGGACCTACCCCTAGCTGTCTGTTCGTCTGTCCAATTTAGATTGTAAGCTCTGTTGAGCAGGGACTGTCTTTTCATGTTAATTTGTACAGTGCTGCATAAGTCTAGTAGCGCTATAGAAATGTTTAATAGTAGTAGTAGGACCTCTAGGGGTCGGTTTTTCCAGCGCACACAGTTCTTTCGTGAGAGTCGTCGCGGAGGGCGTGGCTTTTCCGCGGGAGGTTAGTATTCAGGCCGCAATTCCCAATGAAGGTGTGCGGGCTCAGGCTCTGGTGCATGTTGGGGCTCGGCTGAGTCTGTTTACCAGAGCTGGGCCCAAATCAGGTCAGATCAGTGGGTTCTCGAGGTGTTTCGAGGTGGATATGCACTGGAATTCAAAAGCTGTTCTCCCGAAGTGTTTCTGGAATCCCTCTGTCGGTCTTGGAGCAAGAGGGCAGCAGTGAGGGACACTCTGCGGTGGCTGCTCGCGTTGGGAGCCGTGGTTCCTGTTCCTTCAGATCAGCAACGCTCGGGTGCTATTTGATCTATTTTGTGGTCCACAAGAAAGAGGACACTTTTCGTCCCATTTTAGATCTCAAAAGGGTCAATGCAGCACTCAAGGTGCCCTCTTTCCGGATGGAGACGTTGCGGTCGGTCACTGGTGCGGTCCGGAAAGGAGAGTTTCTCACTTCCCTGGATTTGACGGAAGCTTATCTTCACTTTCCTTCGTGCGGCCTTTTGGTTCCAAGTTGCAGGGTCCGATTCGTCGGTTCCTTGCAGAGAAGGCGCCGACGGCCCGTACTTATCGTCAGGTCCTGGGCCTGATGGCGGCGACCATAGAGGTAGTTCTGTGGGCCAGGGGCGCACATGCGTCAGGTACAGTCAGCTCTGCTCAGTCGTTGGTCCCCTCTGTCGCAGGACTTGGAGATGTGTTTTCCGCACTGGTAGCTCAACCCGCGCAATTTGGGAAAAGGAATGCCGTTGGAGTCCCCACAGGGGCTGGTAATGGTCACGGATGCCAGTCTGCAAGGTTGGGGGGCACATTGCTCGGTCAGGTAGCTCAAGGCCGGTGGTCTCGGGCAGAAGCAGAGTGGTCCATCAACCGGCTGGAAACTCGGGCCATTCGGGTGGCGCTCCAGGCCTTGCCGTCGGTAGTTCACCACAAGGCAGTCCGAGTGCTCTGCGACAACGCCATGGCAGTAGCATATGTCAACCGTCAAGGGGGGACGAAGAGCCTTGGCGGCGCAGTTGAACTCATCTTCAGGCTCTCTTGGCAGCGCATGTGGCCGGGGTAGGTCACATAGATGCAGATTATCGCAGCAGGCACGCTCTAGATCCCAGAGAGTGGTCTTTTCTTCGGTCAGTGTTCCAGCGAGTTGTGTCGGTCTGGGGACTTTCGGTGATAGATCTTAGGGCAACGGCTCGCTATGCGCAAGTTCAGAGATTTTTTCAGTCGCTGAAGAGACCCTCGAGCGGAGGGAATCAACGCTCTTCTGTTGCCTTGGCCTCGGGAGTGGCTGTATGTGTTTCCTCCGTGGCTGTTAGTCGGTCGAGTAATATAGCGCATCGAACATCAGTCCGGTCGGGTGATTCTGGTAGCTCCGGATTGGCAGCGTCGACTATGGTACGGAGACCTGGTGCGGTTGGCAGGGGCGGCAGCCCTGCCTTTGTTGGGATCAGTTCTGTGTCAAGGCCCGATAATCATGCCGGATCCGGCTCGGTTTTCGCTTACGGCTTGGCTCTTGAGCGGCACAGGTTGAAGAAGGGGCTTTCGTCCAGTGGCTTTGCTACGATGTTGAGTTCCCGTAGAAGATCCACTTCCTTGGCGTATGTCCGGGTTTGGAGAATCTTTGAGCACTGGTGTGAAGACCATCGAGTTCGGCCGTTTCGCTCTTCGGTGGCGGAAGTTTTGGAATTTTTGCACGATGGTGTTGGTGGGGGTCTGGCCTTGTCTACACTGAAAGTTCAGGTGGCAGCTTAGTCATGTTTTCGTGGGAAGCTTCAGTGAAAGTCCTTCGCTTCTGTGCCTGAGTAGTGCGTTTTTTGAAGGGTGTTAAGTTGCTGCATCCGCCTCAGTGACGGATGGTGCCTCCGTGGGATTTGAAGCTAGTTTTGAATGCTTTGATCAGGCCTCCGTTTGGGCCTCTGATATCGGCATATTGTAAGGATTTATCTTTAAAGACGGTCTTGTTGGTGGCGATTACTTCAGCACGGAGGGTTTCAGAGCTTCAGGCTTTGTCTTGTAGGGAACCATTTTTGTCCTTTCTGAGGGAAAGGTTTCGTTGCGGACGGTGCTTTCCTTTTTTGCCCAAGGTGGTTCCGAGTTCCATGTTAATCAGGTCATCTCTCTGCCAGTGTTGGGTGATATGGCTGGAGATTCGGAGCAGCGTGGTATTGCCAAGCTGGATGTCAGGAGAGTTTTGAGTTGTTATCTCTCTGGAACTCAGGACTTCAGAGCCTCTGTATTTGTTCGTTCTTCATGGTGGCCCAAAGAAGGGTGCAGCGGCTCCTAAGGTGACCATAGCACGGTGGTTGAAGGAGGCGGTTGCATCTGCTTACTTGAAGGGTCCTGTGGTGCCTAGGGGCTGGTCTGCTCATTCCACTAGGGGAATGGCAGCCTCGTGGGCGGAGAATAGTATGATTTCTCCGTTAGATATTTGTCGGGCTGCGGTTTGGTTTTCGTTGCATTCCTGTGTGAAGCATTATAGGATTCCTGTGCATGCAAAGGATGAGGTGCGCTTTGGGGCAGCAGTTTTGACCTCTGGCCTTAGTAGGTCCCTCCCGTAAGTTAGTTACTGCTCTGGTACGTCCCACGCGTCTTGACCGGTCTGGAGGGTTGCTGAGGAAGGTGAAATTAGATCTTACCTGATAATTTTCTTTCCTCTAGACCCTCCAGACCGGTCAAGAGCCCGCCCCGTCTGTATTGGAGGCCAGGAGGTGTGTTTGTTGGATAATTCTTGGCAGCTGTAGGTTGTTGTTTCTCTAATTGCAGACTCTGTTTATTTCTGTTTTGTGATAGGAGTCTGGGACAGGTGGGGCTCTTCTTTGATAGTCCACCTGTAGAAGCCCAACTGTTTATCAAAGGCAAAGGAACATGTTTCCGTAAGAGCAAGCGGAAGATGTTTCTTGTTTTTGCAGTTTACTGTGACCACGTACAGGGTTGCTAGTTGTTGTTAGTGTATTTTGTTTCTCTGCTTTGTCAGGGTTATATTGGCTAGTGGAGGTTCTGCACCGGTTATATATACAGGCTTCAAAGCTTAGTGTTTTCTCAGTCTCCCTCTGCTGGTAGGAGGACATAACCCAAGCGTCTTGACCGGTCTGGAGGGTCTAGAGGAAAGAAAATTAGCAGGTAAGATCTAATTTCACCTTTTTCCACAGGAATGTTAGGTACTACACAATTGGTGTCAAGGGTTTACTCTGCATTCTTCTGTTTCAGATATTTTATTTGTTTTATTTTGATTTTTGTTCACACCTTTTTCAGCAGTAGCTCAAAGTGAGTTACATTCAGGTATACTAGGTATTCACTGGACGGCTCACAATCTAATTCTGTACCTGAGGCAATGGAGGGTTAAGTGACTTGCCCAAGATCACAAGGAGCAGCAGTGGGATTTAAACCAGCCACCTCTGGATGTCAAGACCGGTGCTCTAACCACTAGGCTACTCCTCCAAGTTTTGGATTTCTTGGAAGATAGTTTGGACAGGGGGGCTGGTGTTTACCTCATTTGAAGGTACAACTGGCTGCTTTATCCTATTTTTAGAGGCCTAGTGAAGGGATAGGAGGTAATGTTCTATTGTGGATTAAAAACTGGTTAAAAGATTGAAAGCAGAGAGTAGTGTTAAAGGGTCAGTATTCTCAATGGAGAAGGGTCGATAGTGGGGTTCCCTAGGGGTCTGTGCTGGGACCGCTGCTTTTTAACATATTTATAAACGATCTAGAGATGGGAATAACTAGTGAGGTAGTAAAATTTGCTGATGACACAGTTAATTCAAAGTTGTTAAAGTTGCAAGAGGATTGTAAAAATTGCAAGAAGACCTTTGAGACTGGCCATCCGAATGGCAGATGACATTTAATATGAGCAAGTTCAAAATGCATGTGGGGAAAAGGAACTCAAACTAAGGCTGTGTGATCCAAGGTTCCACATTAGGAGTCACCGACCAGGAAAAGGATCTGGGTGTCATTGTTGATGATACTTTGAAATCCTCTGTTCAGTGTGCAGCGGCGTATAAGAAAGTGAATAGAATGTTAAGAATTATTAGGAAAGGAATGGAAAACAAAAATGAGAATGTTATAATACATTTGTATCACTTCATGGTGTGACCGCACCTTTAATATTTGGTGCAATTCTGGTTACCGCATCTCAAAGATATAGCAGAATTAGAAAAGGTGTAGAGAAGGGTGACAAAAATGATAAAGGGGATGGGATGACTTCTTATGAGGAAAGGCTAAAGCGTTTAGGGCTCTTCAGCTTTTAGAAGACAGCTGAGGAGAGATATGATACAGATATATAAAATACTGAGTGGAGTGGAATGGGTAGAGATGAATTGCTTGTTTATTCTTTCCAAAAATACTAGGACTAGGGATACGTGATGAAGCTACTATGTAGTAAATTTAAAATAAACTAGAGTGGGAAGAGATTGAGTAAGAAAGGGTTAAGGGGGTGGTGGGATGGGGAAAGTTGTTTACTCATCTGTTGAGGTTTCAGTGTTTTTAGTTTGTAGTAGAGTTCT
Source organism: Microcaecilia unicolor (assembly GCF_901765095.1). Taxonomy (NCBI): domain Eukaryota; kingdom Metazoa; phylum Chordata; class Amphibia; order Gymnophiona; family Siphonopidae; genus Microcaecilia; species Microcaecilia unicolor. Next base: position 433,300,598 of record NC_044033.1, read on the forward strand.
TTCCTTTCCTCTTGCTTTGTTATGATAAATGTTGACTAGCCAGGGGTTGCACAGGGTTCTTATGTGGTGGTATCATCACAGGATAGCACAAGCCCAAGGTTCTGAACTGATCTGGAGGGATTTGAGGAAAGAAAATTAGCAGGTAAGAACTAATTTACCCTTTCTTTTCTTTCAGTGGCTTTCTGATAGAAAGAAGAGAGCATTACAAAAGCAAGATGTTGGTAAGTGAGCATGGCTAGTTATATAATTGTGAATATAAAGTGTGCACTAAATATTTCACATGTAGGCACTGGACATATGGTAGTGGACATAAAGGAGTTGGATAAGCGTAAGTACGCTAAATGTCAGTCATTGAAGTCCACTCTTATCTACTGACAATTTAGTTCTCTTTTTACAAACAGAATTCAGTTACCTTAAATCAGGCTTTGACAAATTTTCTTTGGATTTATGTTTTTCCCTCTTTCCCTTCCCCTATAGCATTTACCAGAGTTGAAGAGCTGGGGGCAGAGAGGAAACAGCTTCTTTGAATTCTGCATCTCCTTTAGGGCCTAACTTACTAAGGCTGTTTTCCTGTGCCATTTTTAATAAAAATAAATCTTGGTAAATCAGGCACCACTGTAGGGCATTTGCAGAAATACAGACAGCAACCCCATTCATGCCCATTCTCTCTCTCTCTCTCTCTCTCTCTCTCTCTCTCTCTTATCACTTAGGAGTTGATGCAGTAAAGTGTACTACATTTTTTTTTGCACATTGGTTAGCTCGGCTTTAGTGCACAGTGCAAAAGTAAGTTTTGCACATGGGCTAACTGTGCGCAAAGCCTTGTGTAAACAGCACACAGTACATTATAATCCATGCTAATGAAGCTATTAGCTACTCAGTTCAGGTGTGCTAGAACCGAGAGCAAAGTTCCAAACTGTTGACAGCCGCAAGTACACACAGGTCCGAGCATAAAGTAATTGTATCGACACCTGAAGCTGTCTACACATGGTATTGCAAAACTTGTATGTACTGAATAGCTTTCCAGCCCATGCACAGATGTGTGCACATGTAGCTTTGGATGCCACCTTGTGTACAACACATAGCTGCCACTAGCACAGACCTGAGTGCATGCATCCATTGCAGTCTGCATGTTAGTGTACTTTTTTTGGTTCTGGTCCTGTTTGCAAAGAAGTTGGTTACTGTATTGGGAAACTTTGGCATTAGGAAGCCACACAGCTCTAACACAAGGTTTCTGCCTCAGTCTTTCAGCCTAACTCTTTAATCTTCCTCTTTCCCATCACACTGTTTCTACCCCAATGTAGCCAGCTACATTCCTGTCCTTCCAGTTAGTTAACCAGCCACCCTCAGATTTCCCATTAGACATGCTCTCTCCTTATCTTAATCCTCATCTTCGTCTGCCACCACCTCCAGTTGAACAGGGGCTTTTCTTTCTGCACCATTCACCCTCTGAGTTTGAGCTGTGCAGGTCTTGAGACTTGGGAATTCTTGGCACCACATGATTCTCGTAGAGAGAAGTTTCATGCCTTATTTTTTCTCTTTGCTGTTGCCACCACTATTGAACAGAAAGTCCTGGATATCAGGAGGAAATTTCTAGATTCTATGGCAACTTGACGCCTGGGTTTTGAGCCCTGTCTAAAATAAATATTACTAATATCCAAGATAAAAGTAAATCATTCATTGTCCTCATACTTGGATTACTGTATATTCTCGGCTATAAGCTGAATTTCTGGGCCCCCCAAAATTGGGGTCTCGGCTTATAGTTGAGTTGGAATGTCTTCCCCCCTCCCCCCATATAGTAAGCTTGGACGCTGACACGGAAGCAACTGCAAGCAGGGTCAGGCTTCTTAGTTCTCACTCCCTTTCCCCTCTCCTCTGTGCTGGTCACAGACTCGCGGTTCTCGCCACGCCGGAGGGAGATGCGGCAGCATGATGAGCAAGGGGTCCTGCTTCACCCCTCATCAGACTCTGACTGTGTTCCAGGGTTGGGTAAGGGTTGGCCACACCGTGGAAAGCTGCGGGCCGGGTCGGCACGGGAAGCTGTTCCGCTGGGAGCGCTGCGTACGGCGCTGGCTCTCGGCTCTAGGGAGTCTCAGTCTCAAAAAGACGGTGCTGTTTTTTGCCGAAGAAGATCCCCACCAAGCACACTTCGTCCTCTTTCCAGGAGGGCAGCTCGGCGCCCGTGTTCAATAAGTCCTGCACTACTAAGTGCTGCTGCTGGCTCAGCCATGCTCCTCCACTCCCCCTCCTCCCTTTCCATGTTCTGAAAGGCTTCCCGCTGCCGCGCAGGTGCGCTCAGGCATTTAAAAGAAGCCTCAGCCTGCCTCCGCGGGGCTTCTATTGGTCTGCGGGAAAAAAACAGCCAACCTGTGGCAGAAAAAGCCGCCCAATATCCCACAACCCGCAGTTTTCAAAGCAAACAACGACGGTCGTGTGAAACCCACCCAATTCTGTGACCGAACCGCGGAATTGGCAACTTTGGTCAGCAGGGTTGGTTAGAGCCTTGAGCATGCTTGAAGACTGCTGGCTCATGAACATGCGCAAATGCCCAAGGTCCCGGACTGGCCCTGCTTGCAGTTACTTCCTTGTCAGCGTCCAGGCTTACTGCTGGTATGAGAAATTCTGGTCACATTGGGGGTGTGTGAGGGGGAAGGAAGCCAGAAGTATTGGTCACTGCTGGAGGGAGTTAGGAAAGGGAGAGAAATGCTGGTCACTGCGGGAGAAGGAAGGAGGAGAGACAGGGAAGAGGGAGAGAAATGTCGGTCACTATGGGAGAGGAATACTGAATATAAGCTCTCTGTTTTTATTTGAGTTAACATTTTAGGGGAAAATGTTATCTTGGCTTATATTTGAATAGGCTTATATTAGAGTATATACAGTTACAAGTTTTTATTTGTATTTGTTAATCCCCAAACCAAAAAATGGTATCCATGGTAAACATAAAAATTCATACTTCATAAATGGACACAACGAAGTCTATGCGTATGACCCACATTTCATGAGACATAACTAAAAGACAGGATAATTTTATAGCGAGTTTCCAAGTTTACAAAGGCACATTTATTTCACCTGTTTTATAAAGGCAACATATGTGACTCTCTCTGGGAAACCATGACTAAAATGTAGAGACTTTAGTCATGTTTTCCTAGAGAGGTTCACTTGTGTGCCTTTTGTAAGATTGCCTCCCTGAAAGCTGCTCACAGGTATTTGTGCTGTAAAGCAGAAGCAACGTTTTATATGTTCATATAGAATTCAGCAGTTATGCATGTATTTTATAATCTATACCCATGTGCTGATTCCCCCTGTTCCCAAAAACATCTATTCTTACATTGCATAAAAGTAAATGCTATTCTATTTGTTCAACCTACTTTTATATGTGTATACCCTGAGGATTTTTATGAAGGCTTATTTGAGTGTATAAAACATTCTTCTACACCAGGAGTTCTCAACCCAGTCCTTGGGACATACCTAGCCAGTCAGTTTTTCTTGATATCCACAATGACTATGCATGAGATAATTTGCATGCACTATCTTCATTGTATGTAATTTATCTCATGAATGTTCATTGTGGATATCCTGAAAACCAGATTGGTTTTGTGTGTCCTGAGATCTTGATCAAGAACCCCTGTTCTACACATATAGTTTATTTTAATTCATCGGTTAGATACCCAAATAGTAATACTGTTCAGATAATATCCCAAAACAAAATTAAACACTGGTTTGGAATTTTCACTCAGAAGGTCTTTTAAGTGAATGTCTGATGGCTTGCCTGATTCTCAGGTAATAGGAGAGGATTGGTGTGCTAGCTTTGAGATTCTAAAGGCTTAATGTTAGGAAAGTTTGTGCCTCAACATTAAAAATGGAAAGCTAAAGTTATCTTAATTTATAGAATTTGTTGATTTTCTTTTTTAGATGTTCGGAGAAGAATTGAACTTATTCAAGACTTTGACATGCCCACAGTTAGCACAAACCTTAAGGTGTCAAGAAATGGACAGTATATACTGGCAACTGGTAACGGCTTTTTTTTTTTTTTGCACATAACTGTACTTATGTTGCATACACTGGATTGTTTTGACCAGCCAGTCTGCAGATGCTTAACTGAATATGTCTCTTTGGACCAGAACCTTCTCAAATTCTCTTTTGGTTGTCATTGCTGTGCAATGCATAGCTCCAACTTTTCTATTTTGGGTTTGCCCAGCCTGGGTTTTACCACCTACTTCCTTGGCATCGGCAGCAGATGAATCCAGCAACCTAGTGATGTTCACCTTCTGTCTTGCCTCTGGGACAGAAGTAACTTCTGGAGATCTCCTGGCCTCGAGTAAAATTTTTACTCTCCCAGGCAGAATTCCAGGCAAGAAAAACTTTGGCTACTAAATAAGTATTAGACATAATAAATGTTTATTCAAATTGTCAAGAAGCCAATCAGTAATTATTAAAATAGTAACAAATAAACCCCCAATACAGTATAATATGTAGCAAAACAGAGTTTTCCCTGGGAGCTGTTAATATGTCCACCTGCTAGTGTAGTCACATTGAGGCTCGCCATCCTCGGTTCTGTTTCCTTTTAAGTACTTTTTTCTTCCTTTCTTCATTATCTTAATTATAATTACCCCTTCCTACCTAATGAATATGCATCTTTCCAGAATATTCTGTTTCCTGTTATGAATCAAATTCTATCATTTATTCTCTTATTATATGGATGGTTAGGGCCTCTCATACACATAAGCATAAGTTTTCGTTTGGTATGGGGTGACCTTTGTCCTTGGTATGCACAGTCATCATTCTAGCCCCCTCCACCCTTACAGTTTTACCCACACCCACTCACTTCTCCTCTGATTGTTTATCTGGATACAGCAGGTGTCCTTAGTCATAGGAGTCTCTGGCTTATTTGCTGACCAGCAATTTATCACAAGTTAGCACAGGCCAAAATGTCAAGCCACAAATTTCTACAGCCTTAGAAAGGTGTTTACCAGAAAAATGCTGTCTTGCAATTCCAGATCTGCTCCCAGCTCAAAGAAGAGCAAAACAGCTTATAATAAAGACTAAAAATATGTATGGTTTGCACCTTTTCATGGCCTTTATGATATACAGTGGGTTGTGTCCGTCTACCAGCAGGTGGAGATAGAGATACACTGGCTTTTTGGGAAGCTATCCATCCTATATCGCTGTGTTAAAGCCAGTGATCTCTATCTCTGACTGGATTCCTCTGTTAGGGGTGCTCCTGGCCTGGGCAGTTGAGTGTGGGGATGCTCTGGCTATTTGGCACCAGCTTTAGGGGGCATACTTGATCACCCTGTGTCTCTCCCACACTGGGTCTCCCCCTGCCACTGTTCTGTCAGTTTCCCTGTCCCTCTGCTCAGTTCTACTGCCTTTAATTGGATTTAAAACAAACAAACAAAAAAAAAGGCTTTGAATCCAGGCGCTTAGGTCCCTTCTTTTGTTAACACTTGTGGAACAAGAAAGCTGCCTGCAGTAGAACAGCAAAAAGATAAAATAATTAAGCATCTGATTGCTCCGGCATAGCAGAGCTCGAGAGAGGGGGGACCCTTGACCCGGTTGAACCCGTTCTCTCACCGTTGGCTGAGGCAGGGGTGTCATGGGCTTTGGGGGTGGAGGCATTCCCTCCCTTTGATTTTATCCTTCTGCTTCATCAAGCTCACCTGATGAAGTACTCTCACCAGCAGTCAGAGGTTTTGCTGCAGAACACCCTTGGGGTTCCCTCTCAGCTTTTGCCTCATGCCTCCTGAAAAGAGGAGGCGTATGGGAGCTGCTTCTGAGGTGGGGTTGTTTGCCCCCTCCCCCTTCTCCTCCTTTGTCTGAGCCGCCTATGTCCAACATTTGAGGACAGTCTCCCCTGGAGGGAGAGCTCCTGGCTTTGAAGCCAGATGACCCTACAGTGGTATGAATTTTCCATAAGGAGGAGTTGCCCTCCTTGATTGCTCATAGCGCTTCAAGCCCTTAATATCTTGGTAGACAAGTCGAGTCCGCAGCGCCTGCTGCAGCTAACTCTACAACAGCTACCATTAGGCGGCCTGTTTGATCTTTCCATTGCATGAGGCCATAGAGGAGCATATCTTGGCACATTGGTCCACTCCGGATGCTGGGCTGCAGGTGGCAAAAGCTATGTCTCGCCTGTATCCAATGCTACAGGATTACTTGGAGAAGCTGAAGCTCCTGAAAGTGGACGCTTTGGCGGTGGCCACCAAGACGACCTCCGTGCTTGTGGTGGGGAGGTATTGTGATGTGCAGGATGAAACAGGACATTCCATATCATCAAGCTGATCAATCCATAGACTGGTGGGTTGTGTCCATCTACCAGCAGGTGGAGATAGAGAGCAAACTTTTGCCTCCCTATATGTGGTCATGTGCTGCCGGAAACTCCTCAGTATGTTCTCTATCTCAGCAGGTGGTGGTCACACACAGCAGCAGCTCTGGCTAGGCCTCCAAGCCTAATTCTTAGGTTTTGTTGAGTGCCTGGGGTTGAGGGCTCTTTTGAGCAAGTGCAAACCTGGTGGTGCCAGGTCCCTCCTTTTCTCCCCCCTCCCGCTGGCTCCGTTAAAAAAAAAAAAAAACAACAATTTTTGAACGTCCTTAAAGGCGTTTATTTTGACGTTTATTTAACGTTTATTGCAGCTACTCACTGGGACACCAGGTCGTTACAGCTCGGAGCGGCAAACAGGTAATTTTTACCTTTTTATAGCGGGCAGGGGGTTCCCGATTCTTCTCCTCGTGGCATATGGCGTCGGAGGGCGAGGGCGCAAAGAGTCGCTCCCCGGATCGCTTGAGCGCTTCTAGAGGGGATGCGGGGGTCTTAAAGCCTGATTCGCCCTTGTTGGGTGACAGTTTCGTGACCGATGAATGTCCCGGTCCTTCCTCCGGCGTGGCGGTTTTTCCCGCCATAAACGCCCATCCCCCGCTCCTCGCCTCCGCCATCTTGGCCGGCCACGCGGCTCGGACGGCTTCTTCTTGGGCCGCCCTTGAGGTTGGAGACATTAATGCCATGAACGCCCTTAATTGGGCGACGGCACAAAAGCGGCTAAAGTTAAGCGCCGTTCTTCCCGCGCGGCTCCTTCGCGGAGTGTCGCGCCGGACGCCATTTTGGATGCGCAGCATGTCTCTCCCCCGCTCTTGCGAGCGCCGGTTGAGGGTGCATCTAGGGCTGTAGCCCAGGCTGCGGAAGTGCACAGTCTGGGGGGTTTCTCCCCCGAGTTTGTTTTGCTGCTGCATCAGGCCTTCCTTATGCAAAACGCTGCCCCTGCTCCCTCGTCTGGTAAAGAGGTTGAGGTTCCCAGAGGTAAACGCCCTCGGGTTGATTCCCAGGCCTTGGAGGACTTTGTCTCCTCCGATGTAGATGAGGGCAGCGTATCTGAGTTCTCCCAATGGTCCTTTGCGGATTCCTTGGAGGAGACGGATCCCCGCTCGGATGGAGCGGATGACCCCTCTGCAGCGCGGTTTTTTAGCTCAGAGGATTTGCCCAACCTGTTGATACAGGCCATGGACACTTTGAAGATTTCCTCTCCGGAGGACGTCTCTCCCTCAGCCCCTGTTGGCTCTGCCATTATGCTGGGGACGAAGCACCCGCCTAGAACCTTCCACGTGCATGATGCCATGCACACCTTAATTTCGGCTCAATGGGATGTCCCTGAAGCGAGCCTTAAAGTGGCTAGGGCTATGTCCCGCCTCTATCCTTTGACTGAAAGTGAACGTGAGGCCTATCTGTGGCCTACCGTGGTTTCTTTAATCACTGCGGTGACTAAGAAAACGGCGTTGCCGGTGGAAGGTGGCATGGCCCTAAAGGACGCCCAAGACAGAAGATTGGAGGCGCCTTAAGGTCGTCCTTTGAGGCAGCTGCTTTAAGTTTGCAGGCCTCAGTTTGCGGCTCCTATGTGGCCGGGGCGTGCCTGACTATGGTGCAGCGGGCTTCCCCCTCGGATTCATTCCTTGAGGGCTGATTGGCCGGCCCTGGAATCGGGCTTAGCCTATTTGGCAGACTTGCTGTATGATGTCTTGAGGGCCTCAGCTAAAGGCATGGCTCAGACAATCTCTGCGCGGCGGTGGCTTTGGCTGAAACATTGGTCTGCTGACCACGCCTCTAAATCCCGCCTGGCTAGATTGCCTTTTAAGGGCAAGCTGCTCTTTGTGGTCGAGCTGGACAAAATCGTGACCGATCTCGGCACGTCTAAGGGCAAGAAGTTACCAGAGGTCAGGGCTCGGGCTAGTACTCGTCCCGGTACCTCCAGAGGACAGTTTCAGGAAGCCCGTCGGTACCGCCCGGGCAGGTCGGGTTCCTCTGCCCCCTCTTCCTTTAAGAGGAATTTCTCCTCCAAGCAGCATTCCTTTCGCAGAGACCGCCGTCCTGGAGGTGCTCCCTCCGGTCCTCCCCCAGGGTCTCGTACCCAATGACGGGGCCTTGGTCCACGCCCCAGTGCAGATTGGAGGACGGCTGTCCTCGTTTCTGGGCGAGTGGACCACAATAACTTCAGACGCTTGGGTGCTGGAAGTCATCAGAGACGGCTACAAGCTAGAGTTCTGCCGACCCTTAAAGACGGTTTGTACTCTCTCCCTGCAAGTCTCCGGTCAAAGCTGTGGCAGTGCAGCAGACTTTGGACAATCTGATCCGCCTGGGTGCGGTCGTTCCGGTGCCAGAAAGTCAGCTTGGCAAGGGGCGTTACTCCATTTACTTTGTGGTACCAAAGAAAGGAGGTTCTGTCCGGCCTATCCTCGACCTCAAAGGGGTCAATCGGGCCTTGAAAGTGCGGCACTTTCGCATGGAGACTCTCCGCTCTGTTTATGCGGCAGTGAAGGCAGGGGAGTACCTGGCATCCTGGACATCAAGGAAGCGTACTTGCATATTCCCATCTGGCCTCCTTACAACAGCTTTCTGCGTTTTGCAGTCCTGGGCCGACACTTCCATTCAGAGCCCTCCCGTTCGGTTGGCTACTGCTCCGCGGACCTTTTCCAAAGTAATGGTGGTCATCGCGGCCTTCCTGCGAAAGGAAGGAGTACAAGTCCATCCTTATCTGGACGACTGGTTGATCCGAGCCCCCTCTTATGCAGAGTGCGGCAAAGCTGTGGACCGGGTAGTTGCTCTTTTGAGCTCCCTGGGATGGATCATCAACTGGGAGAAAAGCCAGCTGCGCCCGACTCAGTCCCTGGAGTATCTGGGAGTTCGATTCGACACCCAAGTGGGCAGAGTGTTCCTGCCAGACAATCGGATTGTCAAGCTTCAGGCTCAGGTGGACCAGTTCTTAGTAGCCTCTCCTCTTCGGGCTTGGGACTATGTGCAGCTGTTGGGCTCTATGACGGCCACGATGGAAGTAGTGCCCTGGGCCAGGGCTCATATGAGACCACTACAACAATCTCTGCTGCAGCGCTGGACTCCGATGTCGGAGGATTATGCTGTGCGCCTTCCCTTGGACCCAGCAGTGCGCAAGGCACTGAGCTGGTGGATGCAGACAGACAAGTTGTCTGCGGGAATGCCTCTGGTGACCCCGGAGTGGATTGTCGTCACGACGGACGCCTCTTTGTCGGGCTGGGGAGCCCACTGCTTGGGAAGGACAGCGCAGGGGCTCTGGTCTCCTGCAGAGGCAAAAGTGGTCTCATCAACCTCCTGGAACTCAGAACCATTCGGTTGGCGCTTTTGGAGTTCATCCCGGTACTGGTGTTGAAGCCGGTACGGGTCCTGTCGGACAATGCCACGGCTGTGGCCTATGTCAACCGACAGGGAGGTACCAAGAGCGCCCCTCTAGCCAAGGAGGCTATGAATCTATGCCAGTGGGCAGAAGCGAACCTGGAGCAGCTGTCAGCGGCCCACATTGCCGGAGTCATGAATGTCAAGGCGGACTTTCTCAGTCGCCATACCTTGGAGCCCGGAGAGTGGCAGCTATCTGCTCAGGCGTTCTTGGACATCACGAAGCGCTGGGGCCAGCCGAGCCTAGATCTGATGGCGTCATCGGCCAATTGCCAAGTGCCGCGCTTTTTCAGCAGAGGACGGGACCCTCGATCCCTGGGAGTAGATGCTCTTCTCCAACAGTGGCCGACTCAAGAGCTTCTCTATGTGTTCCCGCCCTGGCCAATGTTGGGCAGGGTGCTAGACCGGGTGGCAAAGCATCCCGGCAGGGTAATCCTGGTGGTCCGGATTGGCCCAGACGTCCCTGGTATGCGGACTTGATCAGGCTCTCAGTCGACGATCCTCTGCGGCTGCCAGTGGAGCAGGGCCTGTTACATCAGGGTCCCATGGTGATGGAGGATCCCTCCCCCTTTGGTCTTACGGCCTGGCTATTGAGCGGCAGCGTCTGAGAAAGAAGGGCTTCTCAGACAAGGTCATCGCCACTATGCTGAGAGCGAGGAAGCGCTCTAACTTCTACTGCTTACGCCAGGGTTTGGCGTATATTTGCAGCGTGGTGTGAAGCAGGCTCACTTTCCTCCCTTCACTGCTCCAATTTCTTCAGTGTTGGCGTTCCTGCAAGAAGGTCTGGAGAAAGGCCTGTCGCTCAGTTCCCTTAAAGTCCAGGTAGCGGCTCTGGCTTGCTTCAGGGGCCGCCTGAAGGGTGCTTCCCTGGCTTCGCAGCCAGATGTGGTGCGCTTTCTCAGGGAGTTAATCACCTGCGCCCTCCTCTGCACTCAGTGGTGCCTGCGTGGAATCTCAACCTGGTGCTAAGAGCATTGCAGAAGCCGCCTTTTGAACCCTTGTCGAGGGCATCTCTGAAAGACCTGATGTTGAAAGCAGTCTTTTTGGTGGCTATCACTTCAGCCAGAAGAGTTTCCGAGCTCCAGGCGCTCTCATGTCGAGAGCCCTTTCTGCAGTTCACTGAGGCAGGAGTGATATTCGCACAGTGCCTTCCTTCCTGCCCAAGATTGTTTCTCGCTTCCATGTGAATCAGCAGCTCTGTCTCCCTTCCTTTCGTAGGGAGGACTACCCAGAGGAGTACTCTGCTCTTAAATATCTGGATGTGAGACGAGTCATCATCAGATACTTGGAAGTGACCAATGAGTTCCGGAAATCGGATCATCTGTTTGTCCTGTTTGCAGGTCCTCGTAAGGGTCTGCAGGCTGCTAAGCCTACAGTGGCAAGATGGGTCAAGGAAGCCATTGCAGCGGCTTATGTGGCCGCGGGGAAGGTGCCGCCTATCCAGCTGAAGGCTCACTCCACTAGAGCTCAGGCGGCCTCGATGGCAGAGGCCGGGTCCGTCTCCTTGGAAGAGATATGCAAGGCGGCAACTTGGGCTTCGGCTCATACATTCTCCAAGCATTACCGCTTGACTGTGGCTGCACGGGCGGAGGCCCGGTTTGGAGCTTCAGTGTTGAGGTCAGGGATTTCAATGTCCCACCCTGGGTGAGTACTGCTTCGGTACATCCCACCAGTCTATGGATTGATCAGCTTGATGATATGGAAGGTAAAATTATGTATCATACCTGATAATTTTCTTTCCATTAATCATAGCTGATCAATCCATAGCCCCTCCCAGATATCTGTACTGTTTTTATTCTGGTTGCATTTCAGGTTCAAGTTTAGTCTTCAGTTACTTCAGAAAGACTTCGTGTTCAAGTTTTTTCACTTGGATTCTTCAAGAGTTGAGACGAGTTTGTGTTACAGTGAGCTGCTGCATTCCTCTCCCCCTCCGTTTTACGGGGCTGGATTGAGATTTAAATTCTGCCGGCACTCCCTCCCGCTTCGTGCAGCTGTAGGGCAGCTTTGTACCCCTCCCGCTTCGGCGGTGTTAGGGTCAGTCAGCTTCTCCCGCGGTTGCAGGATAAGCCAGATCCCCCCCGCATCGGCGGGGTGGTGTCCCTCCCCCCGCTCCGCGGGGATGAGCTGGACGGATTCCCCTCCCCCACTTGTGTGGGGATGAGCTGGGTTATTCCCCTCCCCCGTTTCGGCGGTGGTGAGATGGGCAGAGTGTCCCTTCGTGGGTGTAATTCTCTAAGTGCTGAGTCCTGCGGATGGAGCTTTGATATCGACATACTGAGGAGTTTCCGGCAGCACATGACCACATATAGGGAGGCAAAAGTTTGCTCTCTATCTCCACCTGCTGGTAGATGGACACAACCCACCAGTCTATGGATTGATCAGCTATGATTATGGAAAGAAAATTATCAGGTATGATAATATTTTACCTTCTGAGTGAGTGCACTCATCTCTGTTTTAAGGAGCCTGGCAATATCATTCGGGGTGGAATTCTGCGGCAGTAACTGCTCCTTCGGGTTTTCAGAGGTCCCATTTCCAGCAGCAGCCATCCTTTCAAGTGACAAGCGGGGCATGGACCCCATGTCCCATCCTGTGCCCCCAACAAGGGCTGCCAATGATGAGGTGCTGGTCCGCTGCTCTGTGCTGCACATAGATGATCAGTTGACCCTGTTCTTCCGAGCAGTAGGCCAGAATTACGTCAAGGACCAGTGGGTTCTCGACATTATTAGAGACGGGTAAAAATTAGAATTCTCCTCTCCAGTAGGTGATGATTCCCCACCCCCCTTGGAATCCTTGTGCAGAGCACCCGCAGTTCTCTCCACTCTGTGTGCCTTGCGGGAGCTCGGCGCCGTGGTGTCTGTCCTGTTAGGGGAACTGGGACAGGATTGCTATTTGATCTATTTTGTGGTGCCAGAAGAAGAGAGGATCCTACTGGCCAGTTTTGGACCTCAAGCATGTGAACCGGTTTCTCAAGGTCCAGCATTTTTGCATGGAAAAATTATGTTCCATACTGGCAGTGGTGCAGCTAGTTCTTAACTGCCCTAGATCTCAAGGAGGCTTATTTGCATATTCCCATTTTGCCTTCACGCCAACAGTTTTGGCTTTTCACCTTAGCCAGAGCGCAACTGATGTGGCTGGAAAAGGGGATGGTCAGGTGGCCTTGGGGGGAGGGGGGGTGCTGGGTTGAGTTGGAGCCCAGTCCTGGTTTGGATGGGCTTTTTTGGTAGATGACATACTGGCCTTTTTTGGAGCTATGTGTCCTATATCGCTGCATAGGACAGATAGCTCCACCTGCTGGTAAATTGCTGGATTCATTTGTTGTGACTAAAGGAAAAAAAATTATCAGGTAAGACATAATTTCACCTTCCCAGTGCATTCTGGTAGTTTATCTTCTTGTGTCATCCATTTTAAAGCCATACTACAGGTACCTTGATACAATAGGAAAGAGGTGTTAAAAAGCCAAGACTGGTCAAAAGTCTGTCTCTAGATACTGGGTCAAATGGGACAACTCTACTGTTGTACTATAATAGTATACAATTTACAGGGGTACAGATCAGGGATTCAACACCTAGGGTTTATGGATGGACTTCAGGGGGGCACAAAATTATTTTATTTCTTTGATTTCCTTCCTGTTGAGTGGAGGAGTGGCCTAGTGGTTAGGGTGGTGGACTTTGGTCGAGTTCAATTCCCACTTCAGGCACTGGCAGCTCCTTGTGACTCTGGGCAAGTCACTTACCCTCATTGCCCCATGTAAGCCGCATTGAGCCTGCCATGAGTGGGAAAGCGTGGGGTACAAATGTAACAAAAAAAACCCCCATTGTCTTTATATGTCAGAAGGCTCTGTATTGCCATATAAAACTCAAGAATCTCAACTTATTCAAGCCAAAAAGCAGACTTGTTTACTGCACAGTATGGATATACTGTATTTCCATTTTTTCAGAAAGTGACTTAAATCTCTCTTTTGCATGCAGAAATTCTTTTTATATTTATATTCTTCCTATAACTAACTGTGTTAAGGAAATCAGTTTGCAATGCAATAAATTGTGTGTAAAATTTGTCTGTGTATGTGGAGGTGGGGAGGTAGATAGCTTTCATTAGATTCTCAGAGTTTGTCTGTCATCCAAATGGGTTGTTAATCAAGGGGGCCAGATTAAAGCAACTTCCTACACAGTTTGGGGGGGCTTTGTTGTGTATGTCATTGCTAGGCTTGGGAACTGTAGACATTTTGATTTCGTCTCTTCTTCTTTTGTCTAAAATGTTTCACGCTTATGGTTTTTATCATTTCAACATTTCCAGGAACTCAAATGCACTTAGATCAATTAAAGTCCCGTTCATGTTCCTGTGTAAGCTCCATGTGTAGGATTGTTTTATCAGCTGGTTTGTTTTGCTTCCTACTAGACATGAAAACAGCGGACTCTTGTAGTGTTAGTAAAATTTACTCAACCTGTTCCCAGATCTATAATGTTGATGAGAAAAAAAATTAAGGAGTTGGGACCTTCTAGAGACAGTCCCACTATTTGCTAATATTTTTTCTCTTCTGAGGATTTTTGTATTTTTTCACCTGATTCTTCCTTTAAAAAAGTTTGCAGCATCTTTTTGTCTGGTCCTTCTAAGGCAGTGGTCCCAAACTTTTTCGGTTCCCGGCACCCTTAGTTGCCAATATTTTTCACTGTACACCCTCTCCCCTGGCCACACGTTCCCAGTCTCAGGTCGCCCCCCAATACCAACCCCCCTCAACCACACATTTCCTTGCAGGTCTCTTCTCTCTCCCCCCCCCCCCCCCCCCCCCCCCCCAGTGAAGCAGCATTTGCCATCCGTTGAGTGTGGTTGTGACCCCATGATATCTTCTCAAATATTTGACACCACTCTTGTCTTTTTTTTTTTTTTTTTAAATATAAGGAGGTGTGTTTGCACTTTGAAGAGTTAGCCATACATATCTTGGGCCACTCTTTCTCCCTAGCCATGGAGAAACAGAAATATAGTCTACCCTCAAGTATGTCATAGGTATGCCTCAAGCACCCAAGGGGTTATTGGTATGCTAGGATTGGGAACAGAAAGAAATGGTTACCAGAGGACAATGGGTCTTGCACAGAGTGCTCCCCGTGCTTGGTTCGGATATAGTGGCTCTCTGCTCTGAAGCAAATATAAATACTTGGATTTGGATTGAAAGTGGCATTCTTTTTAACTAGTCTGAATGCATGTGTTCCTGTGGCTTTTTCTCAGATGATCTTCTTTTCCAGGAACATACAAGCCTCGCGTTCGCTGTTATGACATCTTATCAACTATCTCTGAAGTTTGAAAGATGTTTGGATTCAGAAGGTTAGTAAATAAAGTGTAAAAGCTATAATTGCCACCAGAAATAGAGAAATGCTACTTTTGCTATGATGTTGTCAGGGTTGTTTAAAATGATCCTTGTAGTGCTTCTTGTATTCAAGCAAGATATTATTAAGATTACCTAGAGCAGGACACAGTGGGCTGAAATGACTAAAGAGATGTTCACTTTTTGCTATCCATTTGCATTGGTTAAACTTAAACTCAGGGCAGTATGACCAAGGGTTAAAAACTGTATTTAGAAAACTTAATCACTGACCAAAAGTGTGTTAAGAGTCAGGGAGACAATTTCTCCCTGTTAGTTTTTATTTTGCTTTTTACTTCTTTTTTTTTTTTTTTCTTTGTGTATGTTTTCTTATTTTGCTTCTGTAGTTATATATATATAATATATATATATAATATATATATATATATAGTACTAGTAAAAAAGGCCCGTTTCTGGAGCAAATGAAACGGGCGCTAGCAAGGTTTTCCTCCCCAACACCCCCCCCCCCCCTCCCTACCTACCCACGTCGTTCGTTGTTCTGAAGCCACTGACGCCATTGCTCCGCACCTCGTGAACGCACCTTCATCACCTTGTTTCTGAAGCCACTGACGCCATTGCTCCGCCTTCGATGCGTGATGCCATTGCTCCGCCCTCGACATCATATTTGACGCGAGGGCGGGCCCAGAGACTTGGTGCTTTCGGTGGCTTCACCACCACGAACCCTTCATGAAGGAAGTGACGTCAGTGCTTGCTTCAGTGACGTCAGTGTCCTCAGAACGTTGAGGGTGAGTTTTAATTATATAGGATTTGACATTCAGCTTATCTGTAGCCACCTTATCCTCCCTCCAGTCTCTTTTACTTCCTTTTCAGCATTTCTCTGTTCTACTCATATTTTTTTTTCAGTCTTCCTTCTCCCTTCCAATTTCGTTCACAAACCTCCAGTATTACCATATCTTTTATCCAGGCCATAATGACACTTCCTTTTCGATTTGGGGGGGGGGGCCCAAACACATAATTCGACCCTCTGGCAACCAGGTGCCCTGGATGTGACCTTAGAGGCATCCTTACAAACTTCTTGTTCTGTACATTCCTCTTTCCACTGTTTGCTTTTTTGAGTGTAAGAATGTTCTATTACTTGCCTGGCCATATCAGCTGAGAAGATTCCCATGTACATTTAGAAGGTGTACATGACATATAGGTAGACCAATACCTCAACACATTCAGTGAAATGTCTTTAGCATCCAAGAAAGGCATGGTTTTATCTCCGCGGCTTTCACTGTGTCCAGCTAGATGATTGATGAATTGTAGGAGTATAACTCCATGTCTTGATTGACCCCCCCCCCCCCCAAACAAAAAAGCAAAACAAACTTTTTTCTTTCAACAGCAAGAAACTAAAATATATGATTTCCCCGAGAATCTTGTAACGCATTACGTTTTTATAGCTTAAAACAAAAACAAAGTTTAGAGGGGTTTAATGTGTTTGCAATGATAATTTTCATACTTCCCACTATTTCATTCCCCTCTATCGTGGGTTATAAAGCTAGTAGCACCTTCTTTTGCGTACAGATATTCTTGCACTCACATTTGCACTGTGGACCAACCGTACAGAAGTACAGTTTGCTTTTTCCTGTTTTATATGTCTTGTTTTAGCAACAGAAAATAAATATTTGTGCTATATGAGCTGATGTGGTAAAGCATAAACTGTTTTTGTGTTTCTTTCAGTTGTTAAATTTGATATTTTATCAGAAGATTATTCAAAGGTATGTTAAATTTATTTCAGGTTTTATGGGTAAAATACTTGAACAGCTCCAAAAGAAGGAATACTTGGAGATAATTTATGTTCTACATGATTTTCTTCCAGAGTTTCAGCTTTTATGGTGATTTCATTTCACCCTTGCAGCATGCTTTTGTAGTGATGTGCTTTGTTTTAAGGAACTGTTTATTGCATGGTGAGATTAAAGAGGAAGGAGGAGAACACGTGACCTTGTGGTTGGGACTTAACAACAGGAAACCAGGAGATCCAGTCCAACTCCAGCCACTTGGAGTGGCCTTGGTTGTGTTGCTTTTCTCTTCAAGTGCACAGCAAAAATGAGGCACTTGCATTAATCAAATGTTGGCTTTATTTGCCTAAGCTATAATGAGCCTGGCAAATGAAAACTGTACATGTATGCCTCTTTGACAAAAATAGCTCTCTAAGATGAAGTGGAACACCGCAGGTGCTTTCCATTCCGAAGTAAAACATTTTTATGTGCCTCTCTATAAATGAAAAAACAGCAATTTGCTACCCAGGAAAGATCCAACATGGCCATAGGCACTGCTTTAACTTCTGTTTGATTCTAAATAAAATAAATTAATAACATAAGAAGCTAAGTAAAATCATACTAAGTCAGACCAAGATCTATTGAGTCCATCATACTGTTCATGATGATAGCCTGCCTGGGTCACAAATACCCAGCAGATTCCAAAAGTAAATCTATTTCCTGTTGCTCATGTCTAGAAATGAGCAATGGTTCTCCCAAATCTGCCTGGCTACTAAATTTTTAATGGATTTTTTCCTCCAGAAACTTTCTCAAACCTATTTCAAACACCACTTTATTATCACCTAGACTACATCCTCTGGCAATAGATTCCACAGCTTAAGTATGCACTGCATGTAAAAAAAAAAAAATTACATTTCGTAAGAATTGCTATCAATCTGCCAGCCATTAGTTTTAATGTTTTTTCTTGAGTTATGTTTGAAAGGTGAAACAACCTTCCCTTCCTAACCATTCCACCCCACCCCACCCATGATTAGATAAACTTCTGTCATATTCTTCTGTCTTCTCTTCAAGCTGAGAGTCCACATCTGTTTAGCTTTTGTTGATAAGTGAGGTGTCAGTGGCGTTCATAGGCTGGCTGACACCTGGGGCGGATCGCCAATGCGCCCTCCCCCGGGTGCATTTTTACCTGCTGGGGGGGGGGGGGTGCCGCGCGCACTTTCGGTCCGAGTCGCTCGTTCCCTGCTGCTCCCTCTGCCCCGGAACAGGAAGTAAACCTTTTCCGCGCAGAGGGAGCAGCAGGAGGGAATGAGCGGACTCGGCCACAGGCGCACGGCAGCCCCCAGCGGTTGTGCACCCCCCCCCCTTGTACGCCACTGGTGTCTGTCGCCCTTCTTTGAATCTTTTCTAGTTCCACTATGTCATTTTTGAGAAGGGGCGACCAAAACTGTGTTGTGATTGTACCATGGACGTATACGAGGCATAATGTAATAATCGCAGTTTGTTCTTTGATTCTGTTAGCAGCTACAGTACACTGGGCTGAAAATTTCAACATGTTGTCCGCAATGACTCTAAGATCTTTTTCTGGATGATGACCCCCTAAGATCCTTGTGGATGGGATTATTTTTTCCTGAGTGCATCGAATCACTTTACCCTTGTCCACATTAAATTTCATCTTCTTTCAGATGGCAGTCTATTACTGTCACAAATTCTTCTGCAGATCTTTGCAGTCTTCCTTTTGTAACAACTTTGAATGATTTTGTGTCATCTGTAACTGTTATTACTTTAGTCATGACTTTTGTCTCCAGATCATTTATAGATATATTATAAACAGCACAGCTTTCAGTAGAGCCTCTTAGAGCACTCCACTACTAAACCTTTTTCTGTGTGGGTATAAAGAAGGATTTTTGAGGAGTGGTGTAACTGCAGCATGTTTAAAGGCATCAGGAGCAGTGGAAAGTAAAAGATTGTGGAAATGACAAGGGATGACAGTAGGAGAGATGGTGCTAAGTAGATGGGTGGAATAGGATCAGAGGAACAGGTAATCAGTTGGAGGAGGAAAGAAAATGTGCAGTTTCCTCTTCAGTGATTTCAGAAAAGGAAGAAAAGAAGACGGGTTGAAGGAGGTTTGAGAGAATGGACCGGGAGAAGGGGGGGTGGAGGTGAGTGGGTTGAGAACTCAGGGTTAATCTTGTAAAAGTACTCAGCCAGAGTCTGAGGAGAAAGTGTAGGTGGGGGGGGGGGGGGGGTTGAAGGTGAAGGCGCTTTCAGGAGAGAGTTCAGTCTGGCAGAGAGATAAGTGTTTGAGCCAATAGAGTTTGTCAACTGGATGTAGTAATCCTGTTGGCAAGTAATAGAGCAGGCTTGGAAGGAGATCAGCAAGAATTTGAAATGTATGAAGTCAGCATGGGCACAGGATTCAGCCAAAGGCTTTCGGCAGATCAGGCACAGGAATGTAGGTAGGGGATTCTAGATGTCAGCCAAGGCTGAGGTTTGATACGCCTTACAGAATGGGGAATGGGAGGAGCGAGAGTATCCAGAGCAGAGGAGAGAATAGTATTATAGGAAGAGACAACCTCATTGGCAGACTTGGATAACATAGTGTTTGAGAAGAGGTTTGAAACACTGGAGGACAGAGTGGAAGAGGCAATAGCTTAAAGGTTCTTAAATGTATTGGTGGAGATTGGGACTGGGGGGGGGGGCGAGTGTTTAAGTGTGAAAGTTTTCAGATGGTGGTCAGAAAGGGGAAGAGCTGAGGCACAAAGACTGGAGAGAGAGAGAAGTTGGAGAAGATTAGATCAAGACAGTGGCCATTCTGGGTGAATAGAGTAGTGGAGCAGTTGAAAATTGAAATAGGATGTTTAAATGAGAAACTGAGAAGCATAAGAGTCAGAGGGATCAGTAGCATGAATGTAATCCCCAAGAATGAGGGAAGGAGATGAAGGTTCAAGAAAGAAGTAAAGCCAGTCAAAGTCAGTAAGGAATGAAGAAAGAGACTTATCAAGGGGTCGATAAATGACTGCTACTCGGAGAGGTAGAGGAGTGAATAGATGGATGGAGCGGACTTCGAAGGAAGAAAAGCAGTGAGACTGAGGTGGAAGAAGAGGTTGAAATCTACAAGAGGGTGAGAGTAGTAGCCCAACCCCACCTCTGCAGCCAACCAGGCAAGGAGTATGGGAGAAAAGATAATGTCTATGTCACAGGGCAGCAGCTGAAACAGAGTCTTCAGGGCAAAGCTAAGTCTCAGGACAAGCAGATGGAGAGTACAAGAGGGAAAGGTTATGGATGTAGGAAAGTTTGTTGCCGACAGAGCGGGCATTTCACAGAGCACATGAGAGGCAGAGAAGAAGAAGAGAGAAACAAATTAGACTGGAGACATTCCAGTGTGACCTTCAGGAATAGGATGAGAGCTGATATGGAGGTCCAGGATTGGGATTGATATCCCCAGTGGAGAGCAGGAGAAGGAGCAAGAGAGTATGCAGAAGAGTAGGAGGGACATGACGACAGTGACGAAGATGAGATACACTCAGACAGAATGGAGATGGCTGAATGAAAGGAAGAAAATGTTGAAAGCTGAGAGCTAGGGAGAAGACAAATGGGATGGTGAAATGATGAAAGCAGAGGTATACAGTGGCTTCTGAGGGAGCAAGAGATTAGGAGGGGATAGTATCAAGTATCTTTAACCTTTCTTCATGTGAGAGGAGTTCCATCCCCTTTATCATTTTGGTTACTCTTCTTTGAACCTTTACTAATTCCACTATATATTTTTTGAGATATGGCGACCAGAACTGAACGCAATACATAAGATGAAGTTGCACCATGGAGTGATACAGAGGTGTGTTAGTATTCTCGGTCTTATTTACCATCCCTTTCCTAATAATTTCTAGCATCTTGTTTGCTTTTTTGGCCGCCACTGCACACTGGGGAGAAGATTTCAGCGCATTGTTTACAACGACACCTAGATCTCTTTCTGGGTGCTGACCCCCAAAGTGGATCCTAGCAGGTAACTATGATTTGGAGTATTCTTCCCAATGTGCATCACTTTGTGTTTGTCCACATTAAATTTCATCTGCCATTTTGATGCCCAGTCTTCCTGCAATTTTTCACAGTCTGCATGTGTTTTTAACAACTGTGAATAGTTTTGTGTCATCTGCAGATTTAATCACCTCACTCATCATTTCGATTTCCAAATGTTGAATAGCACTGGTCCCTGTACCAATCCCTGCGGCACTTCACTATTCACCCTCCTCCATTAAGAGAAATGGCCATTTAACCCTACCTTCTGTTTTCTGTCCAATAACCAATTCCTAATCCACAACAGAATGTTGTATCTTATCCCATGGTTCTTCAGATTTTCTCAGGAGACTCTCATGAGGAACTTTGTCAAAAGCTTTCTGAAAATCTAGGTATACTACATCAACCGGCTCACCTTTATCTACATATATATTCATGCCTTCAATGAATGAAGCAAATTGGTGAGGCAAGACTTCTCTTGGTTGAAACCATGCTAACTCTGTCCCATTAAACCATGTTTATTTATGGGTTCCCTAATTTTATTCTTTATAATAGTTTCCACTATTTTGTCCAGCACTAACATCAGGTCTTGGTGGTGGTGGCGGCACTCCTTTGGAAGGAGGGCATTCAAGTTCATCCTTACTTAGATGATTGACTTATCAGAGCTTCATCTCATCAGGAGAGTGTGACGGCCACGTCGTGTGTGATCAGCTTCCTGCAGTTCCTAGGTTGGGTGGTCAACGTTTCAAAGAATCAGCTCAACCTCTCTTGATGCCCGAACTATTTGAGAATTTGCTTTGACGTTCTCCAAGGCAATGTGTTCCTTCCCGACCAGCGGAGATTCCAGCTGCAGGGTCAGATTTGTTGTTTACTCCATCTGTTGAGTCCTCAGGTCTGGGAGTTTGTTCAGTACTGGGGTCCGGGACTGTGACTGGATGTCATTACATGGGTCATGGCTCACATGCATCCAGCCTTCAGCACTCCCCTTCTTATCTTAGGGTCCTCTGTTTCTCAGGACTACAACTTCACCTCCCTGGACGTTGCAGGCAAGACACAGCATGGGTTCAGTAGCTGCATACCTTCGAGGTCTACACGGATATCTCTTTGGCAATCCCTCAGTGGATATTGGTCACGCCGGATGCAGTCTTACCAGTGGAAGCTCACTGTCAACGACACGCTGCTCAGGGTCTCTGGTCCAAAGCAGAGGCCCTCTGACCAAGCAATCATCTGGAACTGAGAGCAGTCCAGTTAGCTCTGAAGGACTTCAGTATCTTCTCGGTGGGGGGGTCTCCCCGGTGTGATTGCTATCTGACAATGTGACTACAGTGGCTTACATCAGTAGGCAAGAGGGAGGTCACAGTGCTCTTCTAGCATTGGAGGCTCACCACCTGATTTGCTGAGCAGAAAATCATGTCCACATGCTTTTGGCAGTGCACATTGCTGGCAGCTTGATGTTCAGGTGGATTTTCTCAGCAGAAACGCCCTAGATCCGGGGGAGTGAAAGTTGTCGCCGACATTATTTCACCTGATCACTTAGAAATGGGGCACTCTGACATTTGGATCTCATGGTGACCAAACACAAAGACTAAGGTCTCTTGCTTTTTCAGAAGAAGAAGACATTCGGTTCAGAAAGTCTAGGGAATTGCTTTAACATTTTCCCACCATGGCTGGTGATAAGGGAGAGTTTGCCACCAGAACCTTTTTCCATCCAGGATTGGTGATTCTTATCGCTCCTGACTGGCCTCGGTATGTGGATCTGGTCTGTCTCCTGGTCGACAGTCCACTCAGTCTTCCTCATAATCATGATCTGTCTCGAGGACCTGTTCTAATGGAGAATTCCTCCCCTTTTGTTCTTATGCTTGGATATTTAAAGGTCGCAACTGAGAGAGGGGATATTTGGAGGATTCCATTACTACCTTACCGCTAGCGTGGAAGTGTTCTACTTTAGTATATGCTTGCATCTGGAAGTTATTTGAAGCCTAGTACTCCAAAAGAGTGATTTTTCTCCCTTCTCGGCATCTGTCCCTCACATTCTAGCCTTCTTGCAAGAGGGCTTTAAAAAGGTCTGCTCTCGCTCCCTTAAGGCTCAGTTGACAGCCTTATCTTGCTATAGAGGCCGCTTGTCTTGGACTTCTTTGGGCGCACATCTGGATGTGGTTTGTTAAGGGGTAACTCGCCTCAATCCTCCTGTACATCCGCCCTGTCTGGCTTGCCATCGAAATTTGGTGCTTAAAGCTGTACAACAGACACCTTTTGAGCCCATGAACAGCATCTCAGTTAAGAATCTGACATTGAAGATGGTATTTTTAGTTGCTATCTCTTCGGCTCGAGAGTTTTGGAGCTGCAGCTTTATCTGTAAAGAGCCTTTCCTTTCCTTTTCTTCACTAAGGCTGGAGTCTCACTCAGGACAGTTCCATCCTTTTTTGTCCAAGGTAATCTCAGCCTTTCTGCCTCTTTCAGGAATGATGTGGAAAGAGTTACGGTCTGTTGCGTCTGCTTTGTGTATCATATTTTGATTCGCTATTTAAAGATCACTAATGATTTCTGACATTCTGATCACCTTTTTGTTCTCTTTGGAGGCCCTACTAAAGGAAGCGTGGCTTCCAAAGATACCTTTGCCTGATGGATAAGAGAAGCGATATCTTCAGTTCAATCTTCCGTAGGCTGTATGCTTTCGCGCTACAAGCCCCATTCCACTTCTTAGGCAGAATTGCATGCGTTTTCTCTGACAGAAATCTGTAGGTTGGTTACCTGGTTTTCTTTGCGTTTTTTTCCAAACATTACTAGGTGGATGTTGCAACTTGATCGGAAGCATCTTTGGGTCATCTGTACTCCATGGCTTCCCTCCTTACTTAATCTGCTCTGATACATCCCATCAGTTCCAGGATTAATGTGCAGCTGATGACAAGGAAGGAAAAAGTATGTTGTACTGGGTAATTTTCTTTCCTTTAGTCACAGCATAGGAATCTAGAATCCCAACGTCATCTTTTGGGTTTTTTTTTCTCTATTCTGGTTTACTGTTTCAGGTTACAGTTTCTGCACTTGTTGAAGTTGTTGATATTGTTATTCATTTCTTTGTTTGCTGTGAGTAAGGAGTTTTTTTGTGGCTAATGTAATGTTGCATTCTGCTTAGTTAGGAGAAATACTGACTCACCAGGAGCCTCACCGTCCCATAAGCCAGAGAGCTCTATCTCCACCTGCTTGGTAGATGGACATAGCCCATCAGTTCCTAGATTCATATGCTGTGACTAAGGAAAGAAAATTATCAAGTAAAACATAATTTTTCCTTGTGGATCTCATGTCCCTGTGCAGTAATTTTTCTACTCTAGCTGAATGAATGAAGGTCGTGCATAACAGCTTGATCCTGAGCTTACATCCTATGATTTATAGGCTTTGTGGAAATTTAACACCCTAAGAATGTTATCTATAGCAGGTTACCTAAGTTGTGTGGCAGATATGTGCATAAGTTACAGAGCTTTTCAAATTACCACATGAAGTGCACGGTACACACATAAAAAAAAAAGGCCCACTCTAGGAATGCCTTTCTGTCTTGGAACTTTTGTGCACAGGATGTGTACATAGGTTTAAGTGTACATAGTTCAGGCAGTTTTAGAAACGGCCATGTCTGTGTGCAAATGCTGTTCTTCTCATGTAGATGCATCTTAAAATTACCCCAACACGACTAAGGATTAAGCATTTTCTTCATAGAGGTGGGGGTAATTTCTGTAACAGTGCACCTATTAAAAACAATTGGAAAATATATATTTATGAAGGCACATACATGTGTGTATGTGCTTTATAAAAGGTTCTTAAAGTAATCCTCAGTAGTGCACAAATGTTCTCTTAGAGTTATACCTATGCTGAGGCAAGGACAACTTCTGTGTGCTCCTCACAACTCTGCCCTTGGGAATAAAAATATGCATGCTCTTTTGGCAGGTGTACTTGTTCATGTGTATAAGCTGTACAATCTTATGAGCCACAAATCAATAATTTGATGGAGGATGTTTTGTAAACAGAGAATTAAGAATAATTCAGTCTTATTTTGATACTAAACTTTTGCACTTTGTGGTTCAGTTTCATATGTCACAGCTTGATTATTGCAACTCGGTATAGGTTGGTCTTCCTAAAAGGAACTAGATTGCAACTTTCAGAATACAGCTGCTAAAATGATTATCCGGTGTAGTGAATGTGATAGTTACTCAGCTGTTAGTGGATCTACACTGGTTACCGGTAAATGGCAGGTTTATTTTATAAGGTATCTCGTCTGATCTTCAAATCATTACGTGGTTTAGCTTCAGTTTTTCTATATGATTTACTCTATCATTCATCACAGTTAACTTTTAAATTAAAGAACAACATTATTCTTCTATTTAAAAGAAGTTGTGAAAGATCTTATTCTTATCATGCTGCTTCTTACTGGACATCCCTATTGATTTAAGACTTGAGAACTCTGCTTTATTTTATAAAAATCTTAAAACTGTTTTGTTTAATGAATACTTCTTAATTTAAAGATGGTTTAATGTTACTTATTTTAAGATGCATTATGTCTTTTTACCTTATTGTGCATTTTTGTTTTTATTGTGAACTGCTTTGGACTCTTTTTGGGAATTTAGCAGTCTAGAAGTGTCAAATTGGATGGATTAGAAAAACGTTTTTTTTTTCCATGTGAAAGAGATGCTTTGCACTGAAAATGATCCCTAAAGTGGGAGAAGACCTCTAGTACAGTTTGAAAACGGACTTTTCTATAGAATACGTTTTTAGTGAAAATAGGTTCATGCATTCTTCTAAAGCAGGGGTTCTCAACCCAGTTCTTGAGATAGTCAGTCAACCAGTCAGGTTTTCAGGATATCCACAATGGATATGGATGAGAGAAATTTGAATGAACTGCCTTCATTGTATGCAGATCTATCTCATGCATATTCATTGAGGTTATCCTGAAAACCTGACTGGTTATTTGAATCCCAAGGACTGGGTTTAGGACCTCTGCCCTAGAGGTAGACAGAAACCAAAATGTTAATTTATGGGTAAAAATTCCAAGAATTCCTTTGTGTTCATAAAATAGAATTCCATGAGTGGGAAAGCTGGGAAATCTCACTTTTCTTTGCTGTGTTTCAGATTATATTTCTGCAGTGTGACAGATATGTGGAGTTTCATTCCCAACATGGCCGCTATTACAGGACAAGAATACCCAAGTTTGGGAGAGACTTCTCATACCATTATCCATCCTGTGACCTGTATTTTATTGGGGCCAGGTAATGAAGCAGGTGGGGTGGTGCCATTCAGTAGCTGATTAAACTGGAAGAGTTACTTTGGCGATTTTTCTTTACTCTGGTCTGTCATGCTCTCTCTATCGTCCTGAATTCTAAGGATGTAGCTTGTTCTGGCTGATTACACATATGCTAGAGTAGCATCTGAACTTTCTTTTTGAAAAAGGTGATTATCTCTAGGTTTCTTTCCTTCCAGCTCTGAAGTGTACAGATTGAATCTGGAACAGGGGCGGTTCCTGAGTTCTCTTCAGACAGATGCCTCGTGAGTATCTCTAATAAGTGGGTGGGGATAGCATATACAGAGGGGCTAAAGTTGGGTTATATGTTAGGAATAATGCCCATAAGCACTCCTCTTCAGATTGCAACACAGTAGAATAGTAGCAGACACACAGCACGTACATCCTAATTCTGGCTTCAGTGAATACGGTAGGGTTGTAAATTTTGGGAGAGGTTTACTTCATCAGTTTCATGAATGAGATTTCTTGAGGTGTAATGTTCTACAGGCTACCATTATCAAAATTTTCTTCTCTTGGGTGTATGGTGTAAAAATATTTGTGCTTTTCATAATTTTGTGCACAATTTCATATGTTCTCTTGAGTAGATGCAGTTAATAGGAACAAGTTTGTCCTTTCCATTATGCTCTCCTATTATGCTGTACTTTTACCACTAGATGGAACCATTTCTAATTTAATTTTTGCTATCCCTAGGCACTATTGGTTTCTAGGAAGGGGGGAGGCCATGACCCTATGCGGATCCCACATAGGGTCATGGCAATCTGGCCCTTTCGATGCAGCCTCTGAGAAAGTGAAAGCTACAAGGATATTTTATAAGGAAATGTCAGTATAAAACATGTGTCAAAGTGAATTCTCTATTCAAAAAAAAAAAAAATTCCCAAAATTGTTTGAGGATGAAACGCATCTGGGAATATTGGGGGGGGGGGGGGGGGGGGGGGGGGGGGGGTTGCCTAGTGCTTCTGCTGCTGCTGCTGCTTCCGTACTAAAGTATTGGGACCCGTGGACCAAAGCGGCCATTTTCCACTCCAGCTGGATTTTTTTTTTTTTTTGGGGGGGGGGGCGGTTGGTTTTATTCAGCCATTGTTTTCAGTAGCAGGAGGCGACTTGGTGGAGTGGGGTTTTTCTCTTCTCTACCCCTTTGGCTCTGCCTGAAGGGGGGACCCCAGGGACCTTTTTGGCTCTTCCAGTAGTTTTGTCAGCCCTGCAAGCTGTTGTTGGATTTCTTCTTTGGGAGGGGCCCCAGGCCACCTTTTGGGCCTCCTGGGCTGCTATGGGTCTTCGGTCTGTTCCTCAGAGGCCAGTCTCCTCGGGGCGGGTGGTGGTGGAGGTCCACTTGGGCTTTGCTAATACAAGTTTCCCTCTTATTGTTCCGAGTGGGGGGGGGGGGGGAGAAGAGTGCCCTAGGGGCCTTTGGATTTTTATTTATTTGTTGCATTTGTATCCCACATTTTCCCACCCCTTTAGATAGACTGGGCCTGCAGTCAGATGTGGTCTCCCCAGTGGGGGCATAGAGCCATGGCCTCTAGTTACAGCAGTGACCTAGGATTCCAAACTGAGGACCAGGTTGTGGGTTCAGGTCCCACTTGGAGAAGCCCTGTTCCAGTTTCCAGGTCCTGGTTCTCTGGTCCCTTGGGAGACTGAGGAGAGGACTTGGTGGTCCTCTCGGGCTTCCGATTCCCCATGGAATGGAGGCAGTGCAGGGCTCTTGGTTAGTTGACTCGTTGGCTGGCCGGCCTTCCATGCGGTGGCAACCTCATTGATGAGGCTCCATCTCGGGTGCATCTGTGGTCTTGCAAGGTTTTTGTGTTAGCTGACCTTGGGGGGGGGGGGGGGGGGCGCTTGCTCGTTGAAGAGGACTTGGAGAAGCTGGTGAAAGATATGAGGAAGGCACAGTGGAGACTGAAAGGAGCGCAGCGCTTCTCTGCCTCCAAGGGGCGTGTTAAAGGGGAGGCCCGCTTGACGTTCCTTGATTTATGGACGTGGCCAAGGTTGATCCTTCAAGCACGGTTCCTTCATGACCTAAGAGAGCCGGTGCTGTAAGTTCAGCAGGGGGAACAGCGGCCACCCGTCCTGCCCAGTGAGGGTGCACCAGGCTCCTCATCCTCCAAGTGGGAAGCAGGCTGTATCTCTTTCCAGGATGATGGGCCTGTACAACCTTGGCTCAGTGGGTCCTGGAAGGGGTATTCTCTGGAATGTGCCTATCCGGTGCCCAATGTCTTCATGGCCTCTCTGTGCACCCTGCTGCTTCTGTACACTCTTACTGCAATGGAACCCATGCCTCTGGTAGAGTACAGTCTTGGACAGTACTCTATTTTGTGGTCTTAAAGAAAGGCGGCTCCTACCGGACAATCTTGCCTTGCAGGAGGTCAGCGCTTGCCTCGGAATCCAGCACTTTCAATAGAGATTCTGTCATTGCGTCGGTGACACGGGGAGTTTTTGACTTCCCTGGACCTCATAGAGACTTATCTGCATATCCCCTGTGTGGATCTTCACAGGAAATATCTGCACGCTGGGCAGCAATTTCTGTTTCGGACCCTGTCTTGGACTGGGCTACTACACTGTGCACGTTTCCATAGTGATGATGGTTATAGGCAGTCGGTGGCCCAACTGTTTGGGGAGACTAAAGGGGGTGAGGTTAGGGGTGGGGCTTATATCCATAATTGTCTGACAACACACAGAAAAGAAAAGTAAAATACTCACAATTAATACCTTTAACAATTCAACATCAGATCCTCCAAAATATTATAAAACCATGTCTGATGTTGTGACAAACTAAAATTAATTTAAAGTGTTGATGTCACCTTAGTACGGCCAACACACAATCTCTCCACTGCAAAACAGTATACACAAACTTGTGCAAAAACACAGTCAGAAACTTACCAAACCATAACAGCACTAATGCCAAGGACAGGACAAGCTACAACCTTATGTGTGGAAAGGCAGCACTGTAATTACACGAGGCTCTAAAACACTAATACGCTACCTTGTGAAAAAACAAAACAGAAAAAGGACAGGACGTCTGGCCGACTCACTCAGAACAGAATCCTTCCAAATTAGCTGCAGCAAAGCGCCGGACCGAAGGACCGGCGCTAAGAGGACTTCGGCTGGTGGGGGTTGGGGTCCCCCGCCAGCACAGGTACCTGACAGCGGCAGGGGAGGGTTAGCTGCGGTGGGAAGGGGGGACCAAAAGGGTCGGTGGTGGGGGGGCCAGGGCAAATCTGGGAGGGCTCACACCCCCGTGGCCCCACGTAGCTATGCCCCTGCCCCTCCATCCATCCATCCATATCTAGCAATTGTTCTCTCTCCCCTGCCCTCCTCTCCATGTCCAGTGATTTGTCTTCTCCCCCCTGTCCTCCCCTCCCATCCATGTCCAGCGATTCTCCTCTGCCCTTGTCCTCCCCTTCATGCCCAGTGATTTCTCCTCTCTTCCCTGCCCTCCCCTCCCATCCATGTCCAGCAATTCTCCTCTGCCCTCCCCTCCCATCCATGTCCATCGATTCTCCTCTGTCCTCCCCTCCCAGCCATGTCCGGTGACTTGCCCCAGCCCCTCTTCTCAACCCCCAAGTTCGAGGTATAACCCAGCCCCACCTGCCTGTCCTCAGCTCCCCGACAGTCCTCCATTCCGTTTCTGCTGCAGCCGCCCTGCATTTAAACCTGTTATTTTAAGTCGCAACGGTGGCTCGAGTACAGCCTTTCCCTTCCCGCTCAATGTCCCGCCCTTCACGGAAACAGGAAATACCTCATCAGAGGAATGCGGGACACTGAGTGGGAAGGGAAAGGCTGGACTCGAGCCGCTGCTGCGACTTAAAATCAGGTTTAAACGCAGGGCGGCTGCGGCAGGAACATAATGGAGGGCTGTTGGGGAGTTGAGGGCGGGCTTAGCCTAGGGTGGGGGAGGGAGGAGGTGGAAGATACAATTTGTTCTTGACTGTATCGGCGGGGCCACATTTGAGGAGAAGGCAGGCAGGGAAGATCACAGCTGGGCTGGGGAGGCTTAGCCTCCCCAAGCCTCTTATACGGGGCGCCTATGATGATGCTTGTGGCTGCACATCTTTGGCGCCATGGAGTTTCGGGTTCTCCTGTACCAGGTTGACTGGCGAATTTGTAGAATGCAGTGGCGAAGGCTGGTCAGGCCACTGCTTTGGTCTCTCTCTTGGAGTCTCTGGACTGGGCCATGAATTTGACCCAAGGGCCTCTGGATTCTGTCTCAGGTTCTGGAGTCACTGGGAGTCTGCTTCATTAGCTGGGAGATAGCGTTCCTTTTAGATGAGTGGAGATTGAAGCTGCAGGCGCATAGCCACAGGTTGTGTGAGCTTTCGCAGCTCCTGGGCTTCATGGCTCCAACTCTGGAGTTGGTGCCTTGGGTAAGGACTCACATGCTCCCTTTACAGTGGGCCCCAAGGTCATGCTGGGCTTTACCTCTACCTGCTGGTAGGAAGGAATAACACCAATGATGCGCACAATGTGCATCGAAAGCCATTCGCTATGTTCAGCCGTTCACCCTACATGTGTAACACTCACCACACACAAGACCATGTGGCCTATCCAGTCTGCCCATCCATGCCATCTACTCTCCCTATTACTCCCTTAGAGATCCTATGTACTTGTCCCAAGCTCTCTTGAATTCAGATACTGTTTTTGTCTCCACCACCAGAAGGCCATTCCACAAATTCACCACCCTTTTCTGTGAAGAAGTATTCCTCTGGCTACTCCTGTCACCTTCATCCTATGTGCCTTCATTCCAGTTTCTTTTCAATTGAAAGAGACTCGCCTCCTGTGCATTTATGCCATATACGTATTTAAATGTGCCTATCCTATCTCCCGCTTTTCTTCCAAAGTATGCATAGTGAGATGTTTAAGTCTGTCCCATATGCTTTATGACAAAGACCACTGACCTTTGTAGTAGCCGCCCTCTGGGCAGACTCTTGTTTATATCTTTTTCGAGGTGCAGTTTTCAGACTTGTACATAATATTCTAAGTGAGGTCTCACCAGACTGTTATATAGGAGTGTCATCACTTCCTTTTTTTCTATTGGCCAGTCCTCTCCCTGTGCACCCAAGCATCCTTCCAGCTTTCACTGTCGCCTTTGCTACCTGTTTGGCCACTTTAAGATTATCACATTCGATCACACCCAAGTTCCGCTTCTCTTTCGTGCAAAAAAGTTCACCCCCTAAACTGTACTGTTCCTTTGTTTTTTTTGCAGCCCAAATACATGACCCTACATTTTTTTTAGCATTAAATCTAAGCTGCCAAATTCCATACCATTCCTTCTGGCTTTTGCTATTTCCTTCCTCATGTTATCCACACCTTCAGGGGTGTCCTACCCTATTGTTGATTTTGGTATCATCTGCAAAGAGCCAAACCTTACCATAGTAACATAGTAAATGACAGCAGATAAAGACATGAAAGGTTCATCCAGTCTGCCCAGCAGTCACACTCGTTATCAAATTGTGATTAAACAAGCAAGCAACCAACCAACTCTATGTCCAGAGTGCCTATACCTCTTAAGATCTTAGGAGTCCTTATCGATGACATCTTACTCTTTAAACCCCATATCTCATTGATCATCAGGAAATCATTTTTTGTTCTTCGACAAATTTGTCTTGCCAGATATCTCTTTGAGAAATCCTTAGTTCGTCTTCTGGTTCACTCATTAGTACATTCCCATCTTGATTACTGTATTTTTATCTTACAAGGATTACCATTATCTGCTGCACAGATTACAGCTTGTCCAATATACAGAAGTTAAATTGATTCACGGTGCTAAGAAATTTTGATAGGGTTTCTCCACTTCTTTAAGCAGAGCATTGGTTGCCTATTCAATATCATATTTTCTCTATGATCACTGTTTCCACTTTCCAAATCCTCCACTCTGGTCTTCCCCTCTTCTTAAACATCTTATTTCCTATTCCTCTATGTGTTCTCTACATTCTTCTCAACATCATCTTCTCGTTATACCGTAATTTCTTCAGGTTAAATCATATCTTGCCAGAACTACCACATTTTCAGCTGTTGCATCTACTTTGAATTATCTTCCTCTACCCTTATGAATTGAATCTTCTTTTCTACGATTTAATGCTATTCTTAAAGCCCATCTTTTCACCAAAGTGTTTCCATCTTCTTCGTTATGAGTATAGTTCTCTGCATTTGCTACCGCTCGAAGCAAGCTTTTTTCCCCATCACATTTACATTAATTTATCTTTTTTTCACTTTTCCTCCCTACCTTTTGTCTCTTTTTTTAATTTGAATAAGTTAAGTAATTTCTACTCCTCCCTTGAATTTTTATTAAATTCACTATGTAATTTAATTTTGCCCTTTGTTTCCATCCTTTCATTTAATTATATTACATTTGATTTGTTAATTGCTTAGATACATTTTTATTATTTGCTTTATATTAAATAAAGCTGAACTGTGAACAATAAATGTGATATAAAATACTTGATCATTGTCTCTTTTTGGCATTTCTGGGACACAGACCGTAGAAATCCGCCCAGCCCTGTGCTTGGGTTCCAGCTATTGAAGTTGCCGTTGAAGCCCTCTCAAGCCCATTCTAAACCAGATTGCCATATACAGGACCCAGACAATATAAGCATGCCCAACACCAGCCTTATCTCTTCACAGCTGGAGTTGTCATCTGAGCGCCACTCGACATGCAAACACACATTGCAACCATTTAAGTTTTGTTTTTTATACTATTCATTTTCTAATTAGAGATTCTCTGTGTTTATCTTGTACCTTTTTGAATTCAGTCACCATTTTTTTTCCTCCACCTCCCTTAGGAGGGCATTCTAGGCATCAACCACCCTCTCTGTGAAAAAGAATTTTCTGACATTACTCCTTTAACAGTACTGTATCACAAAAATGTTTTAATATAAACCAGCCCAAAAATGGAACCTTGTGGCACACCACTGGTAAAATCCTTTCTCTGAGGACAAGCAGACCAATAATTTGGGTTTGGCACTTTAAAAAAAAACTTTGTACAGCTTTAAGAGCACGGGACCTTCAGTTATCTTTTTTGGCCTTGAAGGGAGGATGCCTTTCTTGGTGGTACTCATAGCTCGGTTCGTGAGATTTTCTCAGAGAGTATATGTTGTACCTTCCTGTGCCTTTTTATCTTTTTTTGACACGTTTTTAGGGTTTGTTTGGTTTTTTTTTGTTTTTTTTTTTGTTCCTTTTTAAGTTTCCTTTCTTTTCTGTGCTTGGTAGGTCGCGCTCAGGCCTGGGGTTCAGTTGGGCTTGCCCCTTACTTCTTTATGGTACTGTGCTCCTTTCCATCAAGTCTTTTGATTTGGCTATGGCTGTTTTTTCTTCCATGTAATTCAAGGGTCCTAGTGGCTTCAAATGCTGCAGCCGGTGCAGTGGGTCTGTCTCTGGCAAAGACACCTATTCTTGATGTCTTCAGTGTTTGGGGCCTGAACATACCCCTTTTAACTGTGTTCTTTGCCTTCATATGAAGAAAAGAGCTAGTTGGCCAGAGAGGCTCAATGAGAAGATTTTTGGAGCCAGGTCTGAATCCTTGACATTGGTATTGGCATCAATGTCTTTGTTATTGACTTTGGCATCAGGAGTTCCATCTGCATAGGGTGCATCAGTCCGCATGGCTGCTAGTCCCTTAGATACTGAGAGTGGCCATGCATCGAATGGGTCTCCACCTGCCTTGATGCCAATTGCTGTGCAGGTCCCCCAGGACCGGTCAGAATTGAACTCAACCCTGAGGCAACATGAGGATTTAATGTTGTCGGCACCGAGAAGTTTCAATGACCAGCATCGGGGGAAGCCCAAAAAGCATTAATGTGGAAACACCCAGGTAGCCAAGAAGCTTCAGCGCTGGGAGGACTGCTCCTACTCTATATAGAAGGTGCCAATATGTGGGTCTCCCCGCAGCCAGGACCAGGCACCCACACTGACTCTCAACAGTTCAGCAACCTGTCTCTGAACCAAAGCCACAGCCATTTTCAATGTCAGCCCTCGATGAGCGTCTCTGGGCCTTGCTCCCTGGGCTCTTGGCAGGGCTATTACTTCAGAGTGCACCGGTGTCTGGGGTGGTTGTGCCTGCAATGCCTCTTGCTGCTGTACTGCATAGCTATCAGCCTGCATTGAGGTTTCCGACACTGGTGCCGCCTATGTCTGCACCTTCTCGACGTCGGAGGAGGAAGCTTCGCCAGAATCGAGGCTGGAGCCTACCCCTCGATGCTCCTCTCTGGGACATGGTTCCTACTTGTCGAGGTGGGCTTGATCTCAGCCCTCCCATGAGGAGTTTCTCGCTGACACCAATGAGGAGCACTCGTGGGGAGTCTGATGAGAATCCATGGTACTTCTTGGAGGAGGAGTCTTATGGTATCCTATCTGTTCCCTTTCCTCCACAGGAAATGGTGGCTGCCATTCCTATTCCTTTGGAAGTGGAGGACGAGCCCAGGGCTACGATGTTTGAGGTCCTGGACTGTGAATCTCCTCCTAGAAAGGCTGTCACAGTCCCACTTCATGAGATCTTGCAGGATGTTCAGATGAAGAACTGGGAGTCCCCTCTGTCGGTCCCTGTCCTTTCTAAGAAGGTTGACATGGTGTCAACCTTTCTAAGAAGGTTGACATGGTGTCAACCTTTCTAAGAAGGTTGACACCATGTACCGGCTTTAGTCTTCCCCTGGATTTGATAGGCCGTGGTTGCTGCCTCATTCCTTTTTGGTGGAATCTGTGCTCAAGAGCCAGGAGTTCTAGGGACTATGCTTCGGTGCCCCCTGGCAGGGAAGCTAGAACCTTAGATTCTTTTGGGCTGTAGACGTATTGGGCCTCTATGCTCATCTCCTGTATCCAATCATACCAGTTCTACACAAGCCTGTACTTGAGGTCCTTGTTGCACAGTATGTCTGATTTGGAAGACACTCTCCCATCGGAGCAGGCCGAATCTCTTCGCCAGTTGGTCAAGCAGCAGAAGGTATGTCATAGGTTCTTGGCCAGGGGCCCCTACGATAACTTTTGATGTGGCGTCCAAGATCTCTGCTGAAAGTATAGTGATAAGCAGACTCTCATGGCTGCATGTCTCGGACTTGGACCTGGCAGAGTTTGGCAGATGCCACGTGCCAGTGGGATAACCTTTTCAGAGAGAAAGTGGAGGAGATCACGGACCTCATCAAGAACTACAACGATACCATTGATACTGTCTCCCACCGGACGCCTTCTGCTACTGCGTCCTCATCCAGGCAATTTTAGAGTAAGTCAAAGAGGAGTCCCTACTACTCACAGGCATAAGTACGCTCCTCACTAGACTCGGCCCCAGCACGCTCGTTCAGCATGAGCCTAATGCCCTGCCAGCTCCCCAGTCAAAGTCAGGGATGGGCTTTTGACTGACTCCAGTAGTGTATAACCACCATAAAAGTGACCGTCCCGGATGACCTACTTGTCGGGGGGAAGCTGAAGTGTTTTCAAGAAGGTGGCCCCTTGTAACCTCCAACTGGTGGGGTTCTTCAAATGGTCCATCTTGGTTACGCTCTACATTGGCAACAGAGACTGCCAGATTGCCAACCAAGAGCAAATCACTACAGCTCTCAGCACAAGCAGGTACTTTCAGAGGAACTCTCCACCCTTCTGAAGGCCCATGCGGTCAAACCAGGGGAAGAAGGGAAGGGATTCTATTCCAGGTACTTCCTTGGGCAAAAGAAGATGGGGGGAGGATGCATCCCATCCTAGATCTAAGGGCCCTGAACAAATTCCTGGTCAAAGCAAAGTTCAGGATGGTTTCCCTGGGCACCCTTCTCCCAATGATTCGGGAAAAAGATTGGCTATGCTCTCTGGATGCTTACACTCATATCCCGATACTTCCATGTCACCGTCTTCAGTTTCGGCTGAAGACACATCACTTTCAGTATCGTGCGTTGCCTTTTGGTCTCACGTTGGCTCCCAGGGTCTTTACAAAATGTCTTGCAGTATTCACAGTGTTGCTACGCAGACTGGGAGTCCGTGTGTTCCCCTATCCGAACGATTAGCTGGTGAAGGTCATGTTGAGGGACTGTGCTCAGGAGTCCATGAGGAGAACTATTCGGGTGTTAGAACTTCTAGGGTTCGTTTTAAACTACCCCATATGCTCCCTGTCCCACAGTTGGAATTCATTGGAGCCCTGCTAGATACATAGCAAGCATGAGCTTTTCTCCCTGTGCTGAGGGTGGACACTTTTGTCGCTCTTGCC
The DNA here is from genome assembly GCF_901765095.1 of Microcaecilia unicolor. Taxonomy (NCBI): domain Eukaryota; kingdom Metazoa; phylum Chordata; class Amphibia; order Gymnophiona; family Siphonopidae; genus Microcaecilia; species Microcaecilia unicolor. The sequence goes on from NC_044033.1 coordinate 433,336,832, forward strand.
ACTCAAGTTCTGGCCTGTTAGCAGGTCACAGCTCAGCAGATGCTGAGATTGTTAGGCCACATGACCTCCACCATCCATGTGACACCCATGGTACGTCTTCACATGAGAAGTGCTCAGTGGATCCTAGCTTCCCAAATTTCTCAGCCCCAGAAGGTACTGATGTGTCCCAACTGGGTTGGGGAGCTCATTTTGATGGGCTTCACACTCAGGGTGCCTGGTCAGCCCAGGAGACAGATCTCCACATTAACTTTCTGGAGCTTTAGGCAATCTAGAACACGGTAAAGGCTTTCGGAGATTGGCTGATCAACCAAATTGTACTCATTCAAATGGACAATCAGGTTGCAATGTGCTACACCAACAAGCAGGGTGGCACTGGATCATGCCTTCTGTGTAAGGAGACCATCCGTATGTGACATTGGGCACCCCACCATGGGATGCATCTGAAAGCCACTACCTAGCAGGCAAGTCCAATAGACTGAGCTGCAACTGTGGTCACTCAACATGGGTGTTGCTTCCAAGTGTGGGGCACGCCCTCGGTGGATCTCTTTGCCACTCAGTTCAATCACAGAGTCCCCCAATACTGGTTCAGGCTCCGGCCATGACAGATGACATCATATGCCTTCCTCCTTCATCGGGGGAACGGTCTTCTGTATGCGTATCCCCCTACACCTCCTGTGGGGAAGACTCTGAGGAAACTCAAGAAAGACTGCGGAACCATGTTTCTGATCGCACCATTTCTGGAGTTATCCTCCAAAGAACCATGGAGACTGGCATGTTTTCCGACCCTCATCACACTGAACGAGGGGTCTCTTCTGCATCCCAACCTCCAGTCTCTGGCCTCACGGCCTGGATGCTGAGAGCTTAGAATTTGCTTCCTTGCATCTTCCAGAGGGTGTTTCCAAGGTCTTGCTGGCTTCCCAAAAAGATTCCAGTGAGAGATGTTACTCTTTCAAATAGAGGAGGTGTGCTGTTTGGTGTGAGGGCAAGGCCCTAGATCACATTTCCTGTCCTACACAGACCCTGCTTGCATACCTTCTACTCCTCTCTGAGTCTGGTCTCAAGACCAACTCTGTAAGAGTTCACCTTAGTACAATTAGTGCTTATTATTGTTGCCCCAGGTACAAAGATTGTGAGCCCTATAAGGATAGAAATACCTGCTTATGTGTACAGCGCTGCATACATCTAGTAGCACTATAGAAATGATTAGTAGTGTAGAGGGTAAGCCCATATTTAGACAGCCTCTAGTTGTTCGATTCATGAGAGGTTTGCTGTTGACAAAGCTCCCTGTTAAGCCTCCACCGGTGTCATGGGACCTCAACGTTGTCCTCGCCCATCTGATGAAAGCTCCTTTTGTGCCACTTGATTCCTGTCATTTGAAGTACTTGACCTGGAAGGTCTTGTTTTTGGTGGCTGTTACTTCAACTTGCAGAGTCGGTGTGCTTCAGGCGTTAGTAGTGGATCCACCTTATACTAAGTTTCGTCACAACAGAGTAGTTCTCCGCACGCACCCTAAGTTCTGACTAAGGTTCTGTCAGAGTTCCATGTGAACCAGTTGATTGGCTTGCCAACATTCTTTCCTAGACCTTATGCCCATCCTGGCAAAAGCGCACTGCACACCTTGGACTGCAAGTGAGCATTGGCCTTTTACTTGGTGCAAACTAGGCCCCACAGTCCACCCAACTTTTTGTTTTGATCCCAACAAGATGGGGGTAGCCATCGGTAAACGCAGTTTCTAATTGGCTGGCAGACTACATTTCCTCCATTTATGCCCAGGCTGGGTTGGCTCTTGAGGGTCATGTCAAGGCTCACAATGTCAGAGCCATGGCTGTGTCGGTAGCCCACTTGAAGTTAGCCTCCATTGAAGAAATTTGCAAGGCTGCAATATGCTCTTCAGTCTACACATTCACATCTCACTGCTGCCTTGAGCTGCATACCTGACGCAACAGTCTATTTGGACAGATGGTAGTACAGAATTTGGGATCTAGAATCCAACTCCAACCCCCCCTCCCCCCGGTCCGTTTTGTTCTGTTTCATGCTGCACTTCGTACAGTTTGTTTATAGTTTCAGGTTAATCTGTGTTTTGACCTTGTTGTTCACTACTGTTTTCGGTGAGCCTGGCAGCTAGGGATTCCCACGTGTGAGAATTATTGGCCTGCTTGTCCTCGGAGGAAACGAAGATTCTTACTGTAGCAGGTATTCTCTGAAGACAGCAGTCCTTATATTCTCACATACCCTCCCTCACTCCGCCCCTTGGAGTTGTCTCTCTGCTATTTCATTGTACTAGTGGTCCCGCGCTCTCGCGGCGGGCGGGAGGGCATTCACGCATGCACAGTGGGAGCACTGCACATACTTTTAAAGCTGTACAAAGCTTTTTTTCAAGCTCCAGACCAGGCAGGCAGCTTGGGACACGTCACCCACATGTAAGATATATGGCCTGCTCTCCTCAGAGAATACCTGCTACAAGTGAGTATCTTCACTTTTCCTCAGAATGAGCTTCGTTTACCACTGCCCACTGTCACCTTCCACTCAATCAGTTCCTAATCCAGTCAGTCACTTTAGGGCCAATACCAAGGGCACTCAGTTTATATATATTAGTTGTCTATGCAAAACCATGTCAAAGGTTTTGCTAAAATCTAAATACACCACATCTAGCACTCTCCCTTGATCCAAATCTGTGGTCACCCAGTCAAAGAAATTAATTGGATTTGTGTGACAAGACCTTACCTCTAGTGAAACCATGTTGCCTTGGGTCTTGTGATCCATTGGATTCCAAAAACTCTTCTATTCTCTGTTTTTAAAGCATTCCATTAATTTACTTGCCACAAACGTCAGACTTACTGCAACCTCTTCCCTAGTGATGACTACCACCCCCCCCCCCAACAGCTTAGGGTGTACGTTTAAAAAATGGCAGGCATGACGGGATGCACCAAGCAGGGTCAGTCTGCCCAAATAATTGAGTTTTTCAGAATGAGTAGAAAATGACTGCTGCGTTTTTAATGCGGCAGTAATTTGCATGTTCATTTAAATAATGCATCCCATGGACAATTTCTTTGCAAAACTGTCACGGTAGAAGCCCTGGCTGTAAATATGCAGCTTTCTGTTTGAAACCTTGAATTGCTACTTGAGATGGTGGGGGATGGAAGGTATTTATTTATTTTTGTTTGTATTTAAATTTCTTATATACTTCTTGCAAGCCTTAACACTATCAATGCAGTTTCTCCGAGGACAAGCAGGCTGCTTGTTCTCACAACTGGGTTGACGTCCACGGCAGCCCCCACCAACCGGAACAAAACTTCGCGGGCAGTCCCGCACGCAGGGCACGCCCACCGCGCATGCGCGGCCGTCTTCCCGCCCGTGCGTGACAGTTCCCGCTCAGTCTTTTCTTTTCCGCGCTGGAGAGTGCCGTGTTCGTCTCTCTCTGTCAGCCCCGGAAACCAGATCGCGTTTTCGCGCGAATCTTCTTTTTTTTTTTCGTTGTTTGCGTTTTCTCTTTTAGTTTCTTTTACAAAAAAAAAACAAACGCTGAACTTTGTTTTTCCCTCGTCTCTTAGCGGGGGCGTCGCGTTGCGGCCTTGTGGCCGCGCGGTCGATTTATTTTCGAGGTGTGATTTTTACCGCCACCATCGACGACTTTGATTTCGCCGACGCGATTTTTCCGTCGATGTCCTCGAAGGTCCCAAGTGGATTTAAAAAGTGTGGTCGGTGCGGCCGGCATATCTCGCAGACCGACACTCACGCTTGGTGCCTTCAGTGCCTCGGGCCGGAGCACGATACCAAGACGTGTACTTTGTGTCTCGGTCTCCGGAAACGGACACAAGTAGCGAGGCAAGTTCTTCGGGACCATCTTTTTGGAACTTGCGCCGGCCCCTCGACGTCGACTTCGACGGCATCGGTATCGACGGCCGGTTCTTCGGTACCGGTATCGATGTCCACGAAATCGGCACCGGTGGCATCGACCCCAGGAGCACAGGTCCCGTCGGCCCGCCGGTCCCCCGGTGAAGGCAGGGGTGAGAGGCCGCGTGGGCAGTTGGCCCCGGTCACTCCCTCTACCCAGGGCCCTCGGGACCGAACCCTGTCGGACCCGGCCCCTCGAGGCCGAGGGGGATCGACCTCCTCCTCAATTCCACCAAGCGCCGATGACGGGCACCGCAAAAAGACGAAGAAACACCGTCATCGGTCACCCTCGATGCATCCGGCTCCCGGCGCCGGAGATGAGTCGACGCCGAGGAAGCGGCAGCGTCGAGAGGAGAGGTCCCCCTCTGTAGTAGAGGTACCGCCGCGTCAGGGTGCCAGCACTTCGGTGCAGTCTCCTGGACCCGAACAGCTTCCGGCACCGACGCCTCTACCGGCCCCCTCGCCTTTCCCGACAGCGGGCCTGGACGAGTGCTTCCGAGCCATCCTTCCGGGGATTCTGGAAGGGCTGATGCGCCAGACTGTGCCGGCGCCGGGGGTGCTTGCGCCCTCGGCGCCGTTGACTGTGGCGCCGGCGTGCTCTAGCCCGGTGCCGAGGCCTTCGACGCCGACACCGCTTGCGGCACCAGTCTCGACCGCCACGCAGGTGGAGTCGACGTCAATGGAGGGAGCTTCATCCCCACCAGTGCGGGAGTCCACCGCTCGACGACGCCACCGAGGCCTCGGTGCCTCGACGTCGAGCCGGGCCCGGTTGAGGACTGAGCTGCACGAGCTCATGTCCGACACCGAGGAAGAGGCCTCGTGGGGGGAGGAGGAGGACCCCAGATATTTCTCCTCAGAGGAGTCTGTGGGCCTTCCCTCCGACCCCATTCCTTCACCAGAGAGAAAGCTCTCGCCACCTGAGAGCCTCTCCTTTGCCTCCTTTGTCAGGGATATGTCTATTTGCATTCCCTTTCCCGTGGTCTCTGTGGATGAGCCGAGGGCTGAGATGCTCGAGGTCCTCGACTATCCATCACCACCTAGAGAGTCCTCCACGGTACCGTTGCACAATGTCCTCAAAGAGACACTGCTTCGGAACTGGTTGAGACCACTATCTAATCCCACCAGCCCCAAGAAAGCAGAGTCCCAATACAGAATCCACTCGGACCCAGAGTTAATGCGGCCCCAATTGCCTCATGACTCGGCGGTCGTGGACTCTGCTCTCAAGAGGGCACGGAGTTTGAGGGATACCGCCTTGGCGCCCCCGGGGCAGGAGTCTTGCACTCTGGACTCGTTTGGGAGGAAGGCCTACCAATCTTCCATGCTCGTGACCCGCATCCAGTCTTACCAGCTGTACACGAGCATCCACATGCGGAATAATGTGAAGCAACTGGCGGACCTGGTTGACAAGCTCCCGCCGGAGCAGTCCAGGCCTTTTCAGGAGGTGGTCAGGCAGCTGAAGGCGTGCAGAAAGTTCCTGTCCAGGGGTATTTATGACAACTGTGACGTGGCATCTCGTGCTGCGGCCCAAGGTATAGTGATGCGCAGGCTCTCATGGCTGCGTGCCTCTGACCTGGACAACCGCACCCAGCAGAGACTGGCCGACGTCCCTTGCCGGGGGGGATAATATTTTTGGCGAGAAGGTCGAGCAGCTGGTGGACCAACTGCATCAGCGGGAAACCGCCCTCGACAAGCTCTCCCACCGGGCGCCTTCAGCATCCACCTCAGCAGGTGGACATTTTTCCCGGGCCCGGCAGGCTGCGCCCTATGCCTTTAACAAGCGTAGGTACACCCAGCCGGCCCGAAGGCCTCGTCAGGCACAGGGACAGTCCCAGCGCGCTCATTCTCGTCAACAGCGTGCGCCTAAGCAGCCCCCTGCGCTTCCACAGCAAAAGCCAGGGACGGGCTTTTGACTGGATCCATGGGAACATAGCCGCCCTCAAAGTGTCCGTACCGGTCGATCTGCCGGTCGGAGGGAGGTTAAAATTTTTTCACCAAAGGTGGCCTCTCATAACCTCCGACCAGTGGGTTCTCCAAATAGTGCGGTGCGGATACGCCCTGAATTTGGCCTCCCTGCCACCAAATTGTCCTCCGGGAGCTCAATCCTTCAGCTCCCATCACAAGCAGGTACTTGCAGAGGAACTCTCCGCCCTTCTCAGCGCCAATGCGGTCGAGCCCGTACCACCCGGGCAGGAAGGGCAGGGATTCTATTCCAGGTACTTCCTTGTGGAAAAGAAAACAAGGGGGATGCGTCCCATCCTAGACCTGAGAGGCCTGAATAAATTCCTGGTCAAAGAAATGTTCAGGATGCTTTCCTTGGGCACCCTTCTGCCAATGATTCAGAAAAGCGATTGGCTATGTTCCCTGGATTTAAAGGACGCATACACTCACATCCCGATACTGCCAGCTCACAGACAATATCTCAGATTCCGCCTGGGCACACGGCATTTTCAGTACTGTGTGCTGCCCTTTGGGCTCGCCTCTGCCCCACGGGTGTTTACAAAGTGCCTCGTGGTGGTAGCGGCGTATCTACGCAAGCTGGGAGTGCACGTGTTCCCATATCTCGACGATTGGCTGGCCAAGAACACCTCGGAGGCAGGAGCTCTCCGGTCCATGCAGTGCACTATTCGCCTCCTGGAGCTGCTGGGGTTTGTGATAAATTACCCAAAGTCCCATCTCCAGCCAGCCCAGTCTCTGGAATTCATAGGAGCTCTGCTGAATACTCAGGCGGCTCAGGCCTTCCTTCCCGAAGCGAGGGCCAACAACCTCCTGTCCCTGGCTTCACAGGCCAGAGCGTCTCAGCAGATCACAGCTCGGCAGATGTTGAGACTTCTGGGTCATATGGCCTCCACAGTTCATGTGACTCCCATGGCTCGTCTTCACATGAGATCTGCTCAATGGACCCTAGCTTCCCAGTGGTTTCAAGCCACCGGGAATCTAGAAGATGTCATCCGCCTCTCCACCAGTTGCCGCACTTCACTGCACTGGTGGACCATTCGGACCAATTTGACCCTGGGACGTCCATTCCAAATTCTACAGCCCACGAAAGTGCTGACGACGGATGCATCTCGCCTGGGGTGGGGAGCTCATGTCGATGGGCTTCACACCCAGGGACTGTGGTCCCTCCAGGAAAAGGATCTTCAGATCAACCTCCTGGAGCTCCGAGCAATCTGGAACGCACTGAAGGCTTTCAGAGATCGGCTGTCCTGTCAAATTATCCAAATTCGGACAGACAATCAGGTTGCAATGTATTACATCAACAAGCAGGGGGGCACCGGATCTCGCCCCCTGTGTCAGGAAGCCGTCGGGATGTGGCGTTGGGCTTGCCAGTTCGGCATGCTCCTCCAAGCCACATACCTGGCAGGTGTAAACAACAGTCTGGCCGACAGACTGAGCAGAGTCATGCAACCGCACGAGTGGTCGCTCCATTCCGGAGTGGTGCGCAAGATCTTCCGAGAGTGGGGCACCCCCTCGGTGGACCTTTTCGCCTCTCAGACCAACCACAAGCTGCCTCTGTTCTGTTCCAGACTTCAGACACACGGCAGGCTAGCGTCGGATGCCTTTCTCCTTCATTGGGGGACCGGCCTCCTGTATGCTTATCCTCCCATACCTTTGGTGGGGAAGACCTTACTGAAGCTCAAGCAAGACCGCGGCACCATGATTCTGATCGCGCCCTTTTGGCCCCGTCAGATCTGGTTCCCTCTTCTTCTGGAGTTATCCTCCGAAGAACCGTGGAGATTGGAGTGTTTTCCGACTCTCATTTCGCAGAACGACAGAGCGTTGCTGCACCCCAACCTTCAGTCTCTGGCTCTCGCGGCCTGGATGTTGAGGGCGTAGACTTCGCTGCGTTGGGTCTGTCTGAGGGTGTCTCCCGTGTCTTGCTTGCCTCTAGGAAGGATTCCACTAAAAAGAGTTACTTTTTCAAGTGGAGGAGGTTTGTCGTTTGGTGTGAGAGCAAGGCCCTAGAACCTCGTTCTTGCCCTGCACAGAACCTGCTTGAATACCTTCTGCACTTATCAGAGTCTGGCCTCAAGACCAACTCAGTAAGGAATCACCTTAGTGCGATTATTGCTTACCATTATCGTGTGGAAGGTAAAGCCATCTCTGGAGAGCCTTTAGTCGTTTGATTCATGAGAGGCTTGCTTTTGTCAAAGCCCCCTATCAAGCCTCCTGCAGTGTCATGGGATCTCAACGTCATCCTCACCCAGCTGATGAAACCTCCTTTTGAGCCACTGAATACCTGCCATCTGAAGTACTTGACCTGGAAGGTCATTTTCTTGGTGGCAGTTACTTCAGCTCGTAGGGTCAGTGTGGTAGCTCATGCTCCGTATACCAAATTTCATCACAACAGAGTAGTGCTCCGCACCCACCCAAAGTTCCTGCCGAAGGTAGTGTCGGAGTTCCATCTTAACCAGTCAATTGTCTTGCCAACATTCTTTCCCAGACCGCATACCTGCCCTGCTGAACGTCAGTTGCACACATTGGACTGCAAGAGAGCATTGGCCTTCTACTTGGAGCGGACACAGCCCCACAGACAGTCCGCCCAATTGTTTGTTTCTTTCGACCCTAACAGGATAGGGGTCGCTGTCTGAAAACGCACCATCTCCAATTGGCTAGCAGATTGCATTTCCTTCACTTACGCCCAGGCTGGGCTGACTCTTGAGGGTCATGTCACGGCTCATAGTGTCAGAGCCATGGCAGCGTCGGTGGCTCACTTGAAGTCAGCCACTATTGAAGAGATTTGCAAGGCTGCGACGTGGTCATCTGTCCACACATTCACATCACATTACTGCCTCCAGCAGGACACCCGACGCGACAGTCGGTTCGGGCAGTCGGTGCTGCAGAATCTGTTTGGGGTGTAAATCCAACTCCACCCTCCAGGACCCGAATTTATTCTGGTCAGGCTGCACTCTCAGTTAATTGTTCTTCGTAGGTCAATTTCTGTTATGCCCTCGCCGTTGCGAGGTTCAATTGACCTTGGGTTCTTGTTTTGAGTGAGCCTGAGAGCTAGGGATACCCCAGTCGTGAGAACAAGCAGCCTGCTTGTCCTCGGAGAAAGTGAATGATACATACCTGTAGCAGGTGTTCTCCGAGGACAGCAGGCTGATTGTTCTCACCTACCCTCCCTCCTCCCCTTTGGAGTTGCGTTTGATCATTTTTGCTTGTCATTCAACTGAGCGGGAACGGTCACGCACGGGCGGGAAGACAGCCACGCATGCGCGGTGGGCGTGCCCTGCGTGCGGGATCGCCCGCGAAGTTTTGTTCCGGTTGGTGGGGGCTGCCGTGGACGTCAACCCAGTCGTGAGAACAATCAGCCTGCTGTCTTCGGAGAACACCTGCTACAGGTATGTATCATTCACTGTATGTTCAGGCACAGTAGGTATTTTTCTGTTCCTGAAAGTCTCACATTCTGAAATGTGTACCTGAGGCAATGGACAGTTAAGCAACTTGCCCAAGATCACAAAAAGCAGTGGTAAGAGAAACTGGATTTTGAATCATGTCTTTCTTGTTTTTTAGCCTTGTATTCTAACCAATTAGGTTTGTCTTCTACAAAATTATGTTGTAGTTAAGTCATTTTTGTTTCTTCACTGCAAAGAGCCTGTATCTCAGATGCCTAGCAATAGGACCCAGTGCTGTGGTAACTGGTTGACAGCTTTGCTAAGAGTTTTACAAAGATGACAGTCCTATAACACTTTGCTTCCTCAAACTGGTAATCTACCTCAAATTCACTTTTCATTTCATACCCAAAATATTATACTGCTATAAAAATGCTTAATCAGTTGAAGGTAGCCCATACTGGAATAAATTGATAATTATATCTATACTTTTGTGTTTTAGGGAGAATAATGTATGTGACATAAATCAAGTACATCATTTATTTGCTACAGGGACGAAAGAGGTAATTTAAATTAAAAAATATATATATATTGTTTTGGATAAACATAAAGTATTGATTTCAGTCTGCCAGCCCAGAAGGTTTGACAAGGTGAAATGCTGTCTAAGAGTATGTGGCTACAGTATAGCGCTTTACACCCCTTAAAGAAAAGAGAGCCTTTTAATTTTAGGTTTGGTTCAAAATTACCACTTCTGTGTTCTGTGGATAGCCTGTAAACTTCCTGTACTTTTCACTTCTCTCCTTTCTGTACACCCCACCCCCCAAAAAATCTTATTGAAGTTTAAAGGTGGGTTCAGCTGAAGAAAGCATAAGCTTTCTTTTTCTTTAAATTTGTTATCAGTTTTATAAACAAATTATGACAATATTACATCACAATAAAGAATAAACTAGACCATGTAACAATACAAATCTTAATATCAATATACAGATAGTAGTCCACCAAAATTGAGGAGAAATAGAAATAGACGGAAGATAAAAAGAAAAAATAGGAAATTAAAGATGAACCCTGAAGATGACCCTGCAATATCACTTGCTGCAATATTACAACACATCTACAAGGATAGCATAGGACGAAAGTTGCCTCCAGCTGCAGAACTTGAGGCTGTAACAACAAACATTGCCGCCTCCTCTTCTGGGTTGCTCGTGAGAGACATCTGGAAATATCCGAACTTTGCAATTCATAAATAAAATGTCCTTAAATAAGAACATGAGCCATTTCTTATCTGAATCTAATGCCATTTGAACCAATAAGGTTGCCAGAACCTCAGTAGCCGACTGCTGTAGGAAATCTGTTAAATCTAAGCTGTCCACAGACAGAGTATGGTGGATGGGGAATTCCTTTTTTTTTTTTTTTTTTTTTTATAGTAGGAATGCTGGATGGGACATTCCTTTTTTTTTTTTTAATAGTAGGAATGCTGGATGGGACATTCCTTTTTTTTTTTTTTAATAGTAGGAAGATAATAAGGGCCTCTCTTACTAAACTGAGCTAGCGATTCCCAACACAGCAATATTGACAAAACCCATTCACTTTGAATGGGCTTTGTTGGCATTGTCACACGGGAAACGCTAGTGCTGTTTGGTAAAAGAGGCCCTAAATCTTTGAGATTGGGGGATGAGAGGATTCGGGAACCTTTTAATTCTTCAAGAAGATCTCTTAAACACATCAGAAGCTGATGTTGAAAATATTTTAAGAAAATTGATCACACTCAAATTTTGGCGTCTGACCTCATTTTCCAAGGTCTCCATTTTCCTGCAAATACATACACAGTCCTTAATCCAAATTTCACCTTTACCTTCCCAAGCCTGAAGTTTAGTTACAATAGTCTGTCTTAGTCTCCAAATTTACAACTCGAGTCTTCATGGTTTGCGATTCAGAAATTTGAGGAACAGTGTGTAGCTAAAGTCTGTATCTGAGTCTCAAGAGACAGCCGCAGAGCTAAAATAGTCTCCCAAATAGATTCTAAATTAAAGACTTTTGGTCTCTGCAGCAGGGAGAGTTCAGTCCTAGACACCTCCCTCCAGGAGCAGCCAGGTACCTGTGGTTCCGGGAGAGATCACCTCCTTCAAATGAGCCTCCTCAAGCCAAGCAGCCTCTTTCCTTGCCGATCCATTCTCGGCTGTCCCCTGCGTCACAGACATTGCAGGTTCTTCCAGATCCACATGTCCCTGTCGCAGTCTATCTCCACCTACTGACTTGATGCCCTCAACTGAGCGCGTTGGAGGATGTGGCTGTGTCGACAGATTCCGCTGCTCTGGAGACAAGCTGGCAACTTCGAGGAAGGCAGGACTTCCCTCTGTCTCGGGGGCCCTCTCCAGCTGAAGACAACCTGGAGTTCCGATGCCCAGGCCTTGCTGTGCTAATGCGTACATGTCTAGGAATTACTATACTCTATGTGGGACGCCACCTGAAAAACCCAGATTTTTGATTTTCTTTTCACCATAAAGGTCTCATGCAGTAACTCAACAGGCAGCCATTTTGCTTAGACCGAAAGCATAAGTGTTTTTTTTTTTTTTTTTTTGGGGGGGGGGGGTTTCTTGATGCATAGCAGGCCTGTTTTAAATGAATGAACTATTTAATTTCTTTATGGAGTTCATTATGTACTATTTACTAGTGCTTACCTGTGGGGATCATTTCAACCTTGTTTTCTTAATGGAAAGTGGCATATGTAAGAACTGAACATGTTATGTGCTGGTTGGCGAGAGGGCCTTCCTTTGATCTTGTGCAAGACAACTTTTATGCTGTGAGAGAGATTATTAAAAGAACTGTATGTAAGCAAATGTTTATCTTAAAAAAAATTTTCTAGGAAACAAATTCCTCCTATGTTGTATGGTGAAACTAATCTGTAAGAAAGCACGTTGCATAAAAAAACGGACAAGCAGTGTTAAGCTAAATCTAATGTTCTAGTATGCTCCTTTTGCCTTAATTTAAGTGATATGTGCAGAGTAGCTATTGAATTTGTGTTAAGATCACTACCTTCCTCATAATCACTTCACTCACTTCTGTATGTTACTGTTAACCTAGGGAAAAGTAGAATGCTGGGATCCCAGAACACGGAATCGTGTTGGAATGTTGGACTGCGCATTAGGTAGCATCATAGCAGATGCAGAGTAAGTGGCAGCAGTACTGAACTCTAAACATGCTGTGTGTGAATCCTCAAAATTTCTGTCATAGCATCCATTTTTAATGCCTTTGTGGAGGAGGAGGATACATTTCATGCTGGTTTAAAATGGGAACCAAATAACTCGACTTTAATGTCAGATTATTAAGAGTTTAAAAAAAGTTATGTCAGGGGAGAGCTTTAGAAATAATCTTCTGGATATTATATATAGTGCCTGGATTTACGCACCAAAATTTGGGCACGTTCCTGAGAGGTGCACATAAATTAATTGGCCGTTGAGCAAATTAACTTCAGTAAATGAGTGCTAACAACCAATTATTGAAGCTAATTGGTAACCATTCAAATGTGCACACACATCTGGCTGTACGCTAACTTTACTAGCACATAACTCAAAAGGAGGTGTGTCTATGGTTGTTTTGGGGCCGTTCATTAAAGTTTCACATAGTTACAGTATACTGCCTCGGCACGTCTATCTTGGGCACCATCGTTTACACCAGATTTCAGCAGGCATAAGTCTGGTGACCAAAGTTAGGCGTGGGAGTTGGTGCTAGAGCTATTCTATCAAGGGTGTGTGCACCTTGATAGAATAGCACTTGGTGCTTATTTTTTCAGGTGCCAAATTTTGAGCGTCATTTATAAAATTCCTCCTACCCCCCCCCCCCCCCCCCCAAAAAAAAAATGTATTTTGGATTTCAGCAAAGCCTTTGATGTGTTTCCATATGGGTGATATTTATAATCAAGCAACCTCTTGGTATGGAATCTAATGTAGCTGACTGGGTTAGGACTGAAACTAGTTGGGTGGGAGAAGACACAAAGGTGTGACAAATGGAGGGCATTCTGAAGAGTTGGGTGTTTCCAGTGCTGTTTTGCAGGGGTTGGTTCTCAGTTGGTTTTATTCATCATTTTTTGTAAGAAATACTGTGAATGGGCCTCAGTTGGTTTTAGTCATCATTTTTTTGTAAGAAATACTGTGGATGGGCTCAGGGAAGGTGCGTCTTTTTGCAGGTAATAACATGTCCATTCTGAAATTTTATGGTGTTGAATTTTATCAACTTTAAAATTCTTATGATAGTAGCATGAATATGAAACATAGAAACATGATGACAAGGGCCAAATGGCCTATCCAGTCTGCCATTCCTCAGTAACCACTAACTCCTCCATTTCCTAAGGGATCTCATGTGCCTGTTCCATGTTTTCTTAAATTCTGACACTGTCCTTGTCTCCACGACCTTCACCGGGAGGCCATTCCACACATCCACTACAGTTTCTGTGAAAGTATTTTCTTAGATTTCCTCCTAAGCCTGTTTCCTCTTAACCTCATCCTATGCCCTCTCCTTTCAGAGTTTTTCTTCATTTGAAAAAAGGCTCACCCCCTGTACATTATTTCCACTGAGGTATTTAAATATCTTTATCATATCCCCTCTTTTCCGCCTCTCTTCCAGTATATACATGTTGAGGTTCATAAGCCTGTCCCTATATGTTTTATGACCGCTTACCAGTTTTGTAGATGCCTTCTGGACCAACTCCATCCTGTTTATATCTTTTCATAGATGTGGTCTCCAGAATTGCATGCAGTACTCTAAATGGGGCCTCACCAAAGACTTGTACAAGGGCACTATCGCCTTTTTTTTTTTTTTCCTGCTGGTCATCCCGCATCCTTCTGGCTTTGACCGTCACCTTTTCTACTTGTTTGGGCACCTTAAGGTCATCGGACACAATCACCCCCAAGTCCCACTCTTCTTTCGTCACAGAAGCACTTCACTCCCTATATTATACTGTTCCCTTGGATTCTCTAATTGCTCTCATACCTCACACTAATGTTGTTTGCTTTTGTCTGACCTAGAATGTAAACCGCACTGAACCCTGGAAAGGGGATATTGGCAGTATACAAGAATTGATTTGATTCTTGTAACCCAAGTGCATGATCCTGCATTTCTTAGCATTAAGTGTTAGTTGCCAATTATTGGACCGGTCTTCAAGCTTTGCTAGATCTTCCCTCATGCCATCCACACCCTCCAGGGTGTCCACCCTATTACAGAGTTTGGTATCATCTGCAAAGAGACAAACCTTACCAGACAGCCCTTCTGCAATATCACTCACAAAGATGTTAAAAAGAGCCAGCCTGAGGACCAATCCCTGTTGTACTCCACAGATAACATCCTTTTCCTCAGAGCAAGCTCCATTTAACAGTATGGACCTTGAAGAGGTACATTTAAAATAGGATTGGGCAATTAATGCATTAAAATTTTTAACACTGGCCAGGAATATATTTTTAACACTGACCCGCCCTGCCATATTTACCTCAATAGATTTCTCTTCACAGAGTATCAAGCTGCGGTAGTGTCACAAAATGCCTAGCCACCTGCCTGGGGTTACCCTACAGTCTCTTAGGAGGGTCTATCCCCAGCACAGCTCGGGTCCTCCTGCATCTTCTGCTTGTGCTCTACAGTAGTACCCTCCTCCCACTGACTGGATCACAACTGCCTCTGGGTGGGTCTCCCGCTCTCAAATTATCCCCAGTGATTTCTAGGTTACTGGAGCCATACTCCCAGTGGTCCCACAGTTCCCAGAAAGCATGCACAGACCCAGCATACAAACCACCAGGATTCTTTATTAGTCCAGGCAAAGAGGCAACAAACTGAAACTGTTTATTGTCAGAACTTGAACAGTGGACAAAAAATGTGTAATCAGCAAACAATAACAGGTTACTGAAAATAGATCAATTAGAAAACTAGCTAAACATTTGTATACTGTCTAAATAGTACATGGGAAGATCAGGACATGTAATTGTTCACTGAGCCTTAGCAAAGAGATCCTGCTTTCTTTTCTTCCTAGCTAAGTCTGGAGCAAAATCCAGTATTACTGGGTAATTTCAAATTCCAGGCCAATCAGAGCTCAGAACAAGAATATTCAAAAAAAAGCTGGTTACATCAGTACAGGCATTTCCTTTATCTGCGTTAACTAGAGAAGGGAAAGGTCAGTTCTTTGTAATAGCTTACATAATATGCACCACATGCTGGCCAAACTAGAGAAATGCACTTCAAGAATCAATAAAGGCAATTCTTTAGGCTTAAAACACACTGTTCTGTGAGGCAGTGATTGCTACATGCTGCTGACCTGAATGCCTTGCCTCTGCCGTGAACCTCCTCTCCTCTGATATAACGTCTTATTTTGCCGCCGAATGCTGCAAAGACAAGGTTTCCGGAAAGCTGAATGCAGTGTGTGGGACTCGCTGTTGTTGCTGGAGTCATTGCTGCTGCTAGAGCCTGAGCCAGAGCCAGCTAAACTGATTCTCTGCCTGTCTTCAGGTTCACACATTCTCTGTTCAAATGCGGATGATATTCTACTATCCAAAAGATATAAGCCCTTCAAAATGCAGTAGTAAGTCGAATCACATTAGTTTGGCCCTTATAGGCTTTAACTGGCTTCCAATAGACATATCCAATACTAGGTTCTGTTTCATATTCATAAAATTCAATACACTGGTTTTCTGTACATCTTCCACATCTCATTCCCTACTCATCTCGACTAATGTGCTTCTCTTTCTCCATGTTTGGTCCACTAAAATGGAATTTACTTCCACCCTATTTGTAGAGTAGAAACAAGCAGTCCCATGTTTTAAGACACTGTTGAAGACTTACTTGTTCTCTCATGCATTTTGATGTTTGAGATTGTTGGCTTTGGACATTGGGTTTGTCCCCCCCAACTAATCTTTCTACACTATTACTAATCTTTCTTCTATCTTCTTTTAATATTTTTTTAGTACCTCTGTTTTCAAATTCTTTTAATGTGCTAATATTTAATCTTTTTTAAGCTTTCAATTCTTTTGAAATAAAAAAAATAAAGTTTAAACATTTTTTCATTTCCTTTCTATTTTATACAGACAAAAAAAAGCAACACTGGGCTTTCAAGACTGAGACAACAGGAGTGATTTATTGATAAGTGACCCGACACGGGCCATGTTTCGGCGTGAAACAACGCCTGCCTCAGGGGTCAGGGTTAGGTTGTAAGTGGTTTGTAATGTGTACCTGTCCAATATCTCCAAAGAAAGACGGGTAAAATCTTTAAGACCAAGCTCACTGTCTCAAAGGACAGCTACGATGTAGAGTTTAAAAACTCCTGTAGTAATCTTGTCTTTTTGTAAAAGCAAAATATATATTTTGCTTTTACAAAAAGACAAGATTGCTACAGGAGACAGGTGAGCTTGGTCTTAAAGATTTTACCTGTCTGTCTTTGGAGATACTGGACAGATACACATTACAAACCACGTACAACCTAACCCTGACCCCTGAGGCAGGCGTTGTTTCACGCCGAAACATGGCCCGTGCCGGGTCACTTATCAATAAATCACTCCTGTTGTCTCAGTCTTAAAGGCCCAGTGTTGCTTTTTTTTTGTCTGTATACTTTCTATGTGTGCTGTTTACCCTCTCTGTTCGGTCTTTCTATTTTATAGCCAATTACAGTGGGGGAAATAAGTATTTGATCCCTTGCTGATTTTGTAAGTTTGCCCACTGACAAAGACATGAGCAGCCCATAATTGAAGGGTAGGTTATTGGTAACAGTGAGAGATAGCACATCACAAATTAAATCCGGAAAATCACATTGTGGAAAGTATATGAATTTATTTGCATTCTGCAGAGGGAAATAAGTATTTGATCCCCCACCAACCAGTAAGAGATCTGGCCCCTACAGACCAGGTAGATGCTCCAAATCAACTCGTTACCTGCATGACAGACAGCTGTCGGCAATGGTCACCTGTATGAAAGACACCTGTCCACAGACTCAGTGAATCAGTCAGACTCTAACCTCTACAAAATGGCCAAGAGCAAGGAGCTGTCTAAGGATGTCAGGGACAAGATCATACACCTGCACAAGGCTGGAATGGGCTACAAAACCATCAGTAAGACGCTGGGCGAGAAGGAGACAACTGTTGGTGCCATAGTAAGAAAATGGAAGAAGTACAAAATGACTGTCAATCGACAAAGATCTGGGGCTCCACGCAAAATCTCACCTCGTGGGGTATCCTTGATCATGAGGAAGGTTAGAAATCAGCCTACAACTACAAGGGGGGAACTTGTCAATGATCTCAAGGCAGCTGGGACCACTGTCACCACGAAAACCATTGGTAACACATTATGACATAACGGATTGCAATCCTGCAGTGCCCGCAAGGTCCCCCTGCTCCGGAAGGCACATGTGACGGCCCGTCTGAAGTTTGCCAGTGAACACCTGGATGATGCCGAGAGTGATTGGGAGAAGGTGCTGTGGTCAGATGAGACAAAAATTGAGCTCTTTGGCATGAACTCAACTCGCCGTGTTTGGAGGAAGAGAAATGCTGCCTATGACCCAAAGAACACCGTCCCCACTGTCAAGCATGGAGGTGGAAATGTTATGTTTTGGGGGTGTTTCTCTGCTAAGGGCACAGGACTACTTCACCGCATCAATGGGAGAATGGATGGGGCCATGTACCGTACAATTCTGAGTGACAACCTCCTTCCCTCCGCCAGGGCCTTAAAAATGGGTCGTGGCTGGGTCTTCCAGCACGACAATGACCCAAAACATACAGCCAAGGCAACAAAGGAGTGGCTCAGGAAGAAGCACATTAGGGTCATGGAGTGGCCTAGCCAGTCACCAGACCTTAATCCCATTGAAAACTTATGGAGGGAGCTGAAGCTGCGAGTTGCCAAGCGACAGCCCAGAACTCTTAATGATTTAGAGATGATCTGCAAAGAGGAGTGGACCAAAATTCCTCCTGACATGTGTGCAAACCTCATCATCAACTACAGAAGACGTCTAACCGCTGTGCTTGCCAACAAGGGTTTTGCCACCAAGTATTAGGTCTTGTTTGCCAGAGGGATTAAATACTTATTTCCCTCTGCAGAATGCAAATAAATTCATATACTTTCCACAATGTGATTTTCCGGATTTAATTTGTGATGTGCTATCTCTCACTGTTACCAATAACCTACCCTTCAATTATGGGCTGCTCATGTCTTTGTCAGTGGGCAAACTTACAAAATCAGCAAGGGATCAAATACTTATTTCCCCCACTGTATCTTATTGTATTTTAAATCGCTTTAAGTAACGTATTAACCAACTATGAAAGGCAGTATATTGAACGTTAAACTAAACTCAGAGGGCATTATATGAGCCTTTGAGACTTCCTTGTAAGGGGGGCATCATTCTTTCCCCCCCCCCCCCAAAAAAAAAAAAAAAAAAAAAAATCATCACTTTTGGTGAATGTTCCTTCCCCACTCTTGCGCAGAAAGTTTAAATATTCAAGTTTACAGTACCTTGAAAGTATTAATTTTCATGTTAGTATTACATTTTATTTGAAACGTTATTCTTTATTGCCCAAAATGCATGCTGTGATTAAGCACAATTGTGATTAAAAAAATTTTTTTGAACAGTAGATTTTTCTTCAAGAACAAGCAGGCTATTAATTCTCACAAATGGGTATTGCGGTGCCGTATTGCCCAGTCCAGAACTTATGGCAAGCTTTACAGAGCTTTATAGAGTGCGAGACATGCTCCACCACACATGCGCGGTTGCCTTCTTGCCCTCTGTGAGGGAGCGGTTACTGCAGTTGTTTTTCTACCGCGGTGAGGAGAGGTCACGTTTTTGCTTCACCCCCGTTCTGGAAGAGCTTCATTTTTGGTGCTTTGTCTTTTTTTTTTTTTTTTTTTCAAGTTGCCTTTATTTTCCATGACTTAGGCCATGTTTAGATCTTGTCTCCAGTCTGGTCTTTCCCTTGGCTTTCCTGGTGCTTTGCCCCTTTTTTCAGGCAACATCGCACCTTTTGATTTGGCCGAGGAAGTTTTTCCTTCCATGTCCATTAAAGTACCCAGTGGCTGCGCTGTACCCACTGCAATTGGACAATCTCTCTGGCAAAGACACCCATTCTTGGTGTCTTCAGTGTTTAGGGTCCGACCCTAGCCCTGCCAACTGTGTGTTCGTATGAAGAAAAGGACTCGTGTGTCCAGAGAGGCTAAACATGAGAATTTTTGGAGCCGGGTCCGAGTCTTCAGCGTCAGCATTGAGGTCGGTGCATCGACTTCGAAGACTGCATTGGTCCACACAGCTGCTTCAAGACCCAAAGACACTGGGCGCTGTCTTGATGCCGGCTGCTGGGTCGGGTTCTGGGGACCAGCCAGTGTCAGGCCTGACCTCGAGGCAACGTGAAGATTCAACCAAAGAGTCTTGACTCTGAGCTTTAGGTGAAGGCCAAGAAGCATTGGCATCAGTTGTCCTCGACACATGGTACCAGGAGATCTGAGACGTCAAGGGATTTGGCGCTAGGAAGATCACTCCCCCTCTGTCCAGGAGGTACCGATGCATCTGTCTTCAGGCAGCCATATCCTGACTCCCGTCTCAGCCCCATCAGTTTTGCAGCCTGTCTCAGAGCAGTCACCCCAGTGTTTCCCGGTGTTGACCCTCAATGAGCATATCTGGGCCTTGCTTCCTGAGCTGCCAGATGGCCTTCTTCAGCGATGTGCATCGGTATCAAGGGTGCTTGCACCTTCCCTACCTCCCGTTGTGGCCCCTGCTTAGCCCTCGGCCTGCGTTGCAGCCTCCTGCGCCGTTTGTGGCCCCAGTGTTGAGTGTATCCCAGGCTGGTATCCCCTCGACATCGGTGGAGGAAGCTTCGCTAGGGTTGAGGCAGGAGCCGACTCCTCGATGTTCCACTCAGGGACATGGTTCCTGTAAGTTGAGGCAGGCTTGGTCTCAGCCCTCCCATGAGGAGTTTGTCTGATACCGATGAGGACTGCTCATGGGAATCGGAGGAGGACCCAAGGTACTTTTCGGAGGATGAGTCCTATGGCATCCCCTCTAAACCCTCCCCTTCTCTGGAAAGGGAAATGGACTTGATATACCACCTTTGTGTGGCATTTTGCAACTACATTCAAAATGGTTTTACATATATACAGGTACTTATTTTGTACCTGGGGCAATGGAGGGTTAAGTGACTTGCCCACAGTCACAAGGAGCTGCAGTGGGAATCGAACCCAGTTCCCCAGGATAAAAGTCTGCTGCACTAACCACTAGGCTGCTACTCCACTCCAGGAGGAGTAGCCTAGTGAGAAAGTCCCCTCCGGAGAGCCTTTCATTTCACTCTTTTGTAAAGGAAATGACTGACCCTATTCCATTTCATTTGGAAGTGGAGGTCAAGCCCAGGGCTAAGATGCTCGAGGTCCTAGACTATGAGTCCCCCCTCCTAGGGAGGCTGTGACTGTCTTTTGAGTGGAAGTCCTCGATAGGAACTGGGAGTCCCCTATGCCAGTCCCTGTCCTGCCTAAGAAGATCGACATAATGTATCAGATCCATGGCAAGCCTGGTTTTGATAGGCCCCAGTTGCCACACAATTCCAAGATGGTAGAGTCTACTACACCACAACACATCTATGTGAGCGTAGATGACTTGGGCGTATAAATAAAAGAAGTATGCTTGCTGTCACGGATTTTGAAGTCTTCAGACATCCTGGAGATCAAACGCTCTCACCAGATTGAGAATCTTTTTCCGATGAGCTGAACTTGCGGCAGTATCCCTTTCAAGTGGTCTAGGGACGCCCCTGGGGGTAAATTGAAATCACTACCCAATAACACTACTCCCTGAATAAACCCACTAAGAGCATCCTGTAGAGTTTGAAAGAAAGGCCGTTGCCCTGCATTAGGGGTGTAAAGATTGAGCAAAGTCACACATCTACCCCACACCCATCCTTTAACAGCTAGACGTCTCCTCAGAGGATCCATTTAAAATGCCATCTTGGATAAATGGAATGCCCTTGTTAACATAAAGTACTAACTCTCTATTCCTCCCCCCTCGAAGGATCAAAATGGGCAATGCATTCACTATAAGCTCTATGGCCCAAGAGGTGCTGATCTTGCCCCCTAACTTGAGTTTTTTGGAGCATGATAATGTCCCATTTTAAGCGCTGCAGTTCACCAAAAAACTGTCATTTATCCCTTTTCACATTCCAGGATCTCACCTGAAATCCCAAGCCTGATCCAACTTGATCTCACACAGAGTAGGTGCTGCGCCCTCTACTTCAGCCCTGGGTAGAATCACCACACAAATATCCTGAACAACTTGCTAACAGCTCCAGTATCTCTCCACCTCCAGTATGCTTTTGAATCGCAAATTGCAACATCTGGAGCAATTCTCAAGGTCTTCTAGAACTGTTTGCAGTTCCTGCCACATTTTACTTTTCATTTGTAAATCCTTTTCCAGTGTGGTCAACAAGACATCAACACCCTCAAGCCTAACCTTTGCCTGCTGAGTACGATTGTCAATGTCACTCACCTCCAAGCACAACTCTGCTACTGCAGTTTTTATATCAGCACAGCAGCCAAAAATCTCAGATTTTAACTCCTTAAACAACGTTGCAACTTTGCTTTTAGACAGCTCACCATCACTAATCGCCATGTCATCGCACATCATCTCCTCTGACTTGGAGTCCACCACAGCCATTTTGCAGTGGGTCCCAGGCGCCCTTTAAAACCATATATTTGAATCGTTCGAGCTTCTTTCGTGTTGACATTCTTCCCCTGCACTCTCCACGGGGAAAAGGAATAATCAGCCTCCAGGGAAGCAGGTAATCACAACTAAGTACCCCAGCAGAGCTGTTTCTAGACATCCATCACCAAGCAGTGATGTCACTTCCTCTCATGCAATTAAAATTTTTAATTGTTGGCCACCCCTAATTTATAGCTGTTCCTATAGAAAATAAAAACGCTAGGAAAATGTATATTTATTTAAGGATGTCTAAAAAAAATTGATTAAGAAATTTTAACTTCCAGGATAGATGGTTTGCCATCCGTATCAGCACTGAAGTTTAATGGAGCTTTGCATATGGCTGTTGGAACTTCCACTGGACAGGTAACTTTGCTTCAAATATGCTATCTGTGCATTAAAAAATGAGTGGTTGTGTTTGACAATGAGTTTTTTATGTTTGTAAAAGTATAATAAAAGCAAAGTGAAAAAAATTTATTAATACTTAATATATTTGGCCCATTTAGAGGGTAATTTTTATAAAAGAGTGCTAGGCAGGGAAGGCACGTAGGAATGCATGTTGTGGGGAAGTTTAGAATTACCTGTTAATTTCCTTTACTTGAGTCCTACTGGACCAGTCCAGATGAGTGATATGTACATAAGATATAAGTTAGAATGGGCGGGAGGAAGCCACACCAGAGTTGCATACCCACACTGACACGCCAATGCACAAAAGTCTCCATAAAAACCCGTTGCTTTTAGATCCTCATTAAAAGTTAATGAGTTTGAAATAGTGAGCGATGCTGAAAGGAAATCTCTTGCAAATGAGCTGCTCGCAATTACAGAAAGCAGCTCTAAAGGGAAAGCGCCAGCACATGTGTAGAACAGCCATCCACTAAGCGTATTCGTAGAACAGTCACTCGCTAAGCATCAATGCTATGGACATGCCTCTACAGCATTCAGCTGCTACATACGGCTTTCATACACGCACATAAGCAATAAACCACCCAGGGCGTGAAAGTTTCTTTTTGTGGAGTTCCACAGCAACTTCCTTGACTCCTGAATTTGGTGCCATAAAGGACACATCAATAAAAAAAAAAAAATCTATCCCAAAATTTAGATGGACTTTGGCATTTACAAATATTTCAAATTGACAACTCACTTTTTCTTATCAGAAGATAGCCTGATTCTGTCAGAAAAAACCACCTAGAAGAAATGCAGAAATATTGCTATTGAAATACTATTCCTAAACTAAAGCCACCTGACATGACTTTCAACATGTTAAAATCTCCAGTTCCAGAACTGTTTTTTTTTTTTTAAAGCTTCAAATGTGATGATTAGCAATCATGATTAAAAATATTATGTGCCACCTCCTTCAGATGTGAATATTGTAGAAGGAAGATAAGTTGATTTGTTCTTTTGAGATACATTTTATAAGTACATAAGTAGTGCCATACTGGGAAAGACCAAAGGTCCATCTAGCCCAGCATCCTGTCACCGACAGTGGCCAATCCAGGTCAAGGGCACCTGGCACGCTCCCCAAACGTAAAAACATTCCAGACAAGTTATACCTAAAAATGCGGAATTTTTCCAAGTCCATTTAATAGCGGTCTATGGACTTGTCCTTTAGGAATCTATCTAACCCCTTTTTAAACTCCGTCAAGCTAACCGCCCGTACCACTCATTAAAGGTTTTTTGACCAGAATGTTCTGTGTATTCTCCGGTGATTTTTTTTTTTTTTTCATTCTTGATGACTATTTTTGAGGTTGCGTGAGATGATGGAAAGTGAAAAATCTCTGGTAGAAGATCTGGTTAAAAGGAAAAATTAGATTTGCTAGTCATGAACAAGGAGATCATGTGGCAAATTTAGCTAAGAGCAAATAAGGAAAACAGAGTAGTTTGGGTTGAGAAAATGTGTTGAGCATTATGAGGTGAGTAATTTGAGTTTCAAGTATTTGTTTTGTTTTATGATTTTATGTTATACGTTACCTTGTACTTTTCACGATTGTAAAAGTGAATTATAAATGACAATTAAAATAGTCAAGATTTGGAAATATGAGAGAAAGGAAGGCCTGAACACAGAGAAAACTAGATCACCATGAGGCATATTTTCAAAGCACTTAGCCTTCCAAAGTTCCATAGGTTTATATGGAACTTTGGAAGGCTAAGTGCTTTGAAAATGTGCCCCCATAGTGTAGAAAGGAAGCTCTCTAACGGGATGTCTCTCTAGCTAACCTTGGCAGGCCTCTTTCAATAGAAAGGAAGCTCTGTAACAGGATGTCACTAAATGAGGGTTAAAGGGGGTGGACTTGAGTAACCTGACTATAAAGTAAAGGAATATGCGAAAAGGGTAGTGAATGCATGAAACAGCCTTCCAGTGGAGGTGATGGAGACGAGAACTGCATCTGAATTCAAGGGAACATCTCTAAGGGAAAGGAAGGAGTAGTACAGCTTGGTAATTGGTTCGGTTAG
The DNA here is from genome assembly GCF_901765095.1 of Microcaecilia unicolor. Taxonomy (NCBI): domain Eukaryota; kingdom Metazoa; phylum Chordata; class Amphibia; order Gymnophiona; family Siphonopidae; genus Microcaecilia; species Microcaecilia unicolor. The sequence continues at coordinate 433,361,198 of NC_044033.1, forward strand.
ACAGGCTGGATAGGATATATGGTCTTTATCTGCTATCATTTTCATCTGTTTTTCTGTGGAAGATGTACTTGATGAAGCCTGTGTGGGTGGATTTTTTTTTCCAGTTCCCTACAGTTGTGATGAATTCAAAAGATTTAAAGCAAAGAACTTTTAGAGTAGTAGTCAAAAGTAAATTGTGTATTTTATTTCAGGTTTTGTTGTATGATCTCCGATCTAACCACCCTTTAATTGTCAAAGATCATCAGTACGGGCTGCCTATTAAATCTATTCAGTTCCATGACCCTTTAGAGTTAATTATATCTGCAGATTCAAGAATTATGAAAATGTGGAACAAAGATACGGTAAGTCCTTATGTTATTGCTGGGTTCTGCCTCAGTGTTTAATGAATTTAACTCATCTTGAGCTACAACTGAAAGGCCAAATCCTACTAAAACTAATAAAAAATGTTTAAATGTTAGATTTGTCAAATTGTTATCCACAGAAAGTTTTTATCCTCCTTGCCCTCTGTCCCATTACTCAGTTTATTACAGTACATGAAATGTGAAGTGTCCTTGCTGGCTACTAATGGGATATTCTGATAACGTGAGTTAACCTATAACTATAGATAATCAAGAACCTTCAAAGCACTTGGACTTACCAAGTTCCGTAGGTTACTATCAGACTTATTTTCGAAAGAGAAGGGCACCCACCTTACGACACAAATTAGGAGATGGGAGTCTTTCTCTCAGGGTCGCCCAAATCGGCATAATCGAAAGCCGATTTTGGGCGTCCTCAGCTGCTTTCCATCGCGGGGACGACCAAAGTTCACGGGGGCGTGTCGGCACCTAGGCGAAGGCGGGACTGGGGCGTGATTAAGAGATGGGCGTTCTCGTCCGATAATGGAAAAAGGAAGGGTGTCCCTGACGAGCACTTGGCCGACTTTACTTGGTCCATTTTTTCTTGCGACCAAGCTTCAAAAACGGTGCCCGAACTGACCAGATGACCACCTGAGGGAATCGGGGATGACCTCCCCTTATTCCCCCAGTGGTCACCAACCCCCTCCTACCCTAAAAAAAAAAACTTAAAATTTTTTTTTTTGCCAGCCTCAAATGTCATACCCAACTCCCTGACAGCAGTATGCAGGTCCCTGGAGCAGTTTTAGTGGGTGCAGTGCACTTCAGGCAGGCGGATCCAGGCCCCCCCCCCCCCCCCCCCCCACCTGTTACACTTGTGGTGGTAAATGTGAGCCCTCTAAAACCCACCTGAAACCCACTGTACCCACATGTATGTGCCCCCCTTCACCTCTTAGGGCTATGGTAGTGGTGTACAGTTGTGGGGAATGGGTTTTGGGGGGCTCAGCACCCAAGGTAAGGGAGCTATGCACCTGGGAGCAATTTCTGGAGTCCACTGTAGTGCCCCCCTAGGGTGCCCGGTTGGTGTCCTGGCATGTGAGGAGGACCAGTGCACTACGAATTCTGGCTCCTCCCACGACCAAAGGGCTTGGATTTTGTCGTTTTTGAGATGGGCGTCCTCGGTTTCCATTATCACCGAAAACCGTGGACGACCATCTCTAAAGTCGACCTAAATGTTGAGATTTCGGCATCCCCAACCATATTATCGAAACGAAAGATGGACGCCCATCTTGTTTTGATTATACGGGTTTCCCTGCCCCTTCACGGAGCCATCCTGCGAGCACGGCCCCAGGAAAACTTGGGCGCCCCGTTCGATTATGCCCCTCCACATAACTTTGTAAGTCTATCTGTGTCCAGTGGCTGCTTTTTCATAGCTTTTCTTTTCAGATGTGCCAGAAAACTAACCTGGAATACTGTTTTCCCAGAAGTATCACCTTCTCTTTACAGAAACAAACAGAATGATGTGCAAGAAGTATGTCCAGCAGGACGAGAGGAAAGTATGGTGTAGAAGTTAAGGCATAGAAGAAATTGGCCAAGTTTTGTTTATTTTTAAGAACCTCCCAGCCCATATAGAAACAGGCTGTGCTGTGTTCAACAAAACATTAGATCCTAGGGGGGAAATAGAAACACTTTTATAGATATTGTACAAGCATGTTTTTTAAGAGATCAAAAGCACATAAGAGGTTTTACAAGCTTGTTTAAACTCTTTTTAAGACTGTTTGGGCTGCAAGCATGTTTCTCCTGGATCTGTACAGCTATACTTTACTTTATGCCCAATCTCATAAGCCTGATAGGTCTTGGGCCTCTCTATAGACCAGTGGTTCTCAACCTCTCTTCTGTTGTGACACACCTGACAGACAAGGTTCATGTATGTGTCACACCGAGCACAAATTCACAGCTGAACAAAGCACGCCTAAATATTTAATTAACTGTAAGTTTAATATGAATTTGTCTATCCCATAGCAAAAAACTGTATGCAACACATCGGTCCCAGATTTCTCACTTGTCATCTTGTCATACAACAAAACAAATATATATTCAAATTCTGGTGTCATCTCAGTAATAGCAACAAAAAAATTCCTCCACTGCCAGGTGCTGTGAAACAACATAAAAACCTCCAAATGTGCTACAGAAACTATATAGTAAACAGAAGCTATAGACAGCAGACCTGCAACATTTTCATTTGGGGCTGGTGGCAGCAGTTATTACTGGGGATAGTGGGGAAGCAGAAATAGGGATTGTGGCGAAATGGTGAATTTTCCAGCATGAGAATTATAAGAATACTAGTAAAAAAAAAACCCGTTTCTGATGCAAATGAAACGGGGGCTAGCAAGGTTTTCTTCAGAGTGTGCATGTGGGAGTGTGTGTGTCCCTGGCCTCTGCCCTCTCTCCCTCCCCCTCCCCCTCCGAGTCCAGTCCTTCAGTGTTGTTTCCTGCTGTTCTGTGTTTTTGTTACAGAGAGAGTGAGGGCATCTCTCTCCCCTCCCCCCTCTGAGTCCTTCACTGTGTGAGATTTCGTGCTGTGCTGTTTTCCTTCACTCATTGGGAAACCGGATATCTCTGGCGCTTCACACTTCTGGCTGGAGGCTTCAGTGGTGCCTTTTTATATATATAGATGGAGTGTTTTTCTCTAGTTTGGCCAGCGGGTGGTGCAAGTTTATATTTAAAGTTGTTACAGAAAAATGACTGTTCCTTCTTTTGTTTAGTACAGAGAGGAAGTAACCTGCAGCAATGCGGCCAGCTGCTTTAAAAAAAAAAATGTTGTTTTGGGCTCTGGTTGGCCCAGGAGCTCAAATCCAGCTCGGAAGTACTGGATTTCTCTCAGTTTCAAATAGGGAGAGGAGAGATCTTGTTATGATTGGGGTCAGAACCCCTCTCAAACTTACCTCTTTCCTGGGGGTCAGCTTCTTAGCTGGCTTCTGTTTGTTTTCTCTGTCCTTTCTGAGCTGGCTCTGTCTCTCTGTGCTGGCAGCTTCCAGCAGCATGGGGTTAATTGTTTTACTTTACTACAGCAGTGTGGGTGGACTGAGTTAACTCTACCTCTCTTTGGGTGTACTGGCTTCAAGTGCTTCACGGTGTTGCATTGGTGTGGGTTGGGCCTCTATGGGTTTCAGTGTGCTCTCTGGGTCAGTGTGCTGTTGCCTGGGTCTAGGGAGTGTGACATCATCAGGGAGGGCCTTGATAAGGAAGTGGTGTTGTTTCCTTCAGGGCCTTTGCAACAGTGGTGTTTGCTTCAGGTAGGGTGGTGCAGTGTGCACTTCTAACTTTGTGTCTAGTTTTCCTGCTTGCTTTTGCTAAGGGCCAGGTTAGTGTTAGTGCAGTGTGCACTTCTGACTTTGTGTCTAGTTTCCCTGCTTTTCCCTTATGGTTCCCCTGCTTTTCCCTCTTGGTTTTGGAAGCATTGCTGTGTGTAGGGCTTTGGAAGCTCTGTTGTTGATAGAAGTACTTCAGGGTTTGGTGTTGTTAGGAACACTGCAGAGTTTGCTGTTAGAAGTACTTCTGGGTTTGTGCTATTGGGAGCATTGCAGTCTTTGCTGTTGGTGTTTGGTGATTTAGAATCACTTTTGGCTTATGTGTTAGCTTCCCTTAGGGTTACCATATTTGCCCTAAGAAAAAAGAGGACACATACCCCGCCCCCCCTGGCACACCTCTTCCCCGCCCACACCCCGCCCACACCCCGCCCCCTATGCAAGACTTCAATGGAAGTCTCACGAAGCTGCCGCTTGAACTGTTAGCAGCAATTTTGATTTTAATTGCAGTGCTCTCAGTAGTGCCTTTTAAACCATAAATATGGGGACATCACATCAGCTGCCAAACATCACAGCACTTATCCTTCCTGAATCCTTTCTATCCTTAATAATCAATTCAAATAAATCTTGTGTGCTGACCCGGTGCAAGAACAATATCATGGTTTAAGAGTTCAAGAAAATGTCTTTAAAACATCTACACTTATCTTTTACTGGGTAGATGACGACTGGGCTGAGTTTTTTTACACCATATTTCCTCTGTTTTGTGTTTTAAAATCCTCTTCTTTCTATTCCCGAACACACGAACAGGAGAGCCATGTGTTTTCAGTTCCTCCCCCCCTCCCCCGCCAACAAGAATACCCTCCCTTTGACCCCTTCCTTAATCTTTCCCCTTCAAATTCAAGCAGAAGTAGCCTTTTATCTTAGGCTCCCCGGAGGCATGCTTATTTAATCTTAAATCTTGATTCTCTTACCTCGTGGTCCTTCTTCTCAGAATCTCAGGTTATGGCGCCGGCCGGCAGGCTAAGCAGCAGGGCAGCAAGGAGAGCACAAGACAGACCCCAGACGCTGCACGCTGCTGCCTCAGTCATCGTCGATTCGGATTTTATAGGGCAAAAAAGGCGGCAGGCAGGCGCCAGGCAGGCGGCTGCAGTAGCTGTAAACTGGGCCTGCGTGCTGCGTGCAGGATCGACGAAATCACATCAGCTGATGCAGGCAGGCGACGCACAAGCACGTACGCTGCCTGTAGCCTGCCTGCGTCGGCCCACGCCACTGCCCTTGCATCAGAGCAGTCAGCTGACAGGTCGGACTCGGAGCGGTCATGTGACGCGATGACCCGAAAAACCCGGACAAACGATCGGAAAGGTGAAATCCGCCCGGACTCCCGACAGCGCCCTCAAAAAGAGGACATGTCCGGGGAAATCCGGACGGATAGTAACCCTAGCTTCCCTGCTTTTTCCTTGTGGCTCCCCTGTCTTCCCTTTTAGTGCTAGGAGCTCTTCTGGTTGCTTGCCAGAGTAGTGCTTAGGAAGCACCTTGTTAGTTTTGTTTCTAGCTTGCTAGAGCAGTGCTTAGATAGCTTGTTAGTTTTGTGTTTAGCTTGTTAGTGTAGAGCTCTGCTTGTAGCTTGGTGCTTAGTAGCACCTGTGTTAGCTTTGTGTTTAGTCCCCTGCTCTGTTAGTTTAGGGCTTAGGAAGTCCCTTTCTTGAGCAGGGCTTAGGAGCTCCTGTTTAGTATAGGGCTTAGGAAGTCCTTTTGTCAGTTTTCTGTTAGGAACACTCCTGCTGGTTTAGGGCTTGGGAGCACGTGAATCAGTTTAGGTTTAGGAGCACTTCTGTTTCCAGTCCTGGTCCCTGTGTCATCCGGTATCCAGTAAGTCCTGCCGGCTACTCGAACCCAGGAGCTCAACTCCTGCGGGGCTTAGTAGCTAAGTGCAGGTGAAGCTGTGTGGACCAGTCTGGTGTGTTCCAGTCCTGTGTCCTCCAGTCTGGGGGGTTCCAGGCCTGTGTCCTCCAGTCTGTGGAATTCCAGTCCAGTGTTCCAGTCCGTGTGTTCCGGCTCGCTGGGCGGTGCCTGCAGTCCCTGCCGGTGTCAGTGTGCTTGCCCAGCGTTGGTTGGTGGGTTTTGCCTGCTGCTGTCGCTCCTTGTCAGCAGTCCAAGGGCTCACGTTTGCTCCAGAGCCCAGCCCCGCGGGCTCTGAACCTGAGAACCTGACAGATCTATTCAGTGAGGCCTTGTGAGCAGTTATATTCTGTAACCTGTGAACATATGTATTTCCTATACTCCCCAGACACTATTCAGGTAGTGAACAAGTGTTAGTTTTAAAATTGATTCCTGTTTGTTTTACCGGTTATTGTTTTGCTGTACTCTTCCATCTGTTTTATATGGTTCACTTTTCAACTATGACGGTAAAGTTAGTTTATTGGCTCTGATGTCTTAGACTGACTAAGAATCCTAGTGGTTTGTGTGTTGGGTCTGCGGGTGCTTTCCAAGAACCGTGGGACCCCTGAGAGTGTGGCCTCAGTGTTCTACAAATCACCGGGGAATAAGTTGTGAGTGGGAGACTTGCCCAGAGGCAAGTGGAACCTAGTGCATGGGGGTGGAGGGTTGACTAGTATAGAACACATGCCCAGGTGCAGGTGGACCCAGCAGTTCTGGGGATAGACCCTCCAAGTGGCTGTGGGGTTAGCCCCAGGTGTGTGCTAGGCATTCAGTGACAGGGATCAATTATGGGGATTTCATGAACCTGACTGTTAAGATTGCTGGTCTTTCCAACATGCAGCCACTGATGTTTGAAAAGAAAATGCAGATTTGCTGTCTACACCAAATTTTTTGTGACATACAGGTTTACAGACTTTTACCATGAGAATGACCTAGGAGAAAACCTCTAGAGCAGTGCTGTTCATGGCTCTTCTTGGAAGTACACTAACCCAATTGGGTCTTCTGGAATTCCACAGCAAATGTGCATGAGTTAAATATGTGTATGTTGGAGACCTACTGTATGCAAATATATCATGCATATATATTCTTTGTGGTAATCCTAAAAACCCAGTTGACTAGACTTGCGTTCAGGAAAGAGATGACGAAGAAGGGCAACCTTCGAAAGCTAATCAAGAAATGTATTAAGTTATGTCCAATAAAAAAGGTATCATCTTATTTTCTTTTCCATGTTTTATTTTGTTTGATTTCTATTGATAACCTTTAAGAGTGGACTAACACGGCTACCACACCTCTCTAGGAAAGAGATGAGAAGCAATCTCCTAGTAAGAGAATATACTGGAAGAATCTTCTCTGGCTACACTCATCACTGTTGATTGCAAAGGGAAAGAACTGAAATAATTTTAGGTTACTGTAAAACAAAAACACCCTTAAAATAATGTAAACTTTTTTCTTCTAATTAACTCAATGTGATCTTTTTTTGTTCTTGGCAGTTAAAAGCCTGGTGTTTGTCAATACTTTTGGCATTACATTTGTTTTATTAGGAATATTTGTGTTCACCTAGCACATGTTTTGGCTCTGTGGGAAGTAGGTTGGTGTTTGGAGGCTGTAATCCCAGTACACATGTTAAACCAGACCTAAAAGATTTTATTTTATTTAAAACAGTCTTTTGTGAGTCCCATTTTTAGGTCTTGGGTGAGTTTAGAGTTAGTGCTGTCTTCCCAGTCCACAGTAGCTAGGAATGGTTACATTCATTCTCTCCTGCTATGTGAGCGAATAAGCCATTCTAGTCCAGAGATGACTGATTTGCATCCCTTTCTCTCTTCCAGCAGTTTGAGGTTTACAGTTCACTTTTTATTAGGTTGTTCCCAAGCTCGTATCTATCTACCTATTACCTATTATCTCTGCTTTATAAGGCTTGTGTTATTGTTTTTTTTCTCTCATATACAATCCCTTTAAAAGAGAAAAAACTGTTAGGGAAATGTGGCTGCCACATTAGTCTCTTTCTACATGGTCTAAGGGGTTCTTTTACCAAGCTGTGGTAAAAAGTGGTCTCACTGCACCCTTATGTGGGTTTTTCCCATGCACTATGGTCACTTTTACCACAGCCATTTTTACAATTAATAGCCATTTGCTAATATTGCCATTAGCGCATGAGCCCTTTCTGCCTCCCCCCCCCCCCCCCCCCCCCCCATTTTGTAGGTGGTAAGGGCTCACATGCTAATCCTTTGCTAATCAGTAAGTATGTGGTAATGTGGCAGCACTAATCAGTTGGTACAGTCACACCCACTCTCTGCTCCCCAGACCCCTCTGGTAAAATTTGAAATATTTGTACGCATGGTTTACGCACCCACATTGGCATTTTATTGCAGGATACCTTGGTGCGTCCTACCACAGCTTAGTGAAAGGACTCCTAAGTTAGAATGATTACTTTGTGCATTTTGTATTCTATTTTTTGCCATACAAAGAAATGGACTCAACAATTTGCCTTTTTTCCTTCCTGCTGTTTCAGGGGAAAATATTTACATCAATTGAGCCTGAGCATGATCTAAATGACGTCTGTCTTTATCCAAATTCAGGTCTGTAACACAAAACGCTGATAACATTCATTGTATGAGTACAAAATATTCTGAAGAACATTGAGTCTCAGTAACCTGCTTTTGATTTTTTTTTTTGTTTTTATAGTACAAATATTTCTGTTCCTGTTCTTAAACCTGTACTGTAACCATGTTTCTATGAATTTTTTTTCTCCTTTTGTAATGCACTGCTTTTGCAATTCAGCTTTGCCCTTTGGTTGAAAGCAGACATCTGATGTCTGTAGTCTAATGACTTGACAGTTTGACCTATAAAATAAATATTCTAGCTTAATCTAGTCTGAGTTTTCTCCTGGTTAATTAGGCTGAAGAATAAGAGATGCTTTTCTGAGGGTTAGTCAGCTCCATACACTCATGCCCAGATGATCAAAAGCAAACGTGGGTGCTAGAGGCCAATAGTGCTAAACTAGTTCCTGCGTTTGCTCCCACTCGCTGATCAGAGCCAGTGACTGTGTGTAACAATGTGCTAAATCGCTCTGTCAGTTAATTGCACGCAAATGCATGCAGACAAGGGTCTCCCGCATTCCTCCCTCATAATCAATGGGCAGTGCGCCAAACAAGAGTGCTGTTCCCACTAAATCCCTACGCCAGCTTTGAATTGGTGGTAGGATTTGGAGGAATGGGAGAGACCAGGGTTTTAACAGGTATGGGATTTTCTCCTGGAACTGTCAAACCTAAAGCCCGTACCCTCAAACACAAGGCCTGGAGGTCCAGTGAACCTCGGGCCCCTCACCCTGACAGCAGACCCCCCCCCCCCCCCCCCCCCCACACACACACACATGATGGAAGATGAATTTACTATCCCCCCACCCCCTCCTTGACAGAAAAGACCTCCCTTGTGGTTTAGCGCCCTTACCCCAACCTGGCCCCCTCCCCCGACAGAAGAGACATTCCTGGTGGACTAGTGCCCCCCACCCCCTCGATAGAGGAAAAGCACTGGAGGTCCGATGGACCTCCAGCCCCAACCTAGTAGTCTATCAGCCCCCTCCCCCCCATACCTTTGATGACGATGAGGGTGTAGCACTCCCTCCTCATTCCAGTGCCACCTCCAAAATGGCAGTTCCCTGCCCAGTGCATCCTGGGATGCGCTGGGTAGGGCTTCCTTACTATCGGAGGATGGGAGGTCAGGTGGGGGGCGCTAGACCACCAGGAAGGTCTTTTCTGTCATGGGGGGGGGGTTGTCTATCTGTCTTACGTTGGGGGGGGGCGGTCATTGGGTCAGGTCTGGCTGGACTGGGCGGGTCTGCTCTGTCGGGGGGGAGGAAGGGGGAAGAGGTCTGTAATGACAGCCCAGACCTGTCAAACAGCTTTTATGGTAGGATTGTGTCTTGGGCGCATGCCCAGGTACAGTTCTCCAGCAGAAATACCCCTATGATCATAACTAATAGCGTGCCTGTATTTGCATTCTATTAGCTCTGATCACAGGGGCGGTGCTAATTTTAGAGTGCTGTTTGGAACTACTCTGGACTTCTGATCGTTTGTCTGCAAGTTATCAAAAATGTGCTATTATCTAATTCTTTTATGAGAAAAACCACTAGAGCTTATAGATGATTTGCTTAGATCTGGGGCACCTGCCTTCCCCCCCCCCCAAACCAACATAGTAAGTGATGGCAGATAAAGACCAGAACAGTCCATCCAGTCTACCCAACAGTTGCATTCATTATCAATTAAAGATTAAATCAACAATAAACGTGAGATTATATACTTGATCATGGTCCTCCTTTGGTGTTTCTGGGACATAGACTGTAGAAATCCACTCGGCTCTGTCCTTATATTCCAGCTACTGGAGTTGCAAGCCCACTCTATCCTAGCTGAATCTGTCATGTCATTTGCGGGACACAGACCGTAAAAGTCTGTCCAGCACTGTCCTCACATTCCAAATTACTGGAGTCTCCATCAAAGCCCTCTCCAGCCTATCCTAAACTGGGTTGCTATATGTGGGACATAGACCGTACAAGCCAGCACAGCACCGTCCTTAGTTTTTACAGTATGCAACCCTTTTAAGTTTTGGTTTTTTATACCATTCATTTTTTAATTTTAAGATCCTCTATGCTCATCCCACGCCTTTTTTGAATTCCACCACCATTTTTTTTCTCCACCTGCATCGGAAGGGCATTCAAGGCATCAACCACCCTCTCTGTGAAAAAGAATTTTCTGACATTACCCCTAAGTGTACCACTCTGCAACCTCAATTCATGTCCTCTAGTTTTACCATTTTCTCTTCTCTGGAGAATATTTGTTTCTATGTTAATACCTGTCAAGTATTTAAACGTCTATATCATATCTCCCCTGTCCCTCCTCTCCTCTAGGGTATACGTATTCAGGTATGTCTTTTGGCACAAGCACCATACCATTTTTGTTGCCTTCCTCTGGATCGCTTCAAGTCTTCTTACATCTTTAGCAAGATATGACCTCCAAAACCGAACAGAATACACCTTTCTTCTGCTGGTTATGCTTCTCTCTATACAACCTAGCATCCTTCTGGCTACAGCCACCACCTTGTTACACTGTTTCGTCACCTTCAGATCCTCACTGTCCCTCTCCCTGTCTGTGCATGTCAGTATCTCGCCGCCTAACACATACAGCTTCCTTGGATTTCTTCTCCCTAAGTGCACCACTATGCACTTCTTTGCATTGAATTTTAATTGCCAAACATTAGACCATTCTTTAACTTTTGCAGATCCTTTTTCATGTTTTCCACTCCCTCCAGGGTGTCCACTTTGTTACAAATCTTGGTATCGTCTGCAAAAAGGCAAACTTTACCTTCTAACACTTCAACAATGTCGCTTACAAATATATTGAACAGAATCGGCCCCAGCACTGACCCTTGAGGCACTCCACTACTCACCTTTCCTCCTTCCAATTGAATTCCATTAACCACCACCCTCTGGTGTCTGTCAGTCAGTTCCTAATCCAGTTCACCACTTTGGTTCCTAAATTCAGCCTGTCAAGTTTATTCATCAGCCTCCTATGAGGAACTGTGTCAAAGGCTTTGCTGGAATCTAAGTAGGTTACATCTAGCGCACATTCTCAATCCAGTTCTCTGCTCACCCAGTCAAAGAATTCAATCAGATTCATTTGGCATGAGTTACCTTTGGTAAAACCATGTTGTCTCGGATCTTGTAACCTATTGGATTCCAGGAAATTCCTTCAGCATCGCTTCCGTTACTTTTCCAATAACTGAAGTGAGGCTTACCGGCCTGTAGTTTCCAGCTTCTTTCTGTCACCACTTTTGTGACAGAATCCACACGGGATCCACAGAAGCTTAGCGGAGATTGGGAGGCGGGGCTGGTGGTTGGGAGGCGGGGCTAGTGCTGTGCAGACTTCTATGGTCTGTGCCCTGAAAATGGCAGATAATGGCAGATACAAATCAAAGTCAGGTATACACATAAAGCAGCACATATGAGTTTATCTTGTTGGGCAGACTGGATGGACCGTACAGGTCTTTCTCTGCCGTCATCTACTATGTTACTATCCTGCTTATTTTTGAACGAGACGGTCGGCCATCTTCCAACACAAGTAGGGAGATGGCCGGCCGGCCTCCTAAAGCCGGCCAAATCGGTATAATCGAAAGCCAATTTTGGCTGGCTTCAACTGCTTTCTGTCGCAGAGCCAGCGATAGTTCAAGGGGGCGTGTCGACAGTGTACCGAAGGCGGGAGGGGTGTGGTTAAGAGATGGCTGGCTTCGGCTGATAATGGAAAAAAGAAAGCTGGCCCTGATGAGCATTTGGTCCCTTTTTGTTCACGACCGAGCCTCAGAAAGGTGCCCCAACTGACCAGATGACCACTGGAGGAAATGGGGGATCACCTCCCCTTACTCCCCCAGTGGTCACCAACCCCCTCCCACCCAAAAAAAATTATTAAAAAAACATTTTTTTGCCAGCCTCAAATGTATGCAGGTCCCTGGAGCAGTTTTAGTGGGTGCAGTGCACTTCAGGCAGGCAGACCCAGGCCCATCCCCCCCAAAACCCATTGTACCCACATGTAGGTGCCCCCCTTCTATGGCTATGGTATTGGTGTTCAGTTGTGGGTAGTGGGTTTTGGGGGGGGATTTGGGGGGCTCAGCACACAAGGTAAGGGAGCTATGTACCTGGGATCAATTTGTGAAGTCCACTGCAGTACCCCCTAATGTGCCCGGTTGGTATCCTGGCATGTGAGGGGGACCAGTGCACTACAAATGCTGGCTCCTCCCACGACCAAATGCCTTGGATTGGGCCGGGTTTGAGATGGCCGCCATTAGTTTACATTATCGGCGAAAACCAATGGCGGCCATCTCTAACGCCGGCGATCTCTAAGGGCAGGCCAAATGTTGAGATTTGGCCAGCCCCGACCATAGTATCAAAACAAAAGATGGCCAGCCATCTTGTTTCGATAATACAGTCGGGTACGCCGTTTGACGGGGCCGGCGTTGCAGATGGCCGGCCCCGTTCGATTATGGTCCTCCACGTTACTATGTTGTTAAGTAACGGCGGCCCCGTTCGGTTATGGTCCTCCACGTTACTATGTTGTTAAGAAGTGATTTTCTAAGATTGCTGTTTTCATTGCTTTCTTTACTGCTGTCACATCTTTTCTTTAGCTGGAAGGGACCTGCCTCCTTATGCCTCCCCCCCCCCCCCCCCCCCCCCCCCCCCCCGCCTTCTAGTTTAAACGCCTAGAAACAAAAAACATATTGTCTGAATTTCTCACCAAGGATTGTTTTTCCTGCCACAGTGAGAAGCAGCCTATTGTTAGAATATAGTATTTTTTTTTCCCCCCCATGTATTGCCCCATCCTTCTAGGTACCTAAAACCTTGATGACACCAGGCTTTCAGCCACCTATTGAAATTCTTGATATTTTTTGTAAACTTTTCTCTCCCTTTCCAAAAGTAGGCACTACTTCAGAATAAGCTACTGTTTGTACCAAATATTTTAATCCCCTCCCCCAGCACCTGCAAAGCTCTCTTCGCTGCAAGTTGGGTATTATTGGCCAGGTCATTTGTTCCCAGGTGTCTATAACAACATCAGTGTTACTCCTTAGTCAAGTTTAACGCCTTAGTCAAGAGTACAGCCTGTATGCCAAACCCTGGGAGCTGCTGCACCAGTCTAGAAGCTACTACCATTTGTTGGAGACTGAGAATAATGTCTAGCTCAGGGTAGCCACACTGTTATAGTGAGGATATCGCTGGAAAGCTGTGTTCTATGTCCATCTGCTGGCTGGGGAACACAAATCCATGCTTCTGGACTTACGGGAGGATAAAGAACAACTCTTTGTATTTTCCTTTGGCTCATTCATTGCTCTTCATTCTCCCAGCACATGGGAGACCCCCTGCAGTGGCTTAGTGGTGATTAAATTTCCTAATGGGAACCTGGGCTGAAACCCATCATTTATTTTGGATAAATATTTTGTCATGATAAGAGGAGTTTTGTTGTAGAACTAATTTCTCAACCCAGTCCCGAGAACAGGTTTTCAGCCTATCCACAATGATATGGGTTGAGAAATCAGTCCTGTAACAGAACCCCTCTTTTATCATGCCACCTATTCTTAACAGCCAGACTGGCTGAGTGTCCTGAGAATTGGGTTGAATCCCTGTCCCTGTTGTACAGTGTTCTAATAAGCAAAACCTTTTGAATGGCTCAAGATGCCCAGTTTTGCCTTATACCGTTGTACTTGGCAGGTGGTAAGAGAGGTCTTTCAAAGGCTGATCACACACAAGACTGCAAGAAGGACCTGACTTGTCTGGACAGCCCTGCATTCTGTGACCAGAAGCCACAAACTGAATTATCTTATGTCATTAAATCAAGAACTTTTCATGTAGCATAACATACTCTAGAAGAGATGACAGTCTTCAATGATTTTTGGTTTTACCCTTCTAAACATAGAGGAACTTTTTTAATCAATCATATTTCTTACCATTTCAATATATTATTTATTTGGTTTTTGCTCTCACCTTTTTCAGTAGTAGCTTAAGAAAGACTAAGGAGGCTAGGGCTTTTCAGCTTGGAGAAGAGACGGCTAAGGGGAGACATGATAGAGGTATATAAAATAATGAGTGGAGTGGAACAGGTGGATGTGAAGCGTCTGTTCACGCTTTCCAAAAATACTAGGACTAGGGGGCATGCGATGAAACTACACTGTAGTAAATTTAAAACAAATCGGAGAAAAATTTTCTTCACCCAACGCGTAATTAAACTCTGGAATTCGTTGCCATAGAACGTGGTAAAGGCGGTTAGCTTGGCAGAGTTTAAAAAGGGGTTAGACAGTTTCCTAAAGGACAAGTCCATAAACCGCTACTAAATGGACTTGGGAAAAATCCACAATTCCGGGAATAACATGTATAGAATGTTTGTACGTTTGGGAAGCTTGACAGGTGCTCTTGGCCTGGATTGGCCGCTGTCGTGGACAGGATGCTGGGCTCGATGGACCCTTGGTCTTTTCCCAGTGTGGCATTACTTATGTACTTATGAGTTACATTCAGGTACACTGGGTATAGGAGGGCTCACAATCTAAGTTTGTATGTGAGACAATGGAAGAGGGTTAAGTGACTTGCCCAAGATCACAAGGAGCAGCTGTGGGATTTGAACTGGGCACCTCTAGATGCCAAGACTGGTGTTCTAACCATTAGGCCACTCCTCCATTCCTTGAATGCAGTACAGCAGCTAAACATGCTGCGTCATTCTCATCCTCTCTGCATTCTGAGCTGCCCAGTACTGGCCCTGCCTGTCACCAGTCCTGGACCAACTTAAGCAGGTTCTTGGCACATGTTGGCAGATAACATTTAAATGACTAAACAGCAAGATTGTGCTCGCCACTTAGTTAATATTTTACATCCCTAGTCTCTACAAGGTGGTACTTTCTGTTTTCATGTACTTATAATCATAATTGCTTCATAATCCTAGCTTCTTGAGGCAGCTCAAGGCTAGATTCCATGGCTATAGTTAGAAAATTCCATGGCAAGTTTTGCAATGCAGTTGTGTAAACAGAGAAAATGAGAGCAGATAAATACCAAATGGCTTATAAGCTTTACAATCTCTTCCTCTCCCTTGGAGATGATCTGTGCTTACCCCATGCTCTCTTGGATTCATACACAGTCCTTGTCTCCACCACCTCCACTGGGAGACTGTTCCATGCATTCACCACCATTTCCATAAAAAAATATTTGCCTTAGATTATGCCTGAGTTTACCCCCCTTTTACCTTCATCCTATGACCCCTCCTTAGATTTGCTTACATAATGCTGATTTGCATTTTAAGTGGTTTTTGGACATTGTGTGGCCGGACAATTTTGTTCTTTGTTTAGGGGGAAAAGCTTTTTTAGTGATCGATGCTGATAAAGAAGAAGGAGAATAGAGGAAGGGAATGTGGGGAGAAGGGATCTCAGGTTGTATAAAAAACAGAAGGGAATGTAGGAGATTGGGGATTGAGGAAGGAATGAATAGGGAAGAGAAATAGGAAAAGGAGAAGCAAGAAAGGGGAGGGCGAAGAGCAGAGATTGTGCTTGGAGAGGGGGAGATCTGGGGAATGGGACTTGATATACCGCCGTTCTGTGTTTTTTGCCTCTACATTCAAAGTGGTTTACATAGTATATACAGGTAATTATTTGTACCTGGGGCAATGAAGGATTAAGTGACTTGCCCAGAGTCACAAGGAGCGGCAGTGGGAATCAACCCAGTTCCCCAGAATCAGTCTGTTGCAGTGACCACTAGGCTACTCCTCCACCCTGTTCTGATGCTGATCCTACACTCTCTCACACTTGTCCCTTGCTCAGTCCCCATCATGGGATGGTTTCTTTCTTCCCCTCAAACCACATGTTAAATCTGTCACCACTTTCTATCACAAGACGATCTCTCATCCCACCCCCACCCCAAATACCTTTTGGGGCTGGTGACACAAAATAGCAGAGGTGGCCTGGTTCTCAAGTTACTTAAGGGGGGAGGCGGCAGGTGTGAGTGTATCAGCATCAGACCAGGTATGAATAGATCCACCTGACCTCCCCTTCCCCCTGTTTCCAGATCTTCCTCCTCCCCAGAACAGAATCCCTCCTCTTGGTTTTCCCCTTCCCCTCCCCTTCCTAATTCTCCTCCCCATTCATTCTCTCCTAAATCCCACAATCCCCATCTGCTGCCTGGGGTTGGAGCATTATGTTCTGGAGCATGGGAGGACACCATGGTATTTATATAGTTCAAATATGATACTTGGGACTCCAGCAACAGAAGAAGTGACTTAGAGAGTAGTTCTATAAAGGTCATGCTAGGTGTTAAGCACAAATTCTATATCGGCAATTACGTGCATAGTTGAATGCTAGCATAAGTCTGCATTTTATCTTCTAACTTTAGTTATGAGCACTTATGCCATGTCCAAGGCTGGTATAAAAATAGATGCTCTGTCTGATTTTTCTCTGCCCTTAGTGCATAAGTGCTGGGCAGCCCCTGACCCTCCCATGACTAACCCCCCACCCCCCAGCAGTTATGAGCTAAAAGAATTACAAGCTAAGGTGTTAGAATTATGACTTAGGGGAGTTACACACGTAACTTCAAATTAGTGCCAGTCAGTACCAATTAACTCCAATTATAACTTATTTTTGGTAGTGCCATTTAGCTCCTAATTTAACAATTAAGTTACACATAGTAACTGCCATTTTATATATGCAAGCTTGCGTGCTAAGTGTGAAAATGTGTGTGCAAGATTGTGGAATTAGGGGATTGATATTCTGCACTAATACTTTCCTCCTCTTCACAGTGTGAAAAGGGGATTCAGTATGGGTGAAAGTGCTGTCATCACTATTTTGAACTCCATACCCAGTCTTCTGCACAGGTTGGGGAATTCCACATTTGAGGCTGGTCTTTACGGCCCTCTTGGGTGGGTGGATAGAATGATTTCATATAGGTTCAAGGTTTATTGAATTTTATATACGGATGATGGGCAAACCATCCAAACAGTGTACAATACAATTCAATTGGAGGGATAGAGAATGAAAAATCTTAAAGGAATTACAAATAACATAGGGTAGAGAGAAAAGAAACAGTCAATCTGCTGCTTTATCATCATTTTGTGGCAACAAAATGGTTGCTTTCTTTTTAATATAGAGCCCTTTCAGCTTTCATATTGAAGTTGCAGGATTACTATAGAGGTAGAATGTGTTTTTGGAGAAGACTGGTTTTCTCCTTGAATAATTATAAACATTAAAAAAGTAAAGATAACCCAAAATTTGTTATCAAATATTTTACAAGGTCATGTTCTTTTTGTTTTCAGGGATGCTGTTCACTGCCAATGAAGCTCCTAAAATGAGCATCTACTACATTCCAGTAAGTCCATATAAATTATTTACAGATGTTTCCATAAAATATTGATTTAAATGGGAGTAAAGGCAGTTGCTTTCAGACTTTGTACAATGGTGGTCTAGGTGTTTTGTGAAAGTGGAATCTGCCACTCATGAATTTTAGACTGAGACACTTATTTCATGAATGAATCTGGACATACAGTATAGCTTTGGAGGGTTCTGCTGGATTGGCAGGAAGTATTCTGCATCTGATTCGCTCATCATATCCGGCCCAGGTCCTTCAGTGACCTGCCATAACATTCCACAGTTTAGCAATCTTTGGGAAATGGATTGGAACCTTGCCAGCTGGGATCCGGATTGTATCATAAAGTTCTTGTTTGTGCAGATTTACCTTCCACGTGAGCCTTGTCAGCTGGGAGGCCAAGAATGATCATATAAATGGAAGGTCTCTCCAGAAGCTGAAACACCTTGGCAAAATAGTGTGGAAGTTTGTCTGCTGGAACTTTCGGTCTTCAGTACATATGCAGACAGCTCCCATAAGTATTAAATTCCTATCAAGCTATGAAGAAGCTGTTTCAAAGTAAATTCATTAATCTCACTATGGGGTCCTTTTACTAAGGTGTGCTAATGGATTTAGCGCACCCTAAATCCTTTAGCACACCTTAGTAAAAGGACCCTTTTGAGCAGCAAATGTGATGGTTGTATTTCTGGCGAAAACCCTGAGACTATTTTATTGAAGCTGTCACACTACCAAAATGCTTTGCTTGAGGTTGTGTTGTTTTTTTTTTTTGTAATTGAATCTATATATCAGAAACCTCAGTATACTCCTTTTTTTCTAATTTAATCTTCTGATAATTAATTTCTTTTTTAAATAAACATAGTATTGTTTATTTGATAGAACATAAAGGAGCATGACAGTTCCCTTTCTGTTTATCAAGGAATGTAAAAATTATATAACAAAAATACTATTCAAATGATCAAGCAGAATTCTTAAATCATGTATGGGATTAAAATGGAAGCCATTCAGTGAATCTTAGATTGAAAATACAAAACTGTGAAATGTACTTATATTTTGTTAGCGTAGACACGTGTTTATACTTGTCCTTTATGTGTAGTTAAAACTCAGACTGTTCAGTTGCCATGCATAATGGACCCTAGATGCAGCCTTTTTATCCTCTTTAAGTAAGACAGCTTCTACTATTCTGCCTTGTAGTCTAAAATCTACATGCCATGAGGTTTTATTTCAATATCTAATATCATAAATATTGCCAGGAAATATATCTAAGGAATTAGACGTACAGTAAGAAATAACAAACAATGAAACTTGCAAAACTGAAGTCCTCAAAGAGAGGGGGAAGAGCACAGACAATATAAAATAGTGAAAAATAAGGAAATAAAGGCAGAGAGGGGGCACACAATGAAACTACTAAGTTGTAAATTTAAAGCAAATCAGAGAAAATATTTCTTCATTCAACATGTAATTTAAACTCTGGAATTCATTGCCAGAGATTGTGGTAAGAAGCAGATAGCTTAGCAGGGTTTAAAAAGGGTTTGGACAGATTCCTACAGGAAATGTCCATAAGCCATTAATAAAACGGATTTGGGAAAATTCACTGCTTATTCTTAAGATAAGCCAGCATAAAATCTGTTTTTACTCTTTTGGGACCGTGGCAGTGACCTGGATTGGCCACTGTTGGAAATAGGATACTGAGCTTGATGGACCTTCAGTCTGACCCAGTATGACAATGCTTATGTGTGAAAAATAAATATGAAGCCATACTGATCAGTTAATCAATCTCCCCCAACCAGAGGCATAACACATTGGAAACCAGCTGTTCGCTTGACTCTAGAAATTTTTTCAGCTGCTCCAAGTCTACACTAGAAAATATGTTATTTAGATCGGAGTACATTTCATAAGTAACTTTGTATATCACACCAATATAATTAGAAATTCCATTCCCCTTTTCCAAATTAACCCATAGTGCCACATCCTTACATTGCAAGTCCTGAAATGCTATTGCATTAATATTTTTTAACATACAGCATTACTCCTCCCTTTCCTGTACCCTGTTGTTCCTGACTAGATTATAAACTGGTATAACTATATTCCAGTCATGGTTGTTTATGAACTATGTCTTCATGAGTTCCGCAAAATCCAAGTCAGCCTCTTCCATCACAGCCTCCAAATCCAGAACCTTATTTCCCACACTTTGGGTATTAGTATAAACAACCCGTTTTTCCCTTATTTCTGTAGAGGTGTTAAGTTTTCGTTATCTGAGGGGTGTTTCGTTCACCCATTCTGAAAGAGTTTCATTTAAAGCCCTCGTTAGTAAGTTTGCCAGACTGCGTCAGAAGACATTTTGCCTTTTCTTTGATAGGTGGACACATTTGCCTTCTTTATAGAGCTTAACAATCTATTAGACAGACCAAAAGGATAAATAAGAGAATTAAGGAGTTCATTATAGAAAAATGGTTAAAAACATGGATATGAATAGGGGAGTAAGGGGTTCAGTTTTAAGAGAAACCTCATCAATGTGTGCTTTTGGTTTGGATTTGAATAAGGCCAGCGAGGGAGTGAGATGCACAGACTCAGTCTTTTCCAGGTATATAGTATAGCAGGTTGGAAAGAACAGCGTTCAGAGTTGGTGGTAGAAAGTTGCACGGGGACGGATGTTTCACCCATCCCTACCTATCCCCACTCATACCCTCAGCAGTTGACGTTATTTACTTGCTCGCAGCCCTCTTTCCTCCCAACTCCAACAGCCTCCTGTGGTTTTTTGGATGGTGTTCACTTTTAAACTAATGAGTGTTCAAAGCCTCAGTCTGATTTTCCAGCTGCATCTCTAGGCATTTCAAACCTCATTCTGGTGCTCAAATGACCTCTCTCAGGCAACAATGATCTACTTCTCTGTGCTGTTCCAAACAGCGCTGTAAAATTAGCGCAGCAACAGCATGGAGAAATAAAGCCCCAATGGTCAGATCAAATAGCATGCAAATCTGGGTGCGCTATTATTTCTGATTATTGGGGTACTTCTGTTCGACAGGTATAGGCTATCAAAAAAAAAAGCCTGGACTTGTCAAACATTACCTCTAACCCCTGTCGGACAGAAGACTAGAGGTCTGGTGAACCTCCAGACCTCCACTCTGACAGCTCCCGAACCCCAACCTGACCCGCCCCCCCTCTACCCGCTCCCGACACGCGGGGATGGAGGCCCGGTAGACCTCTATCCCCACTAACCCCCCCCCCCCACACACACACACACACACACAAAAAAAAAACTCTGGTGGCCCGGTGGGCAATCCTAACTCTAGCGCACCCCCACCCCAATACCTTGTAATAATGGAAGAGGGAATAGTACTCCCTCCTCCTTCAAGCACCGCCTCCAAAATGGTGGCGCTCTGCACAGCGCATCCATATATGGTAGGAAAACCCTACCCAGCGCATCCCAGGATGCACAGGGCAGGGCACTGCCATTTTGAAGGCGCTGCTGGAAGGAGGAGGCAGTGCTACTCCCTCCTCCATCATTGCAAGTTATGGAGGGGTTGGGGGCACTAGACCACCAGGTCAGGTGGGGGTAGGGTTGCCCACTTGGCCACCAGGGATATTTTTGGGGTGGACCTCCAGTCCCCCCAACTCCCCCAAGGCAAGAAGGAGAGGGAGGAGTCGAAGATGACCCCAAAGTTACGAGCAAATGAGACAGGAAGAATGAGCATGTTGTCGACAGAAATAGAGAATGGGGGAAGGGGAGAGGTTGGTTTAGGTGGAAAGATAAGGAGCTCAATTTTGGACATATTGAGCTTCTGGTGGCCCTGAGACATCCAGATAGCAATGTCAGAGAGGCAGGCAGATACCTTGGACTGGATTTCTGCCGAGATTTCTGGTGTGGAGAGGTAGATCTGGGAGTCATCAGCGTAAAGGTGATACTGAAAACCGTGGGAAGAGATCAGAGCACCAAGGGAGGAAGTATAGATGGAGAAAAGGAGAGGTCCTAGGACGGATCCTTGAGGTACACCCACTGATAGCGGGATAGAGGAAGAGGAGGTTCCACCAGAGTATACCCTAAAAGAACGCTGTGAGAGGTAAGAAGAAAACCATGAGAGAGCAGAATTCTGAAATTCAAGTGAGGACAGCGTGTCAAGGAGTAGGCTGTGATCAACAGTATGAAAAGCAGCAGAAAGATCGAGAAGGAGGAGGATAGAATACAGCCCTTTGGATTTAGCCAGGAATAGATCATTGGAGACTTTAGCAAGTGCTGTTTCACTTGAATGAAGGGGACGAAAGCCAGATTGGAGTGGATCAAGAATAGGTTGAGAAGAAAGAAAGTCGAGGCAGCAGTTCTCAGACTCTGCCTATGTGTACACCCACCTATAAGATAATGCATATTTACAGAATAGCACTTGGACACCATTTTGGCATTTACGCCCATAAGTGTCATTCTAATGAATTACACATGTAATTTATATGCAGGACAATTTTAATAATATTGCATCAAAAATCCATCTAACCAGCTTGATACTATCCACATAGTCGGTGAGTCAATATATAATTCCATAGTATCCTTTTATATCATCTTGGACAGTTGGGTTGTATCCCTTTCCTGTTAGCAGATGGAGGTAGAAAAGCTGACTGTTCCCAGTGACATCACCAGTATAAGGACTGGTGCTCTGTAGGAAAACTCCATGGTAGGTTGGGTAGGCTACTGTACTTGGTCCTTGGCCTAGTTTCCAGCAGTGCAGGCTTAAGGCCGTACCAATTCGTAGAAGCTAATGGTCTTGCTCCTAGGTTTCATGTTCACAGACTGGACTTGGTGGAGCAAGGATCTGAGCTCCACAGCCCCCAGTCATTGCCCATGAGTGAGAACTCGGTGAGACATATAGCTCGGTCTCCACAGGGTCCTTGCCACAGGGGGAGTGGGTCTATCTGTCCTCTTGTCCTCCCAGCAACTTTAGGGGGTACTCCCCCCCGCTCTCTATAGCTCCAGGTGATCTTTATTTTAATTGGCTGGGGTACCTGGTCTATAATGATGTAGAGATGGTATTTTTTTTGCAGCATACTGCTGTACACCTCTTTTGCACCTTTTTTTCTGTTAGTAGCTTAGAGCAGATTTCAGCTAGGCATTTTATCATTTACTTTAGTGTTGTTTTTTATATACATATTATGCCAGTACACTCTGTATCTGGTTCCCACCGTGGTCGTGGTTTTTATGCTTTTTAGTCAGCATATCATTAACAGTATTTAAAGAGTGATATGTTACTTACAGGTCTGATGTGTATATCTACTTTTTCTGTTTGATAAAATATATTTGTAAATGTATTATTTAGTCTATATGTATACAGATTTTGGGGGGGTTCTATATTAGAGTTTTTTTGGACTCTATGCTAATGCAGTTTAGTGCTGTTTTCCCGCACTGTTAAATCATCCGTATAAGTTTTCATTAACGTTTCAAGGTCAGTGTGCAGCCCGTACTTTATTTACTTTTACTGCATTTGATGTAATTAAAATTACAACAACATTTTATGTGGGCACTGTATCAGCTATGATGGACGCACAGTGTCTTATTGCCCCATACACACTTACAATGATCTTTCATTGCATTTTATACTTAGGGTCCATAAGACTTGAGGAATAAAAGCTTTTTATGGCTTAGCATGTGTTTCTGAGTTAAACACAAATGGCAGAAGATTGATGTTTTTATATATTTTTTTAATATATTTTTTGGATTAGTTATTCTGATTATGTTTACCCTTTAAGTGCAATTTTACCTGTTGCTAGAATTGAAAGCTAGTGTTTTGAGAACTTCCATTTTGAAGGTATTCTGTATCATTTTCATGTTCTCCTTTGCCTTGCTACTCATGTCCATGCAATCTTATTTCAATCTGCTGTTTAGTGCTTAGATTATGTTTATTTCTTTACTTGATAGTGATCTATTTGGAATAGAGTGGAGGATTGGCCTTTGTTAGCACTTTTGCAATATCTTTTACGACGATTGCCATTATTTTGCGTGATTTCATTTTGCTTGAGGAATGCATTTTTAAATTAATTTTTTCCTTCTTTTGAAAGATTTCTTTCATTGATCTGTTTTATTGATGTGTCTTTTGGTAATGTATATGCTTTTTGCTGTATTTTGGGTCATTTATATATTTTTGTATATTTTACATATCCTTTTTTTATTTATGATACTTGTGTTTTTATAACTATCATTTTTCAATCACTATGTTTCTATAACTGTGTGGTTTTATTTAGTGTGTTTATTTTTATAATTTGTATACTGAGGCAGGCTGTTGTGGCCGAAACACGTTTCGTGCCGAGTCTTCAGATGTTTGAATAAAGCTTCTGTATGATTTACACGTCATCTAGCTTCGTTTTTGGTGTTACCTTTGCTATGTTTGTGTGACTGCAAGGGGCTTTGTTCTGTTTTTGCTGTTGGCATATTTGCACTGCCAAAGTATTAGAGACCATCCCTACCTGGGCAATTGGCTTGTCTGTTTTGACTCAGAGTGATTACATCTTGGATCATCCTGGAGCATTTGGGCTGGGTGCTGAATTGAGCAATATGCTACTTGTCTTCCTCTCAGAATTTGGAATACCTGGGATCCAGTTCAATACAGCCTAGGGCACAGTGCTTCTCATGGAGATGCTCAAGGGCAGGCTGCAAGCCCAAAGTGCAATCTGTAGAACTTGGAAGTCCCATTGGTCTGGGACTTGCCCCAGCTTTTGTGATCCATGGCAGTGACCCTGTCCAGGCAGCCCTCTTGTCACTGTGGGTACCCATCTCCCAGGACTTGTTTGCCTCTTCCCCCCTCAGGGCCCAGTGCACCTGGCCTAGTGGGACTGCCATAGTTGCCTCTTACATGGGGGGGGGGGGGGTTCACTGGACCCGCCTCTGTGTAGTTGTGACCACCAATGTGAGTCATCTCAGTTAGAGAACTCATTTGTTTGGGCAGAGTGGCACAGGGGCATTACCCCCCCCCCCCCCCCCCCCCCAGAGGCCTCATGGACCTTCAGCTGCCTGAAGACCCGGATGGTCCACTTAAACTCTGGTGGAGTTCTTCCCCCTGCTCCAGAGGAGAGCACTCCAGATGATGACATCCAATGTGATGGAGGTTGCCTATATCAACAAGCAGGGAGGCACCAGGAGTCAGGCAAGTGGCCCTGGGAGCAGCATCCCTTTGGTACTGGATGGAGTCAAGCCATTTATCACTGTTGACAGTTCACATAGCTGTCAAGAACAATGTTCAGGAGGACTTCCTTAGCTGTATGCTGGATCTGGGAGTGGGAGCTGGGGCAGATAGCCTTCCAGCTCCTTCTGGACCAGTGGGGCAGCTTGTCTTTGATTTTATGGCCTTGAGCAGAAATACCAAGGTGAAATGCTGCTTCAGCTACAGGAATGAAGCATCCTTGATAGGAATAGATGCTATGGTTCAGAAGTGGTCCAGGGAGGAGCCTCTATATATCTTTCTGCTGTGACCTCTGATCAGCCTGGTCCTTCGGTATCCTCTTCTGGTTTTTCTGGTGGCTCCAGATTGGCCTTGAAGGCCGAGGTATGCATATTACATTTGGTTCCTGGTGGTGTCCCTGCTTTTTCTTCTCAAGAGTCGCAGGTAGCTCAGTTAAGGTCTGGTGAAAATGGAAGATCCAGATCCCTTCTGCTTATGGTATGGCCCTTGAGAAGAAGGGCCTTGTGAGATGGAGATTCTCTCATACTGCCATTGCCAGCTGGTGGCGCTTTCCTGTTGCAGGGGTTTCCTTAGCAGCTCATGGGGATGTTGCACAGTTCCTGAAGAGGATCACTCATCTATAGCCTTGCATTCAACTATCTGTTTGCTCTTGGAATTTGAATCTGATACTTTAATGTGCTTTGGGAGCCTTGCTCAAGGAGATCACCTTGAAGGCAGCCATTCTGGTGGTGATTGCTTTGGCCAGGAGAGTGTTGTAGCTTCAGGCTTTGTCCTGTCAGGACCCATATCTCAGGACTGTTAAGAGGACTTGGTACCCATCTGCACTGTTCTCTCATTCCTCCTGAAGGAGATTTCTACTTTCCATGTGAACCAGAAGGTCTGTTTGCTGACCTTTTTGATCAGGCTGCAGACTTGAGGGCAAGGAAATTCTATAAGCTAGATGTCCGCAGAGTTCTGCTGCAGTACTTGCAGGAGACAAACGCCTTTGATCATTTGTTCAAGGCTTCCAAAAGGGCCAGGCAACATCAAAGGCTTCCATTGCTCACTGGATAAAGATAGCCATTGAGGCCGCCTATATTTGCAGTAACAAATAGGCGTCTTCCGGCCTGTGAGCACACTTGATTCATGCTCATGGGATGTCTTGGGCGGAGTCCCAAGCAGTTTTGCTGAAACCTGTAGAGCGGTGACCTGGTCGTTGCTCTATTCTTTGTAAACCATTACAGACTCTCTGTGCTGGGCAGAGCCCAGTTGGACTTTGGTAGAGCCATCATTTTGGGAGGCCGCCTTTCCCTGCTCAGTGAGTTTTTTTGCCTGGGTACATCCATCATACTGGTGCAGCTGGATGCTAAGGAAGGCGAAATTTATTCTGTTAATTTTTTTTCTTTGCCCTGCTGCACTATCCTGTGACCCTCCCTGGAAGGTTCGGTTGAAGGGACTCATTGAGTTCTCTGCTCTATTAAGCAGGCTTTCTCTCCGCTGCATCCCAACAATAAAGTGACGTCAGCAAGGGTGGGATGCAATGGAGGAAAGTCTGCAGGGCAATGCAGACAGCAAAAATGAGTTGCCAAAGACACCGCTGAAGTGCACCGGGGAAGGAGATTTGGGGGGGGGGGGGCTAGAGAGAAGGGCAGCTACCGGTCCACAGGTGGGGGGGGAAGGACAGAGAGGAAGGTTTAAAAAAACTGTATTTTATAGATGGGGGGGGGGGGGGTAGTAAAAGGGCCCATCCAAAATACCAGGGGCCAGATGCACTAAACTTAACGAGCTATTAACATGCAAGTAGTAAAGGCTTCTTCGAGCCATTTTCCGATCACGGTAGCAGTTAACGAAAACGGAATGCAGATGATCCAAAGGCTATTGCAAGGCTATTATAATGAGATGCACTACGGTTTTCCGATCCCCTTACCGTGAAAAACCTAAGGTCTACACCTCTCGTTGGGGCAAATCAGAAGAAAAAAATGTCATCAGGGACGTCCTTTTTGGATGTCCTTCAACTGAACCCCCCCCCCCCCCCCCCCCCCCCCCCCAAAGACGTTCTTTTTGGACGTCCTTCACTTAATAAAAACCTGTGCCGCCCGAAAGGAAGACACCGCACCGCTCACCCCCTCCACGGCCTGCTGCAGGAAGGCTCCAATGTGGCTTGATCCTAGCAGGAGAGTGCAGTTGACGACGTCCTTTTTGGACATCCCCCCCCCCCCCCCCCCCCCCACCGCAATAATAAATACGCCCTTTTTGGATGTGCTTCACTCAGCTGAGAGACCAGGTCACCTCTGTGTGAAGGCGCTGCACGGGCAAGAAGATAATCTGATCGCAGCGAGTGAGTCTTCAGGACGTCTTCTCTCCTTTCCTGACCTGGGCCCGCCCCTGTCTGACGTAGGTGGGCCCAGGTCAGGGAAGGAGACGTCCTGAAGACTCACTCGGCAGCGATCAGATGATCTTGCCCGTGCAGCGCCTTCACACAGAGATGAGAGGCACTGTGTGGGCCCGGTAATGCGGAGGGGGGGTCCCGGTGGAGGGGGGAGCAGCAGCGAAGACATCAGAGGGGGGTGGCGGGGGCGGAGGATGGCGGAGGCGGAGCTGTGGGAGAGTACAGAGAAAGGAAGGGAGGGGGGCCGGGGCTGCTAAAAGTTTGAGTTTTCATGCAGGGGGAAGCGGGGACCTCGGGCGGGGGGGGGGGGGCAAGGCCGTCCATACAGGATGCTCCTGACGAGCGCCTTTGCCCCCTCCCGATCCTTTCGCTATTACCAAGAATGCTCCTGGAATATTTGAGATTGTCCTGTGTGCCTGTAGCTTTTGTCAGTTTCTGCTTCATATCTGGTTTCAGCCAATTTACAGTGAGTTTTTATGCAGGGGGAAGCGGGGAGCAGTGGGGACCTCGGGCGGGGGGTGGGGTGGGCAAGGCCATCCATACAGAGGACGCTCCTGACAAGCGCCTTTGCACCCTCCCGATCCTTTTTTGATTTTTGTTTTGATTTTGGGAGCCACGTGTTTGCGTTTGTGTTTTTTTTGTTGTTGTTTTGACGTTTGTGGCATGCGCAGAGCAGCCAGCATAACGCTTGGCTGCTCTGCGCATGCTTTGGGGCCAATTACCGTGCTCTGCGCATGCTTTAGGGGCCAATTACTGACGGGGAATCCACCAGTTTAACAAATCTTAGATACACTGTACTTTTCAATACCGTACCGAACATGTGCGACTTGTTTTTATGGTACATTCTTCGTTTTTTCAAATTCGGTAAGCACTTTTACGTTTTAGATTTTTTTTTATGTTTGGTTGATGCATCTGGGCCTTAGTCCTGGGGATATTTGACACTTACAGGGGGGAGGGGCAAGGTTGAGTTTGTATGCTGTAGGGTTGGGAGGGGGAGAGAGTAGTGTCATTGCTATGTGAGAATCAAAGTGAGGGTTTGGTGGAGAAACAATGAAAGTAGTAGGGAGAAGAAGAAAAAGAATGAGAGGTGGGGTATGTGCCCATGGAAGGGAGGCAGAATGAGACATGAGGATATTGCAGAAGTCATTGGGAAAAGACAAAAGTAGGGGTCTTGCTAGGAGTTAAAGGGAGAGAGAACTGCAGTTGAAGTGAAGAAGGAACTGGAGAGGTTGGAGCCTGAAGAGGTAAAATGCAGGGGGATTTCAGGTCTCAAGATGGGAGAATTGTGTACAAAAATACTCTAAACAAAACACAAACTGTACAAAAGCTGAATTTTAAGATATTCACAGAATTTAAACTCCCCCCCCCCCCTTTTTTTGTGTGATTGCTTTCAAATTTTATCAGTATGTGCAACTTGATGTGATGTTATAATGTAGTTAATCAGTACAAGGACTGTGAAGTTTATCCTCATTTGCTGAGGAAGTGTTTGGTAAATGAAGCCTGCATTGATTTGCAGATTGGTAGTAACAGTCTTGACTAATTGTGAGTTCAATAGATAATACAATAATACAATAGATGATACAAAGAAATTGCAGCAGATTAAATGCTACAAAGAAAATACCATTGATCTTCTGTGGTTTCTTTGTGCTTTGGCTGGTACAGATGTGCTCCTCATGTTAATTCAGAATCTGGATGATATTTACCAAAGGGTTCTGAAACAACTCAAACATGACTTTGCTAACATGTTACTAGTAGATGTGTGAAACTCTTTAAGCACTTCAGAAAGAAAAATCATTTTTCCTTTATTCTGCTAGACCAGTATAGAGCAGTGGGTTCTATCTCACTACCAGCAGATGGAGGTACAGAATCAGACACTTTCCAGTGACCTCAGTGGCATAAAAAGTGGTACAGCCTGGAACCTGTCAGTGTGCCCATGCCAAAGTTAAAAAGGCAACCACATAAAGCCTCCTAAGAAGAGCCCCAAGAGAAAACAATCATAATACAAAATCCTAAAATTAACTAGATAAAGAGGCACAACCAAATTGAGCAGAACTGCAGACTAGCCGTGGCACAGATCCCTAGCTCCTCTGGGACAGGATACTGGACTGGTCTAGCAGGAATCAAGGGAATGAAGTTAACAAGAAGTAGATTAAATTTCATCCACTTTATTATCCTGCTAGACCAGTCCTAACCAGTAGGATGTACCAAAGCTCTATCCCTTAAGGTGGGGAAAAAAGCACTCGCTCCAAAATTGCCCTGCTAAAGGAACTAATGTCCCTGGCCCAAACATCAATTTACTAATGCTTTACAAAGGAATGAATATCGGCCACAGTAGATACTGGGACAAATAAAAGGATGTCATCTGCATGAAAACAAAATTCAATTCTAGTGCACAAAACCGTGTAAATGTTGAATAATGTGAAAGATCATGCAGAGCCCTGCAGAACAGCAGACTGTACAAGTACTACCAATTTGAATTGTCATTTTCTATTTTCACTTGCTGCTGGTGTTTAAAAATGAGGCAAACCATCATAAAACCATACCTACTATTATTTCTGCTAGCCAAGTAAGTCCACAGAGTGGAGGAGTGGCCTAATGGTCAGTGCAGCGGGCTTTGATCCTGGCAACCTGGGTTCGATTCCCATTGCAGCCCCTTGTGACCTTGGGCAAGTCACTTAACCCTCCACTGCCCCAGTTATAAAAACTTAGATTATGAGCCCTAAAGAGACAGAGAAAGTACCTGCATATAATGTGTACAGTGCTGTGTATATCTGGCAGTGCTATAGAAATGATTAGTAGTAGAAAAGAACAGATAAGCCTTTTGAATCTACCATAGGTTAGCAGGGGTTCTTTGCACACACAGGCTATACTTCCACCTGTCCAACACACTGTGAGTCTTAACAGATATAACCAATTATTGTCGTACCACTTGTTTGATTAGCTTACCGAGAAACAGTAAACTCTAGATCGGACGATAATCAGCATAGTTAGATCTTGAATTAGTTAAGCTTTTAATGATAGGATGAATAGAAACCTACTTCAGAACACCAGACATCTGGCCATCCCTTAGGAAGCATGTACTAGTTTCTGCAGACAATCAACAAGTGATTACCTAATCGTTTTAACAGCAGACATTGCCACTTTATCCAAAGTTTCTAAGTTTACTAATGGCTTTGTATACCGCTCATCAGTGATGCCATCTAGGCGGTTAAAAATAATTTAAAAGTAACATAGCTTGATGTATATTAGTCTTTCACAATACCTGACAGCCCTTCTTCTTTAGTCTTAAATCAGCAAAATCATGCTCCGAGTGCATGCCAACATCTATGTAATATTCTAGATAAGAAACACAGAAACATAACAGCAGATAAAAGCCACATGGCCCATCCAGTTTGCCCATCCACACCTTTCACTTCCTCTTCCTCCTCTCTCTAAAGGATCCCACATGCTTGTCCCATGCTTTCTTAAAATGAGACACAATTTTTGTCTCTACCACTTCCACTGGGAGGCCATTCCACCTATCCACCACCCTTTCTGTAAACAGATATTTCCTTTGGTGGCCCGGGTGTTCAGGCTGAGGATGTCTCCAACTGACAGGGCTTTGGGGTTCCTGCCAGCAACATAAATACTGGGCACAGCTTCTGGGTTGGCCTAAACCAAAAGTGGATGGGCCCTTGTCTGCCCAGGTCCACACTGTGGTTACACCCCTGGTCCATGGCATAGGGATAGTAACTACATCTTGACAATTATGTATTTACATCAGGATAAGTCAACAATGTGACCTTCAGAATGTGTGGAAAACCTGAGCATTTGAATGAATTCTAGATCTGACATTGAATTTTTAAAATCATTTGCCAGTATGTCTGAAGAAATCGTATTTACATGCACACACATTTATAGTCGCCCATTATTAGCATAGGTAAGTTGAGGTCTAATGCTATAAGCCATTCCACCAATAAGTTGGCATTGGATGAAACTTTCTGTGGCGGGATATAAGCTAGACAGATGGCATGTTTTTCATGTTGAAGTACTACTGACTCAGCTATGCCTGAAAAGGACAGGGCGTCAGGCCTGGTGTCATTCAGTAAATAAGCATGGCTCCACATCAAAAATATTTAAATAATCAAAATATGAAAGAGCAACCTCACAGCTTGCAATGTTACACTGGCTCCCTATAAAGGCCAGACTGTTTTTCAAAGCTAGTACTCTTATTTTTAAAATATTATTTGGAATGTCACCAGGTTGCATGCTAGACTTGATCGAATTATCACCGAGAAATGCAAGTCCAGAAATCAGAGGTTACTTATTACTCCATAAGTACATAAGTACATAAGTAGTGCCATACTGGGAAAGACCAAAGGTCCATCTAGCCCAGCATCCTGTCACCGACAGTGGCCAATCCAGGTCAAGGGCACCTGGCACGCTCCCCAAACGTAAAAACATTCCAGACAAGTTATACCTAAAAATGCGGAATTTTTCCAAGTCCATTTAATAGCGGTCTATGGACTTGTCCTTTAGGAATCTATCTAACCCCTTTTTAAACTCCGTCAAGCTAACCGCCCGTACCACGTTCTCCGGTAATGAATTCCAGAGTCTAATTACACGTTGGGTGAAGAAAAATTTTCTCCGATTCGTTTTAAATTTACCACACTGTAGCTTCAACTCATGCCCTCTAGTCCTAGTATTTTTGGATAGCGTGAACAGTCGCTTCACATCCACCCGATCCATTCCACTCATTATTTTATACACTTCTATCATATCTCCCCTCAGCCGTCTCTTCTCCAAGCTGAAAAGCCCTAGCCTTCTCAGCCTCTCTTCATAGGAAAGTCGTCCCATCCCCACTATCATTTTCGTCGCCCTTCGCTGTACCTTTTCCAATTCTACTATATCTTTTTTGAGATACGGAGACCAGTACTGAACACAATACTCCAGGTGCGGTCGCACCATGGAGCGATACAACGGCATTATAACATCCGCACACCTGGACTCCATACCCTTCCTAATAACACCCAACATTCTATTCGCTTTCCTAGCCGCAGCAGCACACTGAGCAGAAGGTTTCAGCGTATCATCGACGACGACACCCAGATCCCTTTCTTGATCCGTAACTCCTAACGCGGAACCTTGCAAGACGTAGCTATAATTCGGGTTCCTCTTACCCACATGCATCACTTTGCACTTGTCAACATTGAACTTCATCTGCCACTTGCACGCCCATTCTCCCAGTCTCGCAAGGTCCTCCTGTAATCGTTCACATTCCTCCTGCGACTTGACGACCCTGAATAATTTTGTGTCATCGGCGAATTTAATTACCTCACTAGTTATTCCCATCTCTAGGTCATTTATAAATACATTAAAAAGCAACGGACCCAGCACAGACCCCTGCGGGACCCCACTAACTACCCTCCTCCACTGAGAATACTGGCCACGCAATCCTACTCTCTGCTTCCTATCTTTCAACCAGTTCTTAATCCATAATAATACCCTACCTCCGATTCCATGACTCTGCAATTTCTTCAGGAGTCTTTCGTGCGGCACTTTGTCAAACGCCTTCTGAAAATCCAGATATACAATATCAACCGGCTCCCCATTGTCCACATGTTTGCTTACCCCCTCAAAAAAATGCATTAGATTGGTGAGGCAAGACTTCCCTTCACTAAATTCGTGCTGACTTTGTCTCATCAGTCCATGTTTTTGTATATGCTCTACCCAACTGTAGAAACATAACCTACAAATCCATCTACCCAGCTGGATTCAGTTACCTGGGTTCTAAATGGTGGAATTCATTTCCCAAAACCATAAGAAGCACTACCAAATACCTTCAGTTTAGAAAAGATGTAAAAACCTATCTTCAGGAAATTCTGTGGATAACCATATGTGATACAAACGTTCTACGCTGAGTACAACTGTAATTGTAAATGCAAAAATACTGTAATTTCTCAACACCGTAATTTCCAGTAACTGATAATTGTAAGCCACATTGAACCGAAACTCGTTTTTGGATAATTGTGGGATATTAGGCCCAGATGCACTAAACTTTAATGACCCTTTAACAACTGTTTAACGAAGAATTTTTGAACCGTGGCATGCATTAAAGGCCATTTTCCGACCACGGTAGCAGAAAACGAAAACGGAATGCAGATGAGCAAATTGTGTAGAAACCCCATTGAAACGAGATGCATCAAAGTTTTCCGACTACCCTAACGTAGGAAAACTGCCGGAAAGCTAACGACAGGTCTGTACCTGTCATTAGGGCTATCCGACTAAAAACTTTTTAATGTAAGAAACAAACAAACAAAAAAAAGCGAGGGGGTCACGTCAGGGGCGTCTTTTATTGACGCCCAAGGTCGCTGCTGCTCCCCGCTCCCCCTGCATCACTATAAAAGTGAAAAAAAAGTTTGGGAGGGGGCAAAGGCGCTCGTCAGGAGCGTCCTTATGGACGGCCTTGCCCCCCCCGCCCGTGGTCGCCGCTGCTGCTCCCCGCTTCCTCCCCCAGCATTAAATAAAAACACAAAACTCAAAGCTTTAGGAGCCCTGGCCCCCCCCCTCCCTTCCTGTCTCTAAACTCTTTCTCTACACAGCCCCCTCCCCCCCCCCCCCCCCCCCCCCCCCCCCCCGCATTACTGGCCCGTGCAGCTCCTCTCACCTCTGTATGAAGGTGCTGCACGAACAAGAAGACCATCAGATCACTGCAGTCTTCAGGACATCTCTCTCCTTCTCTGACCTGGCCCCGCCCCTGTCTGATGTTAAAAACCTATGTCAGACGGGGACGGGCCCAGGTCAGGGAAGACTAAGGAGAGAGACGTCCTGAAGACTGCAGCGATCTGATGGTCGTCTTGCCCGTTCAGCGCCTTCATACAGAGGTGAGAGGTGCAGCACGGGGAGGGGGGGAGCGGCGGCGACGACCTCAGGGGGGTGGCCGGGGCGGGGCACGGGGCGGAGGGAGGCGGAGCTGTGTGGAGAAAGAGTTTAGAGACAGGAAGGGAGGGGGGCCAGGGCTCCTAAAGCTTTGAGTTTTGTTTTGTGTTTTATTTAATGCTGGGGGAGCAGCAGTGGCGACCACGGCCGGGGGGGGGGGGGGCAAGGCCGTCCATACAGGACGCTCCTGACTAGTGCCTTTGCCCCCTCCCGATCCATGTGTTTGTGGGGGTTTTTTTGTTGTTTTTTGACGTTTGTGGCATGCGCAGAGCAGCCAGCATAATGCTTGGCTGCTCTGCGCATGCTTTAGGGGCCGATTACCAACGGGGATTCCACCAGATTGATGCATTGTACTTTACAATACCGCACCGAACATGTGCGACTTGTTTTTTTGCTGCATTGTTCGTTTTTTAAAATTCGGTAACAGCTTTTACGTTTTTGCTTTTTTTACGTTTGGTTGATGCATCTGGGCCTTAGAAGGCATAAATAAATAAATCCCTAACCCCTAGATGTATAGTCTGAAATGTTTTCTTAACCCTTCAGATCACTTTTGCTATGTTGGTTGAGATTAACCATGTTTTGGTAATACCAAGCACATCCTAGCTAATATTAACTCACTCAACATGAGTCTTATTTCTCCGAAGACAGGCAGGCCTTCCTAATCTCACATCTGGGTGACATCTGGTATGGACGCTGAGTAGCACATACGGTAGAAAATTTTAGCAGTGTCCCACTGTGCATGTCCTGGTGCCTTCCCGCCCGACATGCGAGCGTGGGTACTCCAGTCTTTTTTCTGTGGAGCCAAGAGGACGCATTCGTGTGTGCTGTCCTCACACTGTACTTATCACTTTTAAAAGTGCCTTCCCATGCAGGTATTTTTTACCTTTTGCTTCATATTTCATCTCTCTTGGTTTTTCCTGTCCCTTCTATTTATTAAAGGTATTTTTAGGCTCTTTTTTTAAGTTTT
Source organism: Microcaecilia unicolor (assembly GCF_901765095.1). Classification (NCBI taxonomy): domain Eukaryota; kingdom Metazoa; phylum Chordata; class Amphibia; order Gymnophiona; family Siphonopidae; genus Microcaecilia; species Microcaecilia unicolor. The sequence continues at coordinate 433,396,055 of NC_044033.1, forward strand.
CTTTGTCTTTGGATGTGGCTGCTCGGTTTAGGCCACTGCCCCAACCTCAATTTGAATGCTACTTCTTTTCTCACAGCTCAAGATTAATAAAAACATGACGGCAGATAAGGGCCAAATGGCCTATCCAGTCTGCCCTTCCTCTGTAACCACTAATTCCTCCTTTTCCTAAGGGATACCATGCCTGTCCCATGCCTCCTTAAATTCTGACACAGTCTTTGTCTCCACTACCTCCACTGGGAGACTATTCCATGCATCCACCACCCTTTCCATGAAGGAATATTTTCTTAGATTCCTCCTAAGCGTATTTCCTCCTATGCCCTCTCATACCAGAGTTTTTCTTCATTTGAAAAAGGCTCGCCTACTGTATGTTGATGCTACTGAGGTATTTAAATGTCTTTATCATATCCCTTCTCTCAGTTCTCTCTTCCATCGTATACATGTTGAGGTTCATAAGCCTGTCCCCAAATGATTTATGACGGAGACTGCTTACCAGTTTTGTAGCTGCCCTCTGGACTGACTCCATCCTGTTTATATCTTTCCGTAGGTGCAGTCTCCAGAATTGCACGCAGTACTCTAAATGGGGCCTTACCAGAGACTTATACAGGGGTACTAGCACCTCCTTTTTTTTTTTTTTTTACTGCTGGTGGTCCCTTTCCTTATGCACCTGAGCATCCTTCTGGCTTTGACCATCTCCTTTCCTACCTTTTTGGCTGCCTTAAGGTCATCAGACACAATCACCCCCAAGCCCTGCTCTTCTTTTGTACACAGAAGCATTTCTCCCCGATATTGTACCGTGCCCTTGGATTCTTGTAACCTAAGTGCATGACCTTGGTATTTCTTAGCATTAAATTTTAGTTGCCAATTATTGGACCATTCTTCAAGTTTTGCCAGATCTTTCCTCATTCATCCACACCCTCTGGGGTGGCCACCCTATTATAGAGTTTGGTATCATCCGCAAAGAGACAAACCTTACCAGACAGCCCTTCCACAATATCACTCACAAAGATGTTAAAAAGAGCTGGCAAAGGACTGACCGACCCCATGCAATACACCACTGATAACATCCCTATCCTCAGAGCAAGCTTGCATTTACTACCCTCTGTCTCCTCCTATTTAACCAGTTTCTAACCCAGTCACTTTAGGTCCCATATTGAGGGCACTCAGTTTATCAGTCACTGTGTGGAACCGTGTCAAAGGCTTTGCTAAAATTCAAGTATACCACATCTAGCGCCCCTCCCACATCTAACTGTTTGGTTACCCAGTCAAAGAAATCAATCAGATTTGTCTGACACAACCTGTCTCTAGTGAAGCCGTGCTGCCTCAGATCCAGCAGTTCATTTGATTTGACAAACCTCACGATCCTCTGCTTTAGAAGCATTTCCATTAGTTTACTCACCACCAAGGTCAGACTGATAGATCTTTAATTCCCAACCTCCTCCTCCTACTCTTGTGCAGAGGGAACACATCCGGATGAGATTCTTTTTTCGGTATCACAGAAGATGTGGCTTCAAGAGGTGCGCCCAGTGTGGACGGGTGGTTTCTGCTACAGACCCGCACAATTGGTGCATCAGGTTCCTTGGGCCAGATCATGACCCTTCTGATTGTGATCTCTGTTTAAAAATGTAAGTGAAAACTCAGCGGATGTGACTGGCTCAAATGGAGCAACTTTTTGGCTTCGCGAAGGCTGGAACATCAACTGTGGCACCTGTGGCATTGACCTCAATGGTTGCTTCGACTTCAGCATCAACTGGGAGTGCATCGGCATCAAGTGGATCTCCACCTGCCTTGACACTGGGAGCTGGTAGCAGACCCTGGGACCGGTCAGCATCAGACCTGACACTAAGGATGCGTATAGATTCAGCAGCATCCTCATCAGTGCCGGGGGATCGAGGCTGTATGCATTGGGGGAAGCCCAGAAGCATAAGCATCAGTCTTCCTCACTGCATGGTGCCAGGGAGCATATGGGACTTTGGATCCTCCAATACCCAAGGAGCGCTCCCCCTCCTTAGAAGAGGTGCCGGTGCGCAAGTCATCGAGCGGCCCGGTCTCCACCACCGGTTGAGCACCGACATCGTCTCAGACTGCCTCTGCCCTGGCTCCCTTGCCTTTGCCAATGACCGGTTCTGCAGCGTGCTCCAAGAGGAACTGGCGTAGTTGCTGCAGGAGGCACCTTCTTTGGCATCAAGGGCATTTGCGCTACCAGCAGAACAGCCCAGGTCCTCTGTGAGGCTATGCCAGTGCGCCTCAGGGTGTCGACATCAGGGCAGTCATTACTGCCTTTTACATCGGGGGAGGAAGCTTCCTGAGAGTCTGAAGGTAGGGCTGCACCTCAAGGCTCTTCTGAGCCTGGACATCGCTTCACCAGGCTGAGGTCGGTACAGACTCATTCACCTGCACTTGAGTATGGAGAAGAGTCTGATTGGGACTACTCATGGGAGTCAGATGAGGATCCATATTTCTTCTCGGAGGAGTCGTATGGATTTCCATCTGATCCCTTCCTTCTGCAAAGAGACAAAAGTCTCCACCTGAGGCACTCTCTTTCACTAGTTTTCTGAGGTAGACGGCTGTGGCTGTCCCATTTAAGTTGGAGACAGAGGAGGAGCCCAGAGCAGAGATGTTGTCTGTTTTGGGCTATATGTCTCCTTCTAAGGAAGGGGTCACTGTACCATTGCTCCCTATCCTTAAGGACGCACTGTTGAAGAAACGGGAGTGTCTCCTCACAGTGCAGGTTGCACTCAAGAAGAATAGATATGCAGTATCGTATCCAGAAGGCTCCTGGATTCGAGAAGGCACAATTGCCACACAACTCCACGGTGGTCGAATCCACCTCAATTGGACCAAGAGTTCTCGGTCTTGCCCAACACAAAAACTGCTTGAGTACCTCCTTCACGTGTGTTGAGTCTAGTTTGAAAACCAACTTCATCTCAGTACAATTGGCGCTTATCACCATGGCGAGTCCATCTCTGTACAGCCTTTAGTTCGCTTCATGAGAGGTTTGTTGCTGACAAAGCCCCCTACCAAACCTGCACTGTGTCATGGGATCTCATCATAGTCCTCATCCTGCTGATCAAGCTCCATTTGAGCCTCTGAATTCTTGTCATCGGAAGTATTTGACCTTGAAAGTTGTGTTTCTGGTGGCAATCACTTCAGCTCGCAGAGCCAGTGAGCTCCAGGCCCTGGTAGCTCATCCACCATATACTAAATTTCATCACAACAGAATAGTCCTCCGCACACAGCCTAAGTTTCTTCCTAAGGTAGTGTTGGAATTCTATCTTAACCAGTCAATTCTTCTGCCAACACTTTTCCCAAAACCTCATGCCCATCCTGGAGAAAGTGTACTGCAAACTTTAAAATGCAAGTAACATAGTAGATGATGGCAGAAAAAGACCCGCATAGTCCATCCAGTCTGCCCAACAAGATAAACTCATGTGTATACCTTACCTTGATTTGTTCCTGTCTTTTTCAGGGCACAGACCGTATAAGTTTGGCCAGCACTATCCCCTCCTCCCAACCACCAGTCAACTGTTCTGCCAACACTTTTCCCAATACCTCATGCCCATCCTGGAGAAAGTGTACTGCAAACTTTAAAATGCAAGTGAGCCTTAGCCTTCTATCTTGAGCGGACTCAAGCCCATAGACAGTCCACCCAGCTTTTTGTTTCTTTTGACCCCAACAGATTGGGGGTTGGCCATCAGATAATGTACACTTTCAAATTGGATAGCAGATTGCATCTCCTTTACTTATACCTAGGCCTTGCTGACTCTTGAGGGTCATGACTCACAATGTCAGAGCCATGGCTGTGTTGGTTGCCCACTTGAGATTAGCCTCCATAGAGGAGATTTGCAAGGCTGCAATGTGGTCTTCAGTCCACACATTCACTTCCCACTACTGTTTGGATCAGGATACCCGAAGCAACAGGCAGTTCATACAGGCAGTTCTGCAGTTTTTGTTTGGTATCTAGAACCCAACTCCTCTCTCATAGGCCCTGTTTTATTCTATTGCAGGCTGCACCTACACAGCTAGTAAGTATATAGTTTCAGGTTGATTGACGTTTTGGTCAACTTTTCAAGACTCAATTATCCTAGCTTTCTTGTTTTTCATGAGCCTGGTAGCTAGGGATTCCCAGATGCGAGAATAGGAAGTCCTGCTTGTCCTTGGAGAAAGCAAATATACTTACCTGTAGCTGGTGTTCTCAGAGGACAACAAGCCAATTATTCTCCCATACTCTTCCACTTTCCCTAGGAGTTGAATTTAGTTGTAGGCTTTATGCTTTTTCAACTGACTGTAGGACCCGCGTGCGCATCGGGCAGGAAGACACCAGTGCATGCACGGTGAGACGCTGATAGAATTTTCTACTGTATGTGCTACTCAGGCCGCACTGGGATCTGTTGGATAACATCACGTAGATGTGAGAATAATCAGCCTGCTGTCCTCGGAGAATACCAACTACAGGTAAGTATCTCTGCTTTTTTCACTGCTCTAGTATTTGAGTGCAGTATTTAGTCTGACGAAGTCATTTGTGTTTGGTGTCGGTATTGTTTGAATTAAGAAGACCCACTTTTTTTTTTTTTTTAATAATGCCTCTCATGATTGCTGACTCACCATAGATTCCATAATCTTTGACTATCTGCATTTGGTTGTTGGTTGAAGTAGTTGGTTGATCCTCGCCAAAGCCCAGACCTTTCTCATACAGTCAGTTTGAAACAACATTATAGTCTGTCTCCATACCTTAAGAGTATACTAAAGCAGGATTAAACCCTGGGGAGTCTGAGCAGCAGAGCAAAGAAAAACTGTTAATATGGAAGCTAAACTAGTGCTGCCAAAAGAATTTCAAACTGTAGCTTGGTCTAACTCCTCTTTCGTTCCATCTAGCCTTCATTTATTTTATTTTTTAATGAGAAAACTTTTACTCCTGAAATCAAGGTGTGCGTTGCCATGCTGGGAAAGTCCGGCAGTGCCTTGCTGTAGTGTTGACATACTTTTGTTTGAGATGAAGAGATTAAAATGGACTCCCAGCAACTACTCTAGTTAAAAGCTATATGCAGACTTCTTAGAACTACCGGTGGAAGTTTCTGTAAGGTTAAAGATTGATTAACCCAGGGCAAAACATATTGTGGAACAAGACAAGACCAGCAGCTGGTAGCTGCTTCTTGAATGGTATTGTACTGCACTTGTGAAATGTTTGCGCAATAAGGGACAACAGGATGTGTGTTGACATACTCTAATTCCACACACACACACACAGAGGGGAGTGCAGTAATGGCATGAGAGAGAGAACAAGTTCATTCTGCCTCTGAAAGCTGCTTTCATGAATTACGTTCATATGTTTTTCACTTTGTGTATCGAACATTTAAAAGGATAAATAGAGCATTAAAGTGATGACTCAATGCTATACTAACATTGCTGGGCTATAATTGTACTGCAGATTTATTGCAGTTGGATTATTTAGTTTCACAGACTTCATCTGAAATATTTCATAAATTCAGTCATAAAAGTAATCTGACATTTGAAAGAGGTGGAGAAAACATCACACTATCAAGTTCACGTTATCCAATAATTGTAGTAGTAATGACTAATAAGGAGCCAGAAGGTTGCAGTCGTAGGCAAAGAGCTTGAACACTGCTTCAGGACATTGTCATTTTCCATTAAAGTTTAGTGGATCAAAGTTTCACAAGCAGGAAATGTGATCCAAAATGCCCTGATAAATTCCAAGATTAAAGGTGGAGTTGGTTCTAAATCCATTATATCTTTTGACTCATCAGTAGTTGAAGCTGTTTTCTTTTTCTGTTTGTGAGAACTCTCAGATACTTGAAAATGAAAGGGAGGATACAGAGTGTGGATGTAGAATTATACCAGGCTGACAACCAGGAAAGCTGGGTTTAATTCCCACTGCTTCTTGTGATTTTGGGCAAGTCAATTAGACCTCCATTGTCTCAGGTACAAATGTAAATGGATAAGCTCTCTGGGGACAGGGAAAATACCTAGCATACCTGAGCAACTACTGAAAAAGATGTGAGCTAAAGCCAAATAAAAATAAATTGTCAACCAAAATTCAATTTGGCAAGTGACTTTTAAGGGATACTACTGTAGTGCTGGGAGGAAATAAGAAGGAAGCACTTTTATTGAGCTCTGTTCCTTCTTCCTGCAGCTCAATGCTTGTCAACACAAGTGCTAATAAATAGTTTGTAGGAGGAAGCAGAAGTATCAGCACTTAAATAAGCACTTCCTTCCTCTCCCACACCTTCTCCTTCCCTCCACTTTGGTCTCTTGAACTGTAGCATCAATCTGGGGATATAGTAAAGAGCACAAGTAGGAGGGGAGCAACGAGCAAGAGGGTAGAAAGAGAACAGGGATGGTGAGAGTGAGCAGAATAAAATGGGGAGGAAAGAAGGGGGTGGGGGGATAATCTGTGACATTTGCTCATCCTGAGTCTAGTGAGAAGGGGGAGAAAAGGTTTTGCGAATAAAATACTAAATTGTTTATTTTCTGATACATACGATTGCCACAAATCACAGCATTAGTGCAGTTATCAAACATACCTCTTGCCAACCTATAGAAAAAACCCTTTCTCTAGGCTGATGTGACCATGTTTCACCTGAGTTGGGCTATATCAGGGCCGAAAGCAGCAAGAGTCAAAAAAGCAGATCCCTCTGGAAAGGTCAGGCAGTGGTGTTCAGTTCACCAGCAGATACAATGGCAGCAAAACAGCTCACAGCACTTCATGTACACCTATTCACAGAACATAAGCATTGCCATACTGGAACAGACCAAAGGTCCATCAAGCCCAGTATCCTGTTTCCAGCAGTGGCCAATCCAGGTCACAAATACCTGGCAAGATTCCAAAAGAGTAAAAGACAAGATGCTGTTGAAAATTTCCGTTTGATCCATGAGTTGGATCTTCTACTCCCCAGGTCAGCAATCACATCCCTCTGTGAGGAAAGGCGTTTAGATCCACTAGTTAACAGTGATGCCTAGTGTCTAGATCAAGAGTCATGATTGTTTGGGTTCGGGAAGGAACCTTGCTGCATAGTTCATGGCTCCCTCCCTGTTGTAGCCCAGGACTGTTGTTGCAGTGACCAAATTAGGTATGTTGGAGGTGTGGCAAGATAAGAGAGATTTATCCAGTGAACGGAGTTCCCAGGGAGGAGTATAGAAAGAGATAAGAGTGGAGAGGTACTGAGAAGCTGCAGAGTGAATGCACTTGTATGTCAATAAGAGGAATTTGAACTGTATGTGGAAGCGGATAGGGAGCCAATGAACTGACTTGAGGAGTTCGTTGAATATATGCAGAAAAGGAGAGAGAGAAGTCGAAGATGACCCCAAGGTTACGAGCTGATGAGACAGGGTGGATGACAGTGTTATCCACAGAGATAGAGAATGGGGGAAGATAAGAAGTTCAGTCTTGGTCATGTTTAGTTTCAGATGGCGGTGAGACATCCAGGCAGCAGTGTCAGATGGGTAGGCTGATACCTGGTCCTGGATTTCTGCTGCAATTTCTGGTGTGGAGAGGTAGATCCGGAAGTCATCAGCGTAAAGGTGATACTGAAAACCATGGGATGAGATCAGAGTACCAAGGGAAGAAGTATAGATAGAGAAAAGAGAGGTCCTAGGACAAATCCCTGAGGTACACCAACTGATGATAGGATAGAAGTGGAGGAAGATCCACCAGAGTATACACTAAAAGTACGCTGGGAGAGATAAGAACAAAACCAGGAAAGAGCAGAGCCCTGAAATCCAAGTTAGGACAGCACATCAAAGGAGTAGGTGGTGATCAACAGTGTCAAAAGCAGCAGATAGATCGAGAAGGATAAGGATAGAATAGAGATCTTTGGATCTGGCCAGGAACAGGTCATTGAAGACTTTAGCAAGTGCTGTTTCAGTTAAATAAAGAGGGAAAAGCCAGATTGACGTGGATCAAGAATAGCTTGAGATGAAAGAAAGTCAAGACAATGGCAGTGAAGAGCACGTTCAAGTATCTTGGATAGGAAAGGGAGGAGGGAGATGAGGTGATAGTTGGAAGGACAGTAGGGTCCAATGAAGTTTTTTTGAGGAGTGGTGAGACTATGGCATGTTTGAAGGTATCAGGAACAGTCGCAGTGGAAAGTGAAAGATTGAGGATATGACAGATAGAAGGGATGACAGTAGGAGAGATAGTGTTAAGTAGATGGGTGGGAACAGGATCAGAGGAACAGGTAGGTAGTTTCGAGGAGGAAAGAAGATGTGTAGTTTCCTATTCAGTGATTTCAGAAAAGGAGGCAGGGGTTGGAGGGTTGGGAGAATGAACTAAGGGAAGGAGAGGTGGAGGTGACCTGGTTGAGACTTCTAGTTTAATCAGCTCTGATCCTATTTGTGCAGGTCACACTGAGGCTTATTTTCAAAGCACTTAGCCTCCCAAAGTTCCATAGAAACCTATGGAACTTAGCCTCCCAAAGTGCTTTGAAAATATGCCTCACTGTGATGTCTCCAATCTAACTTCTGTTCTTCTCCTCCCCCCTTCTTCCCTGCCTTTATGGGAGATAATTCGAGGAATGGGGGTCAGGACTTCTCCATGGCTTTATGCAGGGATAAGAGCAATAAAAGCTTGCAAAGCGAAGCATTCAGTGTGTCTGTCCTTTGCGACACACTGCACACTTCACTTTGCGATCCTTTGATTTATCACATTGTTTATGATGTACCTTTATTTGTTGTCATCATTGGCTGAGAGTGTTTGACTCCTGAGGCAGGCATTATATGTAGAGAATAACACGGGGATGGGGACCTGTGGTAACTGTGGGGAATGGGATAGGTACAGAGCTTGCGAGGACGAGGCAGAAATGGGGGACAAAGCCCATGGGGACGGGGATGAACTTTGTCCCCGTGTCATTCTCTACTTTAAAGCCTGTTAATGAACTGGACCGTTATTTATGTTTGAGTGGTGCAGACAACGGTATTTAGAATTTTTTTTTTTTTTTTTGAAAAACAAAACATGCTGGCCACAACTGGCAAAATTTGCATTGCTTGCAGTACTCTAAATGGGGCCTCACCAAAGACTTATACCAGGACACTATCGCCTCTTTTTTTTTTTCATCCCTCTCCTTATGCACCCAAGCATCCTTCTGGTTTTGACGGTCAACTTTACTACTTGTTTGGGCACCTTAAGGTCATCGGACACAATCATCCTCAAGTCCCACTCTTCTTTCATCACAGAAGCACTTCACTCCCTATATTGTACTGTTCCCTTGGATTCTCTAATTGCTCTCATACCTCACACTAACATTGTTGGCTTTTGTCTGACCTAGAATGTAAACCACACTGAACCCTGGAAAGGGGATATTGGCAGTATACAAGAATTGATTTGATTTGATTCTTGTAACCCAAGTGCATGATCCTGCATTTCTTAGCATTAAATCTTAGTTGCCAATTATTGGACCGTTCTTCAAGCTTTGCAAGATCTTTCCTCATGCCATCCACACCCTCCAGGGTGTACACCCTATTACAAAGTTTGATATCATCTGCAAAGATGCAAACCTTACCAGACAGCCCTTCCGCAATAATAATATTATAATAACAATATAAGCAAGCCTGCCTAATGCCCCAACCTAATCTCACCAACCTCCACTCCCAATTCTGTTCTGACTTAAATACCAACCTCCCATCCTTCTCTTTCCATCTCTCCTTAATTTTATCCCTCACCCCTTTTCTCTCAAATTACACTATCCTATCCTGTCTACCCTCTTTTATCCTAGTCATATATTATCTAGCTCAACTTATCATACACTACTAAGCCTGACTTTAACGTTGTTTTACTGCTTTTTTATTGAAAATTCTATTCTTAACTTTGTATTTCAAATTACTATGTAAGCCGCATTGAGCCTGCATTGTGTGGGAAAGCGCGGGGTACAAATGTAATAAATAATAATAATGGAGCAATCCTGTGCATTCCTGCTATCAGTACATCTTCTGAGAAGATATGTTCTATTACAGGAAGGGCTGTGGAAGTCAAGAGAGCTCGACTGAATCCTGAGATTAAAATATCATAACAGTGCTTCATACAGCATATTTCTCCCCCTCTAGGGCATACAGAATGAGTTGTATTTTGTACCCCTGGGCATTTTAACAGGGTTAATTAGGATTCCTTGGGGTAGAAGAAGACGGCTATTGTTGGGGTTGGAAGGCTAGAGGGTGGGGGGGGGGGTTATTGTAATTGCGTTATTGTTTTCTATTTCTATTCCTTTTAATAATTTAATAAAAATATTTAAATATAAAATCATAAGTGTTTGAGGCTTTTGCAGATGAGGACAGAGACTGCGGGGATGGGGAGGAGATGGGCCCGTGGGATCGGGCGGAGGCGGGGCCCGTGGGGATGGGGCAGAGACAGAACTCATGAGGACAGGATGGGGATGGGGCAAAATTTGTTCCCGTGTCATTCTCTAGCTATAGACACCAAAACGCAGAACTGTGTTGAGTCTGTTTTAGTTTTTGTATATTTTTAATAAACCCACTGTTTGGATACACATTTGATCTACCCCCTGCTTTTTCTTTTGTTTACACTTTTTTGTGATTTGTTGTTAGGGGGACACTTCTGCTTGTTTTGTTTGCTTGATAAGAGCAACAAAAGCAAAGTTCTCCGCACAAACGCCACAAGCAAGCCAAAAGAAAGCAGAGACAGTCCAGAGAACGAGCTCTCAAGTTCATCCACAAATGAAGTTCATTAGAAAATGACCTGACTGGGAACCATACTGAAACACTGACAGCTTAATGGATATTTTTTTCAGCACTGGCAGTATGCATATTTGTGTCTTTCATTGTGCCAATGGAGATTTGTGTGTTTGGCCCCTGATGAAGGCATATGTACCAAAACTTGGCCAAGTTTGGTCATTTTCTAATAAACTTCATTTGTGGCTACTTGAGAGCTCTCCTTCTCTGGACTGTCTCTGCTTTGTTTTGGCTTGTTAATGCAGGAATAAAGCAGTTGCGCCATGACCTTCAGTAAGCAGAGAGAAAGTGGCGGAAATCTGGTGATGCAGATAGTTGTGATACCTACCTTCTAAAAATGCAAGATTATAATGTGGTGGTTACCTCTGCCAAGAATTCTTATTAATGGCAGAAGGTGTTTGAGTTCCTGAATAGACCAAGGGAGCTTTATACTGTGGTTTGTTCCTTAATTGATAGTAAGAGATCACGGGATTTACCAAAATGGTTTACCCCAGATGAATTTTGTGCCTTCTTGGAATCCAAGGTTGTGAAAATTGTGCATTCCCTGTTCGCGTTCCTTATGAGTCCTTTCTTACTAGATCTGAGGGATGGGCAGAATTTGTGTTGGTGAGGATGAGTTGAGATCTAGTTTAAAATTGTGTAGGCCCGCAAGTTTTAATGGAGTTAGTTGGGTTAGTTGTTCCAGTTTTAACCCACATTGTGAATGCTTCTCTGATATCAGGTGATTTTCCTGTGGAATTAAAGAAGACGACTATTTGACCCACTTTGAAAGATTGTAGTCTGTGTCCCAAACTATTGAGTAATTATTGTCCTATATTTGCTTTGCTGATTTTGGCAAAGGTAGTTGAGAGGTCTGTATATTGTCAATTAGATGATTATTTATTGCATATGGGGCTTTTGGACCACTTTCAGTATGGTTTCCACAAGGGAGATTTGAATGCACTGCCTCTACTGCATGCAATTATCTCTTGAATATTCATTGTGGATATTCTGAAAAACCTGACTGGCTGGGGTGACTCCAGGACCAGATTTGGGAACCACTGGCTTAAGCCTAGGCAGTATTGCCTAAACTTAGAGAAGAATGATTTTTTAAAATTTGTATATGAAATTAAGGTATTTCTCTAAACCTCTTGTCCCTCCACCATGGTCATGTTAAATGTAAGAGGAAATCAGTAAAAAAGTTTCCATTTGCTAGTTGGTAACCTCCCTCCCATGCCAAGTTTCCTCTCAGTTCTCCTGTGGGAGGGATAGTTTTGCAAGTGACCTTGTTCCATGAGCTGTCACCGGTTTGACTTAGATGGGTGTAACTGCAGACAGGACCAAAGATCATTTTACCAAAAGGACAAAGCAATGTCATTCAGCTGATGTGCAATATCCAAAACCATTCTGAGCTGAAATGGAACAGGTCTAAACATGTCTGACTTTAAAAACACATTTCTTAGCACCCCCCCGCCCCCCGAAGGATGTCCTGCGGAAAAGTCTTAGAAAGAGTCCTTATCTGTCATCATTCTCAGTGTTCTTATTTGTTTAAAAATAGTTTGTGTGAATGACATTTGTTTAAAGATATACATCAGTCTTATATTCATCTAATATCTGTAGTACCTTAAGTTTTAATTAAACAACTCTATAATACTAAGATGCAGACAGTGGTCCAACAGCGAGAGAGGTGCTATCCAGTCTTTTGCATTGAGTGTCACATATATGATTATCTCCCAGTTGGTGAGAGGTCATATGTGTGTGCTCATTTCAAAGAGTGTCTAGCTCTCAGAGAATGAGTCCTTTCTCTTGAGGCTTGACCTGAGGGAGACTTGAGAGGTACTTAGAGGAGGCCTACAGGGACGTTGTAGAGAAGTCCCACCTCCAATCTGGCAGCCCCTGTGCAGCCTTGGAGGAGGGAGGTCTTCTAAAAGGAGAGCATCACCCTGGTGCAGCTGGAAGTAATCCTGTAGCCAGGACCAGCACACCAGGGGATGCAATATCCTCTCGCACCGAGGATGTGTCTCCAGGAGCTACTGCCCAGGAGGGAAGGGTTAGGATGGCTGTTGTAGTTGGTGATTCGATTATTAGGCATGTAGATAGCTGGGTGGCTGGTGGACTTGAGGATCACCTGGTCACTTGCCTGCCTGGTGCGAAGGTGGCGGACCTCACACGTCACCTAGATAGGATTTTAGCCGGCTGTCTTGGTACATGTGGGTACCAATGACATAGGAAAATGTGGGAGAGAGGTTCTTGGAAGCCAAATTTAGGCTGTTAGGTAGAAAGCTCAAATCCAGAACCTTTAGGGTAGCATTTTCCGAAGTGCTACCCGGTTTCACGTACAGAACCCAAGAGACAGGCAGAACTCCTGAGTCTCAATGCATGGATGAGGTAATGGTGCAGGGAAGAGGGTTTTAGATTTGTAAGGAACTCAGCAACATTCTGGGGAAGGGGAAGCCTGTCGGCATTTAAAAAGGAGATAGAGCAGCTTTTAAACTAGAAACTGGGGGATGGCCGACAGTCATTCAAAAACACATGGTTCGGAACAAGGTATCTTTCAAAGATATCACCAAAACAGGGAAGATAGGATATCCCGATAGCAAGGTTACAAACGAGACCATAGTAGATCAGGTGTCCTTAAATAAAAAATCAGACAAAAGATTGCAAATTAACTGTCAACTACTGAGCAAGAATTAAATAGGAACAACAAACATAGTTTGAAATATCTATATGCGAATGCCAGAAGCCTTAGAAATAAGATGGGAGAATATATTGTACTAAATGAAAAATTTGATATAATAGGCATCTCTGAGACCTGGTGGAAGGAGGATAACCAGTGGGACACTATCATACCAGGGTACAAATTATATTGTAGTGATAGGGTGGATTGAATTGGTGGAGGGTAGCTTTGTATGTTAAGGAGGGCCTTGAGTCACACATCTTGGAATCCCTATGGATTGAAATTCAATGTGTAAAGGTTAAACGGACAGTGATAGCGAGTGTACTACAATTCACCTGGCCAGGATGAACAAACAGATGTAGAAATCTTATCAAAAATTAGGGAGGCTAACAAACTGGGCAACACAATAATAATGGGTGATTTCAATTACCCCGATATTGACTGGGTAAATGTAGCAGGGCATACTAGTGAGGTAAAATTACTTGACGAAATCAAGGACTGCTTTCTGGAGCAGCTGGTAAAGGATCCGACAAGAAAATGATCTAGTGCAGGAGGTAATGGTGCTGGGGCCGCTTGATAACTGTGATCATAATATGATCAGATTTGATATCAGCTTTGGAGTAAGTACACACAGGAAATCCAATACGTTAGCATTTAACTTTAAAAAAGGAGACTATATGATAAAATGAGAAGAATGGTGAAAATAAACTTAGCGGAGCAGCTGCGAAGGTCAAAAATTTACATCAGGCATAGATGGTGTTCAAAGATACCATCCTGGAAGCCCAGGCCAAATATATTAAAAAGGAGGGCGGAAGACCAAACAGCAGCTGACATGGTTAAAAAGTGAGGCAAAGGAAGCTATTAGAGCTAAAAGAAAATCCTTCAGAAAATGGAAGAAGGAACCAACTGAAAATAATAAGAAACAGCATAAGGAATGGCAAGTCAAATGCAAAGCGCTGATAAGCAAGGCAAAGAGGGACTTTGAAAACACATAGTAAAAACGTTTTTTAGGTATATTAAAAGCAAGAAGCCGATTGATTTTCTTTGACTGGGTGACCAAATGTTTGGACTTGGGAGGGGCGCTAGATGTGGTGTACTTGGATTTTAGCAAAGCCTTTGACAAGGTTCTGCACAGGCGATCAATAAACACAATGTCTTATACTCACCTCACAACATAACACAACGAAATTCACCACCATAAACACACCAAACCTGTCCCTTCCCGTCTCGGACACCCTGAAAATTCTTGGAGTTACCATTGATCGACATCTTACACTTGAAAGTCACGTGAAAAATACAACCAAGAAGATGTTCCATTCAATGTGGAAACTAAAAAGAGTAAGACTTTCTTCCCAAGGACCATTTTTTGCAATCTGGTACAGTCAATAGTGCTTAGTCACCTAGATTACTGCAGTGCACTATACGCTGGTTGCAAAGAGCAAATCGTCAAGAAACTTTAGACCGCCCAGAACACCGCAGCCAGACTCGTATTCGGAAAAACAAAATACGAAAGTGCTAAACCCCTAAGGGAAAAGCTACACTGGCTTCCACTTAAAGAACGCATCACGTTCAAGATATGTTCCCTAGTCCATAAAATCGTTCACGGAGATGCACCAGCCTACATGTCAGACCTGATAGACTTGCCGCCCAGGAATGCTAAAAGATCATCCCGCACGTTCCTTAATCTTCACTTCCCCAGTTGCAAAGGCCTAAAATATAAACTAACTCATGCGTCAAACTTTTCTACGGTTATGGAACGCACTGCCACGCAACTTAAAAACTATTTATGAACTAACCAACTTTCGTAAATCTCTGAAGACACACCTCTTCAATAAGGCATACAACAAAGACCAACAAGTGTAAACGTAATACATCTCCACTTTACGTGTAATCGGAACGGTTCCTTTTCAGATATCTGCTTGTTTAATTCTTTATAATGTCATGCATCCTCTCGCAACACTAACTGTCTACTTCCTGATCTATTATCCACCAAGAACGATACATTGTAAGATTATTTAACTTTCTCTCATGTTATGCTCGATCTTTATCTAACACTAATTATCTATTTCTGTTCTATTTATCCACCAAGAACGATACATTGTAAGCCACATTGAGCCTGCAAAAAGGTAGGAAAATGTGGGATACAAATACCATAAATAAATAAACTGAGTGCCCTCGGTATGGGACCTAAAGTGACTGACTGGGTTAAAAACTGGTTAAATGGAAGGAGACAGAAGGTAGTGGTAAATGGAGCTTGCTCCAAGGAAAAGGATGTTATCATTGGTGTACCACAGGGATCGGTCCTCAGGCTGGCTCTTTTTAACATTTTTGTGTGTGATATTGCGGAAGGACTATCTGAGTTTTTCTCTTTGCAGATGATACCAAATTCTGTAATAGGGTGGACACCCTGGAGGGTGTAGATAGCATGAGGAAGGATCTGGCAAAGTTTGAAAAGTGGTATAATAATTGGCAGCTAAGATTTAATGCTGTGTCATGCACTTGGGTTACAAAAATCCAAGGGAACTGTACAATATAGGGGGTGAAGAGCTTCTGTGTATGAAAGAAGAGCAGGACTTGGGGTGATTGTATCTGATGATCTTAAGGTGGCCAGGCAGGTAGAAAAGGCCACCTTAAGGTCAAAGCCAGAAGGATGCTTGGGTGCAAAAGTAGAGGGATGACAGTTCCCTTGTATAAGTCTCTGGTGAGGCCCCATTTAGAGTATTGTGTTTAATTCTGGATACTGCACCTACAGAAAGATAACAGGATGGAGTCGGTCCAGAGGGCGGCTACAAAATTGGCCAGCAGTCTCTGTCATAAAACATATAGAGACAGGCTTATGAACCTCAACATGTATACGTTGGAAGAGGTGGGAGAGGGGGATATGATAGAGACGTTAATCACCTCAGTGGCATTAATATACAGTAGGTGGGCCTTTTTCAAATGAAGTAAAACTCTGGAATGAGAGGGCATAGGATGAAGAGGAAATAGGCTTAGGAGGAATCTAAGAAAACACTCCTTAATGGAAAGTGTGGTGGATGCATGGAATGGCTTCCTGGAATGGCTTCCTGGTGAAGTTAGTGGAGACAAGGACTGTGTCGGAATTTAAGAAATTGTGGGACAGGCATGTGGGATCTCTTAGGAAAAGGAGGAGTTAGTGATTACTGAGGAAGGCAGACTGGATGGGCCATTTGGCCGTTATTTGCCATGCTTTTATGTTTCTAAGTGGCATTGATATTCTAAATGCAGCCATTATAATGGTAAAATCATATTTTGTGTAGGTACTTGACTGTACCCCTTTACAGGTAAGATGAACTGGAACGTGCTTGCAGAACTAGCCTCTGCTAGAACAGAAAACAGGTCACCAAACATCTGGCTGAAGGAAGGAAATAGATTATCTGAAAAGATTCCATTCTAAAGACAAAAGGCTTTTCCATATATTCCATTAGCACTTTTAAGTCCAGGAAAAAATGTGTTGCTTTCATTTATAATGTTTGCTAGTAACCTTTTCTTCAGAAAGCATTTCTTGAAGGTATGGTTTACGTTTTTTTGTAAACCATACCAATCAAAACCAAGCCAGGTGTGGTTTACGTTTTTTGGTCAATTTCACCCTCAGATAGTGAAACCATTAAAGGAAATAGAGCACAAAGGAGTTTTTGAAACACAGATACAGGTAATTTAGGTCCTGATGCTCAAAACTCCGGCGCTGTTCCAAATAGCACTGCAAAAATACTACCTGAACCGTTCAGGACTATAATGCCCTAATGCTCAATGCTAATGATATGGAAATATAGGCACGCTCATAGCGTTGAGCATTATAGAGTGCGGCAGGAGGATTGTGCAGAGGCAGACTCTGAGCAGGTCCTGGTGGTCAGCAGGGATCTGCAATCCCAGTGAGATGGTGCGAGATCCCAGGTTGGAAAGGGGGATGTTGCTAGTGTGGGAAGAGTGTCTGGTAAGAGATACATAGTGTGTGGAAGCTAGTGGCTGAGCAATGCTGCCAGCTTCTACTACCCTGGGGGGGGGGGGGGGGGGGGGACAGAGAGGAGCTCAAGGAGAGCCCTGGAGCAGAACAGTGTTAGTGGGGTCATTCTGGGGCTGACTCCTGTTGTAGCTCTTCTGACATTGGAGCTGCAGTTTTTGATGAGAATAGTGACCATGTTTGGTTTGGGCCAGCCATTTCCCGTTTGTTTGGGTTGTAACATAGCCTTATTGGGTAGAATTGCTGAGACTCCTTTGATGCCTTCCTGCAATATGAAGTCCCATGGTGGGTGGGGGGCCTGGCTTGGGACTTAAGGCCACGGTTTTGCACGGCTCTTATGCAGTGTATGCACTGGGTCCTGGCTGACCTTCAAGTTCAGGGCCAGAGGGGCTCCTACTATTTGGGTTTCTACCAGGTATTTGTGACCTGGATTGGCCACTGTTGGAAATGAGATACTTGGCTAGATGGACCATTGGTCTGACTGAGTATGAATATTATTATGTTTTAGATCGGGAAGGGGGGGGCACAGTGGGAAGGGTCCTCCACCCTTCTGGGCAGCAGAGCGCACTGGGGTCCTTAGTGGAGGGCATGGAAGACAAAGGTCTCGGGTCCTGCCCAGTCGCCTGTTGAGGAGGCCTGATTGGGGAACATTGATGTGAAGAGCTCCTTCTCTCTGTGATCAGAGTCTCCAGAACCCAGAGAGACCTCACTGGGTAGATCCCTGGTGATGTGGCTCTTCTAGTGGGAGGAGTTACCTTCCATGATAAACCAGGTGGCCTCTGCTCTGTAGATGGTGGTGGTGCCACAGGAGTCGTCTGTGAATGGTGATCCCATTCTGGGGGATCTGTGGAAATCCACAAAGGCATTTCCCTTTTGTCATGTCCGATCCTAGATGGTTGTCAAGGAGTAGAAGCACCAGATGTAGTCTTCAGGGGCATGAAGTTGGGCCACCTTTGCCCTCTTCCTAGGGAGAACTTGGACAGGCTTTTGTGGTTGCTGAAGGTGGATGCCTTGGTCACAGTGGTGAAGAGCAGTTCGGCAGAAGAGTTTCATGGTAAACTCTTCTGTGCACATGCGCCTGGTAAAACCCGTAAGCACACATTGGCATTTGTTTTCTGCAGCCTAAATAATAAGCCCTCCCCTTTTTTTTTTTTTTTTGTAGCTTGAATGCTTATATTTAGATGCAGGAAACACTCCAACATGTGCTTTCACTAGGTTCTGCTGTTTCTCCTGACCATCGCTTAAGGGCTTGCATGGTCTTCCTCCTCCTCCTAAAAGCAATCAACACCAGCAGATTTTGTAGAAAGAATCATGAGAAATCCTCTCTTCCAACACCCTAATGCCTGCTCCGACCTGAAGTTATTTTTTACAGCGGTATGGTAGTTTTGTTTCGGGTGCTCTTTTCTGAGCATTGGGAAAGAATACAAAATTATCTCATTTGCATGAGCTTGACTACATTTGCATGCTATCTGCACTAATGCCCTGGCATGCTCGTTGCCTGCACTAGACCCCCTGAACATTCTGCACAGGTAAATGCGGGCACTAGTATGGCACTAATGTCCTCTTGCACCTGCGTTTACTTTTGAGCATTGGGGCTTTAGTGATGATATAGCTTGAAGATTATTTTTCTTTTCAAAAGACCTTTTTTGATGCTATATTTTCAGGTTTAGAGTATTTGGTTTTCAATTTAGGTTAGTATAATCTTGCTATCAAGGTTCCACAATTTCTTTTACATTTTTCCTTTCCCCTTTGGCTACATATTATCTTCTTTCCCACAACCCATCTGTCCTACTTTTTTGTTTCTTCTTTCTATATTTTCTTGTATCAGTTTGTTTACCATTTTGATGAGTTCACAGAAGGTTGAGTAGCTTCTGTAATGTATTATTGTATGTGCATAGATTATTTTGGGAAATGCTCTAGATTTTCTAATTTATTTAGCCTGGGAAAAATACTGAAATCTCCATTAGCTGTTGTGTTAAGAGATTACTGGAGCAGAGTAGTAGCCTTGAAATTGTACATTGTTTAACGTTTTAATCCACTTCCCTACAGGCTTTGGGCCCTGCTCCAAGATGGTGCTCATTTTTAGACAACTTGACAGAAGAACTGGAGGAGAATCCAGAGAGCACTGTTTATGATGATTATAAGTTTGTAACAAGGACTGACCTTGAAAACTTAGGTAAATATTTTGTTGCTCTTCTTCTTGAAGGATGCCTAGATATGTGCTTTTTTTTTTTTTTTTCTTGAGCACTAGCACAACTTAGAATTATTTATTTTGTTACATTTGTACCCTGCGCTTTCCCACTCATGGCAGGCTAGTGTTGTGGATATGGATTCTGAAAAACAAAAGCATAGAAAATGACAGCAAATAAAAAGTAAAGAAAGCCAAAGGGAGTAGGGGTTCACAGCCAGCCTTTCAATAAAATCCAGACAAGGCTCTCAAAGATAAATGTGCATATGTTTATTAAAACATCAGTTGTTGCAGTACCTGTAGTGGGATATACTGCCCATACCCCTTTGTACACATAAGGCCAGTATTGCCTAACTGAAGCCTTTGAACCAAACTCTGACTAGGTCAGGAACCATCTTTTTAGGACAATACTGTCATGGCTTTCACAAGACTTCCTGCAGCACTGGATACTGACATTCCAAGGAACATCTGTGTTTTTCTCTCTAGTAGTAAACCTACAAAGTGTGATTTACTCTGATACTGGTAAGTGGTAATCTTGGCTGACCATCCCTTGAGACGCCAGCAGTACCAGCTCTGATAAGGAGGACAGAAAGGGGCGTCTTCTCAAGGAGTTATACAAGAGTTACACAGGCAGTTAGCCTGTTAGACAGACATCTTTCTCAGCTGGATGTGTTATTTCATTAGAAAAAAGTCATAGGCGTGGAAGAAAACAAATCATCAGGATGATGTTAAGCCAATGTAAATTTATTCTTCATCTAGCAAATACAAGTCCCAGCCAAGTGAACTCAACACAGGCCATGTTTCGGCTCTACAGCCTTCATCAGGCGTACACTGCTGAGTATTGTCAGATCATGTGTTCTTCACTAGAAGAGTATGTATAATACTAAATACCTTGTGACTGTCAATGGTCAAGTTTACTGCGTTCAGACCACCAGCATTCCTGCCTACTTGTAGTCCCTCTGAGTATTACTGAGGTGCTAAAGCCCTCAATGCTCATAAAGGAACTGAACTAAGAATGTGGCGTACTGGGTAGCATCTTAACTTCAACTAAGAGCGTTCCAGAGAAGAGCTGTGGTCATTCCGACTTCATCACTGATAATCTTCCACATTGAATACAGGCTGAAGGAAGACACATTGGAGCAGGCAGCCTATCTACATGACGTTATCCAGGAGCCAGCTGGAAAACTTCAGCTTGGAGTCTCTGAGAGAAAGGAGAGACCTGTCACACAGAGGGAGCCAAAGGACTTTTCCAGGCAGCCTATAGGGTGAGGTCTGTTATCCTCCCTATAGTTGGGGTGAGATAGAAAATATTGCCAAATTCCAAGCAAGTTGGAAATTTTTGGCATGTGGTCTTAAGGTAGCACCAGTAGTTATATCTCAAGAATAATTATTGCACTCATCTTGTTCCCTTACTGTTCTACCATATGCTGGTAAGTCTTGTTGCAAGTTTTCTTTATTGTTTTGCTGTACTAATATATCTATTCTCCTTCTCTCATGTTGCCAGCAAAATGTTAGTAAGAACCCTTTTCTTTGTTTTGGGGCCATTTTAGGGCAAATCATACTCCAAACAGATGAGACAAGCCACAAGCTCTACCAGAGTAATTATTAGCTTAATAGCTAATCACCTTATCAACCCTACATACCCAAGGTCTCATTACAATATTCAGAGGATCATTTGACTCCTGAGGCAGGTGTGTGTACATCGAAATATGGCTCCATGTCAAGGCCTTGAATATTGTAATGAGACTTTGGGTACTGCAGCAAATATTGAATTTGCTACAGCTGATGTTTTACTAAACATATGTACATTTATCTTTGAGAGCCTTGTTTGGATTTTATTGAAAGGCTGGTTGGGGCATAGGGTGTTTTTTTTTTTCTTTTTTTGCTGAGCAGATAAAAATTATACAGCCTCAGTGTGCTCATCCATACCAACTACTAATCTCTACAGTCTCTTCCTCTGATCTGAAGGGTATTCTGTAGAGAGTCTACAAAAAGAGCAGTATATCAAATACTGTTAAACTTGTGTTATTCATAGGAAGATCGTGGGTTTGAAGGATTCATATGTAAAATCTTTGAAATCTAGTTCGTGGATTGGTGGCATATAAATGTTTTTAAATAAGTGAATATCTCTTTCTTGCGTACATTCATCTAAGTTGTCCAGAATGCTGGGTTCTCTAGAAGTGGGATTTATTAATTACTGCTTTAAAATGAAGCTTTTCCACCCTATGCCAGGGTGGAAATTTCATGTTTCATCAGCCTGCTCCAATTTAGTTGTGCTGTTAGGCAGATGATATTACAGTAGTTGAATATTTGTCTACCAATATGGATAGAAAGCTACATTAAATCTTGGTTGAATGTGTTATGCAAAGCACGATGTAGGAAAAAATTAGGATCAGAAAGTAGAGAAAGGGGTGGGGAACCTCCTAATTGGTGTGTTAGTTGTCTATCTGGCCTGTGGCAACACCTAACTCCCTTTTATTTTCTATTATTTTTATCAAAAATAAAAGTTAAAAAAGAAAGAGAAGTGGTCCAAAGTGCCATTTTACACGTTGCCATTTTACAAAAAAAAAAAAAAATGTTATAGCAGCTTGTGAGCAGCCTTATACTGCAGAGGAAGAGCTGCCTGGCTAATGAAGATGCTTGAAAAGAAAAAAAAAAAAGAAGAAGAAGAAGCAGGAGCTCTAAGCTGCAGAGGCTTACAGCAGGTCCTGGTGGTCAGCAGGGACCTGCAATCCCAGAGGGATGGGCGAGTTCACAGGTTGGAAGGAGGGGTGTTGCTAGTGTGGGAATGATGTCTAGTAAGAGAATACAGAGTGTGTGGAAACCAGTGGCTGAGCAATGCTGCCAGCTCCTACTACCCTGGGAGTGGGGAGGGGGTTGGGGAAGCAGAGCTCAGAGAGAGCCCTGAATCTGAACAGCGTAGTGGGGTAATTCTGGGGCTGACTCCTGTTACAGCTCTGCTGACATCGGAAGCCACAGGTTTTGATGGGAATGGTGATGCTCCATTGATGCCTTCCTACAATATGAAGTTCCATGGGGGGTGGGGGGCCTGGCTTGGTTCTTAGGTCCACAATTTTGCATGGCTCTTATGGAGTGTATGCACTGGGTCCTGGCTGACCTTCAAGTTCATGGCCAAAGGGGCTGCTACTATTTGGGTTTCTACCAGGTACTTGTGACCTGGATTGGCCATTGTTGGAAACAGGATACTTGGCTAGATGGGGCCATTGGTCTCACCCAGTATGGCATTTTTTTATGTTCTAGATTGGGATGGGGGGACAGTGGGAAGCTTCCTCCACCCTTCTGGGCAGCAGAGCGCACTGGGGTCCTTAGTGGAGGGCATGGAAGACAAAGGTCTCAGATCCTGCCCATTCGCCTGTTGAGGAGGCCTGATTGGGGAACATTGATGTGAAGAACTCCTTCTCTCTGTGCTCAGAGTCTCCAGAACCCAGAGAGGCCTCACTGGGTAGTTCCCTGGTGATGTGGCTCTTCTAGTGGGAGGAGTTAACCTTCCCTGATAGACCGGTTGGTCTTTGCTCTCTAGATGGTGGTGGTGCCACGGGAGTCATCTGTGAATGGTGATCCCATTCTGGGGGATCTGTGGTAGCCTGCAAAGGCATTTCCCTTTTCGTTATATCCGATCCTAGATGGTTGTCAAGGAGTAGAGGCTCCAGACATGGTCCTGAGGGGCATGAATTTGAGCCACCTTTGCCCTCTTTCTAAGGAGAACTTGGACTGGCTTTTGTGGTTGCTGAAGGTGGATGCCTTGATCGCAGTGGTGACCTTGAAAATGACCATCCTGGTGAAAAGTGGTTTGGTCCTTGGAATCCTTCATGACTTTAAGATGGCTTTGGCTGTAGAAGTGCAGGTGGCTGTGTGGCATGGGTGTAATTGCACCGGGCTCAGCATCTCCAAATCTTTCTCCAGAGGCATCCCATCTGGAGTCAGGAGTGGCCGTCTTGGGTGGATATTCTGTTTGTTCTGATCTGTATTTGTTCACAGTCTGTCAGCTCGGTCACTGTGGCCCATTGGTAGCTTGAGTTCTCACTTTGGGCAGCAGATTTCACCTCCAAGATACAATTTAGTAAGCATCTGTTCATGGGCTGTTTGCTCTTTGAGGACTTAAAGGTGCTTGCTAAGGTCCTGAAGGAAGCCTAGCCCCTGTGGTTACTGGAGGACTAGTTCCTCTAGAAATTCCATAAGCAGGAATCTGTTCTAAGATTGGAATAACAGTTGATCCCCTAGAAGACTGTCTGAGGTGCCGTGGGACTTGAGAGTCAGAAGGGGCAGGTGTATTTGGGGGTGCAGTGGACCAGGAACTGTGAGGCCCCTGTAAGGAGTGATGGGCCCTTCCCAGGCTTGTTCAGGTAGGAGGGAGGCTCACCCTCCTTGGGAGTGGATTCTGATTACCTCAAGAGGATATCCAGCGAGGCTATGCACTAGATTTTGCAGAATCGGACTACTACATTTTTATGGTGTCTATGTAGAGCTCCCCTCTCACGCTTCAGACAGTTGGGGAGACCCTAGGTGCAGTTGGCTGTGGAGCCTGTGTCCCTTTGAGAGCAGGGCCAGGGGCACTGTTACATTTCATTTTTGTTCCCAAAGAAGGGTAGGTGCCTTCAAACCCATCTTTGATCTGAAGTGGTTGGTGCCTCCCTGTGTAGGTTCTCCTCTTTTGTATGGAGGTGATGAAGGATGCCATTGCTTCTCTTCCGTCTGGTGAGTTTCTGACCTCCCTGGATGTTGCAGAAGCATATTTTTGTATTCTGATCAAGTGTTTCCAGAGCTTTTATATGTTGGGCAAGCACTTCCAGTTCAGGGCTCTCTTGTACAGGTTGGCATTTGAATACACCTATATCTGGACAACTGGTTGATTCAATCCACCTTGGAAGATGAATTCAGAGCGGTCATCTCAAGAGTGATTCAGCTCTTGGAGCAGCTAAGTCAGGTGGTGAACCATTCACAAGGTCATGCCCTTGTAGGAGCTGGAATGCCTGGGTAATCCATTTCAATCCCAAGCAGGGAGCAGTCTTTCTAAAATGGTTAATTTCCAGATGTGGAAGAAGGTATTTTGTGAGAAGCATGCCCCAAGTGCTTGGGATTCTCTTCAGCTCCTAGGTTCAATTGCTACGATTCTGGAGGTTGTTCCTTGATCTCATGCCACATGAAGCCACTCCAGAGAACCTTATTGGCTCAGTGGAGTTCCCAGTCTCAGGACCTCAATAAGCAGCTGGCATGCTGGGGTGCAATTTCTAATCTTCTATGAGGGGATCCCCTGGAATGCGAGTCTCAAAGGTTGGAGGGCCCATTGCCAAGGTTGACCTGAAATGCAGGTGTCATGATTGCAGAGCTTCCTTCCATTGCTACAAGGGGAAGCGATGTGCGTGATATCCGACAATGTAATCATAGTGGCTTACATGAGCAAGCAAAGGAGGGACACAGAAGGTGCTAGTGGCTTAGGCGGTCCATTGGCATTGTAGCTGAGCAGAACTTCACCTTGTCATTCTGTCAGCAGTACATGTTGCAGGAGTGGACAACATTCAGGCCAACTATCTCGGTCGTAGATTGTTTAACCTGGAGGAGTGGGAGCTAAGTTCTTTGCCTTTGCCAGAGATGTCACTGGAAGGTGACTGGTTCTCTACCTCCATCTGCTGGTAGGGAGACAGAACCCCACTGGTCTGGACTGATCTAGCAGAAATCATGGAAAGAAGATAATTAGTTAAGACTAAATTCCACTTTATGTAGTATGTTTGTGCCTTTCGTGCCGCACCTCCAGGGTCTCTAATCACGGTCAGCACTACTTACACAATACAATCCTCTCAACTGTATCTTAGAAACCGGACAGCTGGATTAAGCCTTTAAAACAAAGAACAGAACCAAGGAACCTTCCTTTGGGGAAAAACACAAGTTTATTCTTTATCCAGAGATTTAGGATAAATAATAAAAATAGTCATAGAAATAGTCTAGAATTATGGGAGAGCGGTTAAGGCGGATTAGAAGCTATGCCTAAAGAATAAACATGGTAAACAGAACAAATCATAACACTTGGTAGTTTGGTATAGTAGACTAAGTCGGCATAATAAGAGTATTACCTTCCAGAACGGGGGAGGGGGTCATCAGAGTATAGGACCCAGGACCTCCTCCGGGACGGGAGGGAGCTAGTTCAACATGGAAAGTCAAAGCATGCACATGTTGACCAACACTTAGAGGGGGGGAGGGGTAAAAATAATATGTTAAAAGTTTGATAACGAGTTGTATCATACGGTTAAAAAAGAGTTTGTTTATATACTCTGAATTTCTGTATATGCACCAGGTTAACGGTGTTTTCTTTGAAGTGTCATCAATAAAAACTGTTGAACTTTAAACTACAAGGAAGGGAGGGCGGGGGGAGGGGGTGTCTAGGGATAAAAGAAGAAAATGATTTGATGTATGTGGACGGATTACAAGTTGTCTGTTGTATTAGTAAGGTTATCTGCTGGACATTATGTATATATATATATATATGTTTCATATAATACGTCAATAAACAGATTTAAACTAAAAAGAAATAGTCTAGAATATGACAGAAATGAGAACATATATAGAAATGGAAATTACAATGGAAAGTTGGCCAGGGCAGTCTCCCAGTTCTCTGGCATGAGACCAGGAGCGCTGCACACTGACCAGCCTCCTATCTGGCAGAGAGATATTATATAGGATTTCTTTTCCCTTTTAATACCCGAGGAGCACAAGAAGGGGGGAGGATTTCTTCTTACCCCCTTAATTAGCATCTTACAGTCAGGCAGGATCTCCACCTCCTACAACAAGTTCTACAGTTTAAAGTCTTTTTCTGACATAGTGGCTCTAACACTTTATAGACCAATGTTTGGTAAACCAGTATAACAGGAGATATTGCTGTTAAATTTTAGTATAGACCGACTTCATTTCTGACAGAATGACTCAAATTCTGGTAAGTATTTATATGATAACTTTATTGCTATCCATATAATAAGAGCACTGGTGATTTATCAGGTTAGCTCTTTGAACAATTACAGTTAAGTCCCTGATGTTCAAATTTAAACAACACAGAGTTAATATTATATTTCCACAGGCTTGACCCATCTTATTGGATCTCCACTGCTCAGGGCATATATGCATGGATTTTTCATTGATATTCGGCTGTACCATAAGGTAAATTTTAATGAAATAAGTTGTTCGTTAACATTTCTCACTTTCAGCATTTCTTAATTTTGAGGATAGACCCATGCCAAACCTGTCGTCCTTCTTTGTATATATAGGTGAAAGCAATGGTAAATCCATTTGCTTATGAGGAATACAGAAAAGAGAAGATTAGGCAGAAGATAGAAGAAACACGTGCTCAGCGAGTTCAAGTAAAGGTATGTCTATTGAGATAGAATTGAAATGGGTTTGAGAGAATGGCCAACTCTAAATAAAGGTCTTGCTAAGCAATTTGGATGATTTTGTGGCCCCTAGATTGGTATATTATGTTTGCTTATATACAACATTGTATTCTGTAACAACTGAGAAAAAATTAAGTTGACCTCTTTTCCTATAACTAATGGAAGGTGTTCTGGCTGTCCAAACGTCAGCATTGTTTCATGTCAAGCATATGCAGTGTTTTTCAAGCCAGTCCTTCAGGATATCCATAGAATATGTATGAGACAGATTTACGTGCAGGGAGGTACAGCATCTTTTGTCATACGTATTCATTGTAGATATCCTGAAAGTCAGACTGGCTTTAGGGTACTCCAGGACTGGGTTGATAAACACTGGCCTAGTGCTTAGAGCAGCAGGCTGAGACCCAGGGAGGTCAGGGTTCAAATCCCACTGATGCTCCTCGTGACCATGAGCAAGTTGCTTAACCCTCCATTGTCTCAGGTGCAAAGTTAGGCTAGACTTGCTAATAGGCACTTCTGCATTAATATGGACTAACACCTGTTAATGCCAATTATTTACCATTGGTCCTGTTGTTTTCAGTGAGATCTATTTAATAATACCATGCCACGAATGAGTGTGTTTTGGATAG
Organism: Microcaecilia unicolor; assembly: GCF_901765095.1. NCBI lineage: Eukaryota > Metazoa > Chordata > Amphibia > Gymnophiona > Siphonopidae > Microcaecilia > Microcaecilia unicolor. The sequence continues at coordinate 433,423,596 of NC_044033.1, forward strand.
ATTTTTCAATTTTTGCTATGTTAAATCCACAGGTTTTTAGATTTTTATTAGCTTTTTGCTATTACTTTCATGACCGTTAATAAATTCTTACGGCTGAGCTCAAGTGATGAATCTGATGGTTCCCCCCCCCCCCCCCCAACAAAAGCATCATGTGCTTCATGAGGCATTCAAGGTCCTTTTGTTTACAGAGGAAAATAGATATTGAATAGTTTGCATGCTTTTCTTTCATTACTAGAAATTGCCCAAGGTTAACAAAGAGCTAGCACTGAAGCTGTTTGAGGAGGAAGAGGAGCAGCAGAGCACTTTACGAAAAAAGAACCAAAAGGTATTTTGTCCTGCTTATAATACAGTTCAAATTGTGATGTCTACGTTCATTAAAGAAGAAAAAAGTGCCTTGGAGGGGAATTTCTTTAGCAAATAGGATGGTGATACTGGAAAGCTATTCCATTTGTGAGAAATGGCGTGAATCCTTTATTCTTTTGATCTCTGGATTATACTGGAAGTCTAAAACAAGCCCATTTTACATATTTTGGGGCAGGGAAGAAAGTTATTCTGAGGATAAGTCAAAGGAAATACTGACAGCAGCATATGAGCTGGAAGCTGCTTGCAGTTGGTGTTCATATAATAAGAGATGAATTGTGGAAAAACCACTCAAACTAAAAATAAAAATCAGCTTCATCTAAAACTACAATTTAGTATTCTCTTGGTCAGTGATCTTCAGTCCTTAGATGACTGCCAGTGGGTCAGATTTTTAGGACATCCCTATGAATATGTGTAAGAGAGATTTGTTATACAGTGGAGGTAGTAGGCATACATATCTCTCTCATATATAATTCCTGGTGCCCAACTTGGGCACACATCCCTGGTATTCTGTAACGCTGCACTCAAATTTTAAGAATGACCCTGACCTTCCCATACCTCCCATGGCCACACCCCCTTTTGGGTTTTACACTATGTGATTTGGGCACACATTGTTATAGAATAGTGCATAGCAAGGTATGCATGCAAATTCAAATTGGTGCCAATTGGCACTAATTGGCTCAGCCAATTTAGTTGGGTACGTATCTTGGATCGGTGCCCAATTTTAGGCACCATATATAGAATCCAGGGGAATGTTCTTAGATTTTCTCTGACTTGTATCCATAAAACAGATTCTGGCATGTACCCTACTGTTGGTATTTTCTGCAACTTGTTCTTGTAGTGTGACCTTCTGGGGATGATGAGGAAGGACAGAGAAAGTGAGTGCTGGAAATAACTAAAATATACCAATCAGATTCCAATTTTTTACATTAAAAATGTTTTTAAGAAGTTCTTAAAATTTCTAATTTTGCAACATAAAAATATCAGTATACACAGGTTTCTTGTACCCTCCCAAACACCCTAATTAGATTGCAGATAAACTTAGGGGCCCTTTTACTAAAGGTTAGTGCAAGTTAAATGCTAAGAAGCCCATAGCTATAAAATAGACCTTTTAGCATTTAGCGCATGCTAATTCCATTAGCACGCTAAGCTTTAACAAAAGGGCCCCTTTAATTTGTAAATTCCTTGAAGCAGAAGCTGTAATGTGTTTTCAGACTTGGAAAAAAAACACATTCAATTTCTGCTTCTCGGAGATTTGGGCTAATACAGTATTTAGCCAAACATTGCGCCACCTTTTGTGGCTTTACTCAAAAAGAGCCTTTCTCCATTATGTGTGTATGAAAAAAAAATATTCAATAAGACCTGTAGTCTGTGCAGACCTGTATTCAGACAAAAGTTTTTCCCATATTGTGTCTATATGGTCAAGAAATTCAATGCACTTCGATCCTGTAGAATTAGTCAGATTAGTAATTACTGTTCTTTATAACTTGCTGTATTTTATCTACCTTTTCCAGAACATGCCCAGCATTCTTAGTGATGACCGATTCAAAGTCATGTTTGAGAATCCAGATTTCCAGGTTGATGAAGAGAGTGAAGAATTTAGACTTCTTAATCCACTTGTTTCTAAAATAAGTGAGAAACGAAAGAAAAAAATTAAGATTTTAGAACAATTGGAAGCTCAAGGACAGGTAAATCCTTTCCATAGGTTTGGTCTTTGCTTGTAAATTAACATCAGTATGACTTGTATGAAACATGTATTTTAGTTGTTAATGGATGAATCTAAAATCTGTCATTGCTTTACAGTAGCAGAAATTATTTTTGCATATTTTGAATTTTGTTTTTTGTGCTGTCTGTGAAGGAAATTAGACTGAGTGCTAAAGGATGGGATTTATCTACTTTATCCCTCCTATATGGAATACTTTAGGCCCTTTTAAAAAAAAAAAAAAAAAAGCGATTATTTCACTAGGCTTTTAGACAATGAGCTGTTTTAATATTGTGATCTTACATTGTCTTAGTGACATATTTGTTTTATTTTTGAATTGCTGTAACTTTTTTTTTAACCCATGGATTTTTGGCTACTGATATTTATTTATATACTTTTTAAATTAAAACTGTGTGATAATGTTGATTATTTCTTTTTTATGGTTACTTGTTACAATTAATGGTGACTTTGTTTTTGTGATATTTCAGTAGAATACTGCATATTGTTAATCGACTTGAGTGCTATTGCGGAAAGACAGGCAATAAATTTAAAATGTTATGCCATATTCATGTATACAGTGAACTGTTACACCTCACGTAGTATTTCACAGATGCACCTTTTATTACTATTTCTGTCCTTAGGAGGAAGACGAAGAGCCGGAAGGAAAGCCAAGTGATGCAGAAAGTTCAGAGACTTCAGATGATGAGAGAGGTTGGGTCGAAGAGGTCAGGAAACAGCATAAGCTTCTACGCCAAGAGGAAAAGGTTAAAAGGCAGGAAAAGTTGAAGGAGGACCAGAAAACAACTCTTAAACCTCAGTTTTATGAGATTAAAGCAGGAGAGGAATTCAGGAGCTTTCAAGACACTGCCAAAAAGCAGAAGTTAATGAAGTAAGCTCTACGTTTAACTGAACACTCTGGGGGTGGGGGGGAGGGAGAGGCACATTTAAAGAGAGAGTCGGTAAAAGTTTCCACACCAGACACTGTGCACCTGCAGTCTCTTGAGATATTTTAAAGCAGGGGTGTGGAGAATTAAAGGATGTTGGATAAGCAGCCTTTTTCATCAAGTAACACAAACATCCACTGACGCATGCTATTTTTGAGAATGCTGCCATTTTATAGTGGGCTAGATTTTTTATTTTTTTTTTAAATCAGTGTTAATTTTCAGTCCTTTTCCCGATATATTTTTTGGGGGAAATTTTTTGGTTTGTTTCAAATGTTTTATTAATATATTTTTTTTAAGTGCTAGAACCTACCATGCAGAAATCAACTTTAGAAGCACCAAATTAGCTTGGCATGATGTAATTATTTTAAGGTGCACTAATGAACCAAGGACCCTGTTTACTAAGGTGTGCTAGCGATTTTAGTGCATGCACAAAATTAGTGCACGCTAACTGTGTAGGTGCCCATAGAAATGTTGTGGGTGCCTACACAGCGCAAGCTAAAAGCACTGACATGCTTCTAGCGCGGCTTAGTAAACGGGGCCCTAAATGTGCACTGATGACTGCACAGCCCTTAGTGATTCCAAAGGAAGCTCTCATAGGATTCCCCTGCACAAATCCACTTTCTTTCAGCGAGATCAAATCATGGTTGTAAAGTGGATCTTGACTGTAGCACCTGAAATGTTGTGTTTTATATTTCCATCTAACCAAAGGGGGGAAAAATCTGTAATATAAGAATTCTAAGTTGACATCATTGAAGTTGAATCACCATCATTTGTTGAATTACCATCATTTAAATTTGCAGTTTGTGTCACTGAATTTGCACAGTCTGTTTCCTACCAAGCAAAGCATCACCCATGCTTTAGTAATGAAGGATTTTAAGATTTTGGAAATGTAAACATTACCATTTTTCTGTGAACAAGACTCTCACAAATTACCTTACTGTAGGAGAAAACAGGTAATCTTTGTAAAATGAGAGATTAGAGCAGCATTTTACATGCCTTTATAAATAGGAGCAATATAGGTCCCATGCGCCTGTTGGAGTGGAGAACTAGATGCAGAAGTAGGAAGGGAAGGCTCTTCTGAAAAACCGGAGGAGACGTCTGTGGAGAGTAAATTCTTTATTTGCAAAACAAACGAAAATGGCTCAACACAACTGTGTTTCGGCGCTACCACGCTCCTTCCTCAGGAGTCTATAAACCAAGGTGTGTAAAAAACATACAAAAAAAGTCAAAATCACCAAAATCATAAAAGAACATACCTTTGAAAGGAACATATATAAGAATTCAATACATATATAAAAAAATTCAATACATACATAAAAAAGTTACATATAAATGAATAAATAAACTAATCCATCTATTCATGAGTCCATAGATGAATGCAAAAATGATTACATATATATACAGCAAAAGCACTACTTGAGAAAATATAAACATCTGTAGATAAAAGTCCATATAGATATATATAAGACAATCATAAATAAATCTAAACACATTATCAAAGCTATCCAAATTTAAAAACAAAATATATATGTATCAAAAAATCAGTCATTGATAAAACTATTCATTAATAAAAGCAAATAATGTAGATAAAATGGTGGTGTATATCAAAATAAAACAAATCAAAAGGGATGTAAAAAAATATATTGTTTGATTTATTTTGGTGTACAATATATTTTTTTACATCCCTCTGTGCACCGAGGCGTTCAATAATAAACATGTCATACATTCGTAGGCAGTGACAGTAGCCTGTATCGGATCTTATAATGGAAATGGGAGGAAAGGCTTACCTGTTGTTTTATTTGATAAACTTATACTTGCAGCAGCATCTCAATGTCTTCATTCTAGGGTGATTGTTATATTTGTTTGTGCCCCTTCCCTCAAGAGTCATTTGGTGTCTTTATTATGGAATTCCATACCTAAATAGCTACATGTGGAGGGTTCTCTTAAGGTTTAAAGCATGGTTGAAGGCATTTTATTCTTCTGAGGTGTATGGAGAGTGATTCTGAAAGTTTGGTATGTGCTTAATTCCTTTGGTTTCATAGCTTTTCTTTTTTTTCTGACTTTCTTTTAAATTTTATTTTAAAATTTTGTGAACCATGCTGTTATGTGTAATGAAGGGCAGTATATAAAGGGGCCGATATTTAAAGTGATTTAAGTGGGCAGGGACCTCTTCTGCCTGCTTAAATTGCTTCCCACCGCCTAAGTGGAGATATTCAGTGGCACTTAACCGCAGAGTGCTGCCGAATATGCCTACAGAGTGCCCAACTAAAAAGTGGGTAGGTCGGATGGCACCGGGGAAGGGCCTTGGGTTATGTGGGGGACGGCAGCTGCATAGCTAAGCTGTATATCAGGGGGTTACTCTTTTAATAAACATGTGACCACAAAGAATTTTAACAGTCCTTCTGGTGCTAATAATCGTAGCCTGTACAATTGTGTTATCAAGCCAAAAAGTGGAAGTATAAGGCATGTGCGAGTTTCATTTGTATGATTATCAAGACTGGATGTGGAGGAGTGGCCTAGTGATTAGGGTGGTGGACTTTGGTCCTGGGGAACTGAGGAACTAAGTTCGATTCCCGGCACAGGCAGCTCCTTGTGACTCTGGGCAAGTCACTTAACCCTCCATTGCCTGCCGCATTGAGCATGCCATGAGTGGGAAAGCGCAGGGTGCAAATGTAACAAAACAAATGCAGTTGTTTCCGACAAATGTTTATATGTGATTTGGCCTTCATCCTGCAACGGGAAGTTGCTGTGTGATTATGGGCCATTATAGCTTAAGTATAATGAGAATTTTTGATGAATATTCCCCCTTAGACAGGTATTGTTTGCTGAACCCATAGCCTTATTGGAGGTATACACTGTATAGCATTTCATAAATTTTTATTAGCCGGTTTTCTGAAAGGAAGAATGCTCTTGAGATAGCTTTGTACATATCCTGCTCATAACTCTTGTTTTTTCTGTCCTAACCACAACAGATTTTTCAGGACATGTCATGGGGAGAATGACCCTTCATGAAGATCTGTTGATTGTTTTTTTAGATTTATGGACTGTGAATTAATTCTTTGTCCTGGATAGCCAGTATTCACTGAAGTTTGCAGTTGTTACAACCACACATTGTATTTATTGGCATGGCTTAGGTTATCTCTGAGTATTTTCAGATCTCAAGACAACTTTGAGTGATTTTTACTTGAATGAATAGCTATTACTTGGCATGAACACTATCCCCGTCATCATAGTTCACTGGTTCCTAAACCTAGTTCTGGAGGCACCCCAACCAGTCAGGTTTTCAGTATATCTACAATGAGTATTCATAAGATAGATTTGTGTGCTTTTAAGGTAGTGCATGCAAATCTGTTTGCTGAATATTCATTGTGGGTATCCTGAAAACATGACTGGCTGGGGTGTCTCCAGGGCCAGGTTTGGAACCATTGTTACAGCTAAAAGTACCCACCAAAGTTTCTTAAGGCTTATGTTTTTAACAGTAAAAATATATGTTCCAGGGGTGCATTTAGGTCACAGAGGGAGGGGGAAACAGTAACAAAATACACTTGCACATTTGACTTCTTGAAATGTCCACACCTTGTATGCCCCTGTTTTTTCTGCGCACGAAGTGGTAGGTACCTTTGTATGTAATTTTCAAAGGGTAAATAATTGTGCAGTTTTTTTTTTTTAATGAATGGACTTTGCACCTCTGCGGGGTGCTGAAGATTGTCCCCTCAAATGAATTACTGTAGTAAACTCATGAGTAGTATAAACAGGCCATAGTCAATGTGATACTCAACCACACAGCTTTCTCCTGCATTTTTTTTCAAATCTATGAATGAAATCACCAAGAAAATCCACTAATATCAAAAAATGACCACTGTAAAAAAAATTGGAAGGAAACGCCTCAGAGAGCTCCAAAATCATAAACAAACTGATGAGCTAGAAGGATCCAAAAAGACCTCTTACTCATAAGTACATAAGTATTGCATTACTGGGAAAAACCAAAGGTCCATCAAGCCCAGCATCCTGTTTCTAACAGTGGCCAATCCAGGTCACAAATACCTGGCAAGATCCCAAAAAGTACAAAACATTCTGTACTGCTTATCCCAGAAATAGTGGATTTTCCCCAAGTCCATTTAATAATGGTCTATGGACTTTTTCTTTAGGAAGCCGTCCAAACCTTTTTTAAAAACTCCTCTAAGCTAACTGCCTTTACCACATTCTCTGGCAACGAATTCCAGAGTTTAATTACACATTGAGTGAAGAAAACTTTTCTCTGATCAGTTTTAAATTTACTACATTGTAGCTTTATCCATTAAGGTCGCTTAACTCAAGTCCACAATTTTGGATCCTAGATTACATATGGTAGAGTAAAAAGGAAATTTTGATTAAAGATTCATCCCTGAAATACTAGGAAAACCCCCTTTATAATTAGAGCTATTTACCCCATGATCCATTTACCTGCAAGAAAAACAGTGAGTTGAGAAGGTTCAAAAACGACATATTTTACATCTTGATGCCTAATTACACATTTACAGGGATATCGCAAGTAAAATGTAGCTCCTGTCTGAAGGACACCTGGTTTAAGTAAAAGAAATTGTCGGTTTCTTTTTGGTTTCCCTTGTTATGTGTGGGAAAATTTGGACTTTAAAACCCCCAAAAGATTTTTGACTGTTTTTGAAGAATAATTTCATCAGCCAGCCTTCGTTTGGACTAGTACATTAAGCAGTATGAAGAGAGGATGTGATACTTGGGCATGAAGATTGCCATGACCTGTGTTTTGATGAGCTCTATGTTGACTTATCTGCATGACCTTGGATGCATCCTTCTCATTACCCCACTGTTCTGAGCTGATAGCTTGCTTGGAGTATTTCCAATCATTCCCCATCTTCCAGTGGTTGTTTCTGTGCAGCTTTTAAAACTGTATCTTCAATTGGAAATCGCATCAAAATTCTCTTTTGGATGATTGTTGCTATAGAAATGCAATTAGTTCTTCATATGCCACTGATTAAAGGCCCATTATCTTCCTTTATCCTGCCTCCTGGTCCAGCTCTCTCTCGCCTCTACCCCCAGGTCCATTATCTCTCTCTTCCCTCTCTCTCAACCCCCCTCACCTCCCCAAGTCCAGCACCTCTATTTTTCTGCCTTCCCTCCACCATCCCAGGTCCATTATTTCTCTCTCTCTCTCTCTGCACAGTCGGTTCAGCATCTCTCTCTCCCCTCCCAACCTGGTTTACCTTTTCAGTAAGTCTTCGGTCCTGCAGCAGCTGTATCGAAAGGCTTCCTGTGGCCTGCACTGGCCTTTCACTTTGACCTGTCCTGCACCCTTCTGACGCAACTTCCTGCTTTCAGAAGGGGAGGGACGGATCAGAGAGAGAGGACCGGTGCAGCATTTCACTACAGCTGGTGCTGCAGGGCAAAGAGTTATTGAAAAGGTAAGCCGGGTTGGGAGAGAAGGGGGGGGGGGGTAGCCACGGCGGTCTAGGAGGGGAGAGAGCAGATGCCTGACTGACAGTGCGGTGGAGGGAGGGAGGCAGATTGTTTATTAATAATGATTAATAATTAATGCATTGATTGTGATTAATGTGCAGCCATAATCAAAAGCAATTGTCAGTCCCAACCTCTATTTTTACAGAAATTATACTTACCAGTTGAGCACTTCACAAACTTGAAAGATTTCTTGCCCCGGGTCAAGCCAAGTGTTTTCACACAGCTGCATGAATGTCTGAGTGACTTATAGACTAGTCAATACCTTTTCCGGAGATGGGAAGATGGTAGAACGAGAGGACATGAAATGAGATTGAAGGGGGGCAGACTCAAGAAAAATGTCAGGAAGTATTTTTTCACGGAGAGAGTAGTGGATGCTTGGAATGCCCTCCCGCGGGAGGTGGTGGAAATGAAAACGGTAACGGAATTCAAACATGCGTGGGATAAACATAAAGGAATCCTGTGCCGAAGGAATGGATCCTCAGGAGCTTAGTCAAGATCAGGAGGCGGGGCTGGTGGTTGGGAGGCGGGGATAGTGCTGGGCAGACTTATACGGTCTGTGCCAAAGCTGGTGGTTGGGAGGTGGGGCTGGTGGTTGGGAGGCGGGGATAGTGCTGGGCAGACGTATACGATCTGTGCCCTGAAGAGCACAGGTACAAATCAAAGTAGGGTATACACAAAAAGTAGCAAATATGAGTTATCTTGTTGGGCAGACTGGATGGACCGTGCAGGTCTTTTTCTGCCTTCATCTACTATGTTACCTAGTACCTATTTTTTTTATCAGTCGAAAATAATTTCTGTATGTGTTTGTATATACATGTACATATAATTCAAGTAGGATAGTACAGAACAACATCTATATATACACATCTATTTGCATGTTTGTGTGTACGCATATACATATATGTATATGTATGCATGTACAGATACATATCAGTGATTTTAACAAATATGTTTTCCCCTTATTTTATTTTTTTAAATGTGTGTCAAAATCAAATTAAAAATTACTGTTGCAGTACTCCACAGGCAACAACCCCAACTATCAGTTTCTATTACAGATAAAAAATTTAAAAAAATTCCTGAAATGTGAATTCATCAATGAATCACAATCTGTAGTTTTTCAATATAGAATCAATTTATGAAGAGAGAGAGAAAAATTTTGTGTTTTGGATATTCCTTATAGGAAAACGCTTGAAGACCGATTGAAGGCTGAAGAAAAGCTTGAAACATTGAATATTTCTGATACGGCGGTAGGGAGTAAACAGCTGACATTTACACTAAAAAAGGTGAGTCCAAAGCTAGCAAACAGCTATTGCACATAATTCAGGATATGCTTACCATGGTTAATAGAAAGATGAGCAAATGCACTTAATGATACATGACATGCTTTTTTTCTTATCTCCTTGACTCTTAAAAATCAATTTTAGTTGCACAGGTGCTCATAAATGCTTAGCTGAAGGTTGGCTGTCAGCATCCACAGGGAACCCCAGAGCACTTTTTCCATGCCTGAATTAAGTATACATGCTCTGTATTCTCAAACCTAAATAAATTACCTCAAAGAACTTAAAGTATTTCTTTGTGTGGAAAACTTACCGCTAACAAATAAAGAAACAAAGTGGCCCTTTTACTAAAGTGTATTAGGAAGTTAACATATGAATTGGTGCATGTTCATTGATAACACACAAGCACAGTAACTGTAACTGCATTGTTTTAACAGCACATGCAGATTTACATCTTCAGTTCAGAAGGGATGGAAACTGGGCGGAGAATGGGCGTGGATAGCATATTAAGGCATGGTGCGGCAGGCGTAGCACCTCCTAAATAAACGCTAACCTCCGGATTCTATATAGCACAACTTAAGTTGTATGCGCAAGTCTAGTCATATTCTGGATTTGCGCATGCAACTTAGTTAACAAGCCAATCAGTGCTAATGATTGCCACTTAAGCAATTACTGACATTAATTGGCATTAATTAGAATTTACACACACAACTGCCTAGGTGTATTCTATAATGTGATGCATGTAAATTCTAAGTCGCATAGTTGAAAGGGGGGCGTGGAATGGGTGGGTCGTGGGCATTTCTAAAATCTATTCACATTGTTTTAGAATACACCCAGTCCTTACCTAATTTAGGTGTTGGCATTTACACTAAGTTTTACTTGGTGTAACTGCCCGCGACTAAATTTAGTCGCACGGATGGGCACTCAGCATATTCTATCAACGGCGTGGAAATTTAGGCTTATTCTATTAAGTATGCCTAAGTTTAGGCATACTTTGTAGAATACGCCTAGGTGTATTTTGTTTTGGCGCTAAGTTTTTAGGTATGATATATAGAATCTAGTCCTAAGTGTATCCAAACTAATTGCGACCAGAGTACTGTGTGCTAATGAACACTTTTACGTGGGAACTGCAGAGATCATGGTAGCCACATTCCCAATAGTTGTTGTATTGTCTTTGCACTTACTGTGCATTGATTTTTGCTTTAAGACATGGCAAGTGCAAAACCTAATGCACTTTAGTAAAAGGGCTCTTAAATATACTTCTGAAATGCATCTATAATAAAGCTCATTAATTAAATGAGCTGCTGTATTGATTGGGTGTCAAAAGAAATGGATGAAGGCCGTGCGCTAGATGTAATCTACTTGGATTTCAGCAAAGCCTTTGATACGGTCCCCCACAGAAGACTCGTGAGTAAGCTGAAAGGGCTGAACTTAGGACTGAAAGTGGTGAACTGGATAAAAAACTGGTTGACCAACAGGTGGCAGAGGGTGGTGGTAAATGGAATCCGCTCGAAGGAAAGAATGGTGAGCAGAGGGGTTCTTCAGGGATCGGTGCTGGGGCCCATTTTGTTTATATTTAAATGGTTTTTATTGATGATCAAACATTTGAAACAGCTTTATGAAAGGCAAACGTTCTGTAATCATAGTGACACATCATATGCATTTATGTACATCTTAACTGTATCATCAATTTTTACAACATTTACTCCCCTTCTACCCCCCCCCCCCCCCCCCCCCCCCAATATAACCTCTGTACCGTGAGCTTCTTACTTCATGGTCTCTATTCCTTCCAAAATTCTGTCACCAAACTTTACTGTCTTGTACAAGGAGTATATGTCTACCGGGTTCCCTTTACGTTAGGGTTTGCTAAAGTTGTTTAGTACAGCACTTCTTGCTTTATGAGAAATATTTTGCAGATAAGGGTTCCATATATTAATAAAATTCTTTCGTCTCTTTGGGTTACCATGGGCCCCCCATTTTGTTTAATATATTTGTGAGAGTTATTGCTGAAGGGTTGGAAGGAAAGGTTTGCCTTTTTGCAGATGACTCGAAGATATCCAATACAGTGGATACCCTGGAGGGAGTAGAATCGATGAGAAGGGATCTCCGAAAGAAGAATGGTCGAGGGTCTGGCAGTTAAAATTTAATATGCCAATTACCCAACCAGGGAACTACCTATCTCATATACCTGTGCTGTATTATCAATATAAAATACACAGGATCTCAATATATACTGCTCCTCTTTAATCCCTTACTATTATTATATTGAGTGGAAAAATTGAATCCCATGAAACTTGCTTGTGCTTAAAAACATTTGTTAATTTATCTTAACAAGAAGCTGTCTTAATGATATAATAGTACATTTGTTTATACAATACTAGTTGAACTCAATCCTAGCATCAATCAACTCTGAAGTGCAATGAGCCCTTCATGTGAGATTCATTAAATAACATAATAAAGAAATCAATCACACATAAGACTCACACAGGACTTAGCAATTCATATGCAATTAAAGCCACTGAGTCCTCTTAGGAATTTTAGGCTCAGGTGCTCCATAGTAGAGAGCTGCACGGGAACGGGGTTCGCGGGAACCCGCGGGTGGATGGAGGCAGTTCCTGTGGGGTTCCCGCGGGGATGGAAGCAGCTCCGCAGGGTTCCCGTGGGGATGGAGGCAGTTCTGCGGTCTTCTAGTAGAAGTGTAAGCTGCACCTGCACCAGCCTCTCATCTACCGAATACCAATTTCTTTGAGTGCTGTCTTCTCCTCCTCTTCTTCTTCCTTGCTTTAACAGCACAAATGTGGAAAGTCTTCCATTAAGGAGGTGGTAGAGTCACAAATGATAACGGAATTCAAAAAGGCGTGGGATGAACACAGAGGATCTCTAATTAGAAAATGGAAGTTATATAAAACCTAACCTTAAATGGCTGCATGTTTGTGGATGTGTCAAGTGACGCTTAGATGGCGACTCTGGCTGTGATGAACTAGGGCTGGTACCTGGCAGACTTGTATGATCTGTGTCTCATACATGGCAATCTGGTTTAGGATGGGCTGGAAAGGGCTTAGACAGCAACTTCAGTGGCTGGAACATGAGGACAGTGCTGGACAGACTTTTACGGTCTGTGTTCCACAAATGAGAAGACGAATAGACTGGAGTGGGCTTCAACGGCAACTCCAGTAGTTGGAACATAAGGATAGGGCCAGATAAACTTCTCTGGTCTTTGTTCCAGAAACACGAAAGAAAGACCATAATCAAGTATATAATATCACACTCATTGATTTAATGATGAATTGATCATGAGTGTGACTATTGGCAGAGTGGATGGACCGTTCAGGTCTATTTGCTGTCACTTACTATGTTACTATTAATCCTCTTTGCTACCAGGCTGGTGCACAGACCTCAGCTCTGACACAGGCACGAGAATCAGATGTCACCTGACCTACTGGCGCGTGCATGTGGCGACCTCTCAGCACACAGTGCAAGTGAATCGGAGACAAGTCTTACATGTGCGCACCAGAGTGTTCCAACTTCCGTTCCTTCCTTGCCTACAGTGCTGTGGCTCAAATCCAGAGAGAGACTGAGGGAGCTGACTGGAATTTTCTTTTATGTACCATTAAATTCTTACAGGGATGGGTGGGGATGGGTTAAATTCTTGTGGGGACGGGTTGGGATGGGTTAAAGTTTTGCAGGGATGGGTGGGGATGGGTAAGATTCCAGCGGGGACGGGTAAAATTCCAGCAGGGACGGGCGGGGATGGGTAAGATTTCTGTCCCCGTGCAACCCTCTACTCTATAGTAAAACCGTGCTACTTCTGAAATGGCTTGATCTACTGAAGGAGGACTGATGTATCCGGGATAGACTCCTTCGGGCTCAGTTGCCAGTTCAACTCACTCTTGACCATCAAGCATAAATGCAGATCAAAATGATAAACATCACTAATTCAATATATAAACTGCTCCCCTGCCTTTCTTCGTGATTTCTCATGCAAAGTCAAAATAGAAATCCATTCAACTCAACCCAGGACTTCCAAAGATTGAACTGATTAGACCATGAAGTATTCGTCCATCGCACACAACAGAGCCTTCAAAAGTATGGCCGAGTTTCACTATAAAGCTTTCTCAAAAGGCACGCAGTGTCATTCCTTTAACCTTCCTTGTAAGTACGCATATAGCAGCAACCATGCAATACGGAAGGGACTTCAAACCATAGAGACTCGTGGAGACTTCCTGACTCATTTGTTAAAATTTAATGCCAAGAAGTGCAGAGTGATGCATTTTGGGGTGTTGAAATAGGAGGGGAGAGATCAGTAAGCTCGACTCAGGAGAGAGACCTTGGGGTGTTGGTGTCGGAGGATATGAAGGTGAAGAAACAATGTGACAAGGTGATGGCCGTAGCCAGAAGGATGTTAGGCTGCATAGAGAGGGGTATAACCAGCAGAAGAAAGGAGGTGTTGATGCCCCTCTTCAAGTTGTTGGTGAGGCCCCCCTTGCAGTATCGTGTTCAATTTTGGATGCTGTATCTTGCTAAAGATGTAAAAAGAGTGGAAGCGGTACAAAGAAAAGCTATGAAAATGATATGGGATTTGCATTGCAAACCATACGTGAGGAGACTTGCCGACCTGAACATGTATACCTTGGAGGAAAGGAGAAACAGGGGTGACATGATAGACATTCAAATATTTGAAAGGTATTAATCCGCAAATGAACCTTTTCCGGAGACGGGAAGGCGGTAGAACTAGAGGTCATGAATTGAGGCTAAAGGGGGGCAGACTCGGGAGTAATGTCAGGAAGTATTTTTTCATGTGGAATGCCCTCCCGCGGGAGGTGGTGGAGATGAAAACGGTAATGGAATTCAAACGTGCATGGGATAAACACAAAGGAAAGCTGTTTAGACTCCCATTCCAAATTCCTCCACCCCCAGAAGGTTTTGACTACGGATGCATCCACTCTGGGGTTGAGGGTCATACCCAGGGGTCTGGTGCACTCAGAAGACCGAGTTATGGGCAATGTGGAACACTCTGAAGGCTTTCAGAATTCAGCTGTTGAACCAAATTGTGCTAATTCAAGACAATCAATTAAGTTGCCATGTACTATACCAACAAGCAGGGAGGTACAGGGTCCTACCTCTTGTGGCAGGAAGCAGTTGGGATGTGGCACTGGGCCACCAGGCAAAGCATTCTTCTCTCATACCTGGTAGGAAAGCACAACAGTCTGGTTGACAGACTGAGCAGGATGATGCAACCGCATGAGTGGTCTCTCAGCATGGGCATTGCCCACAAGCTCTTCTGAGAGTGGGGCACTCCCTCGATGGATATTTTTGCCACTCATCTCAAAACAAGATCCTCAGTACTGTTTCAGACTGAGGTCACACAGACTGGCATCGAAAGCCTTCCTTTTCGAATGGTGGGAGAGTCTCTTATATGCATATCCTCCCATTCCTCTGATTGGGAAAACTTTACTGAAACTCGAGCAGGACTGGGATACCATGATCCTTATCATGCCTTACTGGCCGAGGTAGATCTGGTTCCCTCTTCTTCTGGAGTTGTCCCCAAAGAACCGTGGAGGTTGGACTGTTTTCAGACCCTCATCATGCAGAACGAGGGGTCTCTTCTGCATTCCAACCTCCAGTCCCTGGCCCTCATGGCCCGGATATTGAGAGCATAAAATTTGCATACCTACAGTTGCCTGAGGGTGTCTCCAGGATCCTGCTTGCTTCCATAAAAGATTCCATTAAGAGATGTTATACTTTTTAAATGGAAGAGGTTTGCTGTTTGGTATGAGGGCAAGGCCCTAGATCTTCTCTCTTGCCCTACACAGAACCTGATTGAATACATCCTGCACCTTTCTGGGTTTGATTTGAAAACCAACTCTGTAGAGGTTCACCTCGGTGCGATCAGTGCTTATCACCGTGTGGGAGGTAAGCCCATCTCTGGACAGCCTCTAGTTGCTCGCTTCATGAGATGCTTGCTGTTAACAAAGCCCCCTGTCAAACCTCCAACTGTATCGATGGACCTCAGTGTCATCCTCACCCAGCTGATGAAAGCTCCCATTGAGCTGTCATGTAAAGTACCTGACTTTGGAAGGTCTTGTTTTTGGTGGCGATCACTTCATCTGACAGGGTTAGTGATCTTCAGGCCCTAATAGTGGATCCATCTTACACAAGGTTTCATCATAACAGAGTAGCTCTCCACATGCATTCTAATTATCTTCCTAAGGTGATATCGGAGTTCCATCTTAATCAGTCAATCATCCTGCCAACATTCTTCCCAAAGCCTCGTACTCATCCTGGCGAAAGCACACTGCACACCTTGTACTGCAAGTGAGCCTTGGCCTTGCATCTTGAGCAGACTAAGGCCTAAATCCATCCAACTTTTTGTGTCTCCTGACCCAAACAGGATGAGGTCAGCCATCAGTAAATACACATTATCCAATTGGCTAGCAGACTGCATCTCCTTCACTTATTCTTAGGCTGGGCTGACTTTGGAAGGTCATGTCACGGCTCACAGTGTCAGAGCCATGGCTGCATCAGTAGCCCACTTGAGGTCAGCCTCCATTGAGCAAGATACCTGATGTGACAACCAGTTCAGGCAGGCAGTCCTGAAGAATTTGTTCGGTGTCTAGAATCCAACTTCACCCTCCTAGGCCCATTCTTTTCTGATCCAGGCTGCATCGTCACAACAGGCCTGTTCATTTGTTATTGCTGGTTCTAGTCAGCTTTGCTGTTGCAAGTCCCTATTGACCATTGTTTTTGGTGAGCCTCATTGCTAGGGATTCCCACGTGTGAGAATACTTGTCCTCCTTGACCTCAGACAAAGTAGTCAGTCACCTGTAGCAGGTATCCTCTGAGGACAGCAGGACAAGCATTCTCACATACGAGTGGCATACTTTGATTTTTAATCCAAAAGCAGGTACCGCAAAACTCATACAGGTTCACGCATGCACTGTGTGGACCTACCAAAGGTTTTTTGAATACTAGGAACGCTTAGAAGCATCCGCATTGGAGGACCTTACCCATATATGAGAATAAATTACTTAGAGGTGGGAGTAACTAGCGAGGTAGTTAAATTTGCTGATGACAAAGTTATTCAAAGTCGTTAAATCGCAGGAGGATTGTGAAAATTTACAAGAGGACCTTACGAGACTGGGAGACTGAGTGTCTAAATTTATTTATTTATTACATTTGTACCCCGCGCTTTCCCACACACAGCAGGTTCAATGCGGCTTACATAGTAAATAGAATTACAAAGTCTTGTAAGGAAAATAATACAAACTGTTATAATGCCTGTGTATCGGTCCATGGTATGACCACACCTCGAATACTGCATCCAAATCTGGTCACCGCATCTCAAAACAAATACAGTGGAACTAGAAAAACCACAGAGAAGGGCGACGAAAATGACAAAGGGGACGGGATGGCAGATTATGTTTAATGTGAGCAAATGCATGTGGGAAAGAGGAACCTGAATTATAGCTACGTCATGCAAGGTTCCATGCTAGGAGTCACGGACTAAGAAAAGGGATCTAGGTGTCGTCGTCGATGATTCGTTGAAACCTTCTGCTCAGTGTGCTGCTGCGGCTAAGAAAGCAAATAGAATGTTAGGTATTATTAGGAAAGGAATGGAAAACAAAAATGAGGATGTTATAATGCTTTTGTATCTCTCCATGGTGCGACCGCACCTCGAATATTGCCTTCAATGATGTTTAGGACCGGAAACTGGAGGCTTCACTGAAGCAGGCCTTTGAGGTCTGAGCTCTTTCGCTCCAGGCCTCTGTCTGCAGCTCCTATGCAGCAAGAGTTTGCCTCTCATGGGCGCAGCAGGCGGTGGACCTGGCTTTGGAGGATGACCTGTCAGGAGTGAATTTTTCATTCCTGGAATCCGGCTTGGCTTATTTGGCGGATGCGTTGTATGACCTTGTGCATTCAGCTGCTAAGCAGTTGGCGTGGCTGTGATGGCCCAGTGGCTTTTGTGGTTGCAACATTGGGCAGCTGATGCAGCGTCTAAGCAGTGGCCTACCAAGCTCCTCTTTTGGGAGCGTTTGTTGTTTGGGGAAGACCTGGTGAACGGTCAAGGACTTGGGAGATTCTAAGATGCAATGATTCCTAGAGGACCGGCAGAAGCTGACGTTCTGGACTTGATTGGCATGGCCTCATTTTAAGGAGACCAGGAAGTATTGGCTGGGATGGGGAGTGCCACCAGCGGCTCCCTCTGTGGGCTTTCAGCAGCCTGGTTCCTTACAGTGGTCATCTTTTCGTGTTGACAAGCAGGGCTCGAGAGCTGGATCGAGGTCTGCTCCCCCCAGCGAGGGCTGCCTAATGGTGGGACGCCAGGCCTGTGCTTGACTCTGGTCATAGGGGGTTGGCTGACCCTATTCGAGCAGTAGGCCCGCTTTATGTCAGAGCAGTAGGTTCTCAACATTATCGGAAAAGGCTACAAGTTAGAGTTCTATCCCATAGGAGATTTTTTCTTGGAATCGCCATTCAGAGCGCAGTCCAAGCACTTAGCAGTGCTTGCCACCTTGCAGGAACTCTGCGCCGCAGTGCTCGTTCCGTCAGGGGAACAAGGTTAGGGTTGCTATTCCATCTATTTTGTGGTGCAAAAAAAAAAGACTGCTCCCACCGGCCGGTGTTGAACCTCGAGCTTGTGAACCATTTTCTCAAGGTCCAGCACTTTCACATGGACACTCTTCACTCCATGCTGGCGGCCATACAGCCAGGAGAGTTTCTCACGGCCCTGGATCTCAAGGAGGCATACTTGCACATTCTCATTTGGCCTCCTCACTGTTTCTTTTGGTTTGCAGTGGGGATGTCACTCCTGTTCCAGGCTCTTTCAGCCTGGCGATGACACCCAGAACCTTTTCCAAGGTCATAGTCGTAGTGGCGGCATTCCTCTGGAGGGGATTTGGGTTCACCCGCACTTAGGGTCTGTCCACCTCTAAGGCGACTGTGACGTGGTGGATCAAAGAGGTAATTGTGGCAACTTTTGTGCTAGTATGTCGGCAGGCCCCATGGGGCTTGCAGACGCATTACAAGCATGCCATGGCATCCTCCTGGGTGGAGTCGAGGAATTTTTCCCTGGAGGACATCTGTCAGCTGGCTACTTGAGCCTCTCTGCATTACCATTTGAATGTTATGGCGCATTGCAAGGCTGGTTTCGGAGTAGCGGTGCAGTTGGTAGGGTTGTCAGTCCCCTCCCTCCTCTTTAGGGACTGCTTTGCTAATCCCACTAGTTCCTAGATTCAGCTGCTGCTGCTGATTCTAAGGAAGGGAAAATTGCCTTACCTGATAATTTTCTTTCCTATAGTCGCAGCAGATGAATCCTTTCTTGTTTTCCACATGTAGGTCACTGTCGTGCTCAAGACATCACCCCTTTCAGAGATTAATAAAATAAAATTTTTTTAAAGGTTAAAATGTTACATGTGATAGTGTTGTCTGAAGATAAGGGTGCAAATCCACTTGTTGACTCAGATTTACAGATGGCTGGGGAATAGTTCTGTCGCTTCAGTTTTGGGTCTGGAAGCCAAGGTAATTTATGGATGTGGCTGGAACAGAGAATTGCAGCTTAGCTCGAGAACCGAACAGGCCATCCCAGCGGATGCAAGGGACCTTTGGGGCCTGTGACGGTGGGCTGTTTTGGTAGATGACATACTGACTTACTGAGAAGCAAATTGGAATAGCAAAGAGGTGATGAGTATCTAGCAGCGACAGAAGAAAAAGCAGACATGAATAAAGAAACTGTTTGGACTTCCAGTGTCTCCTTTCTGTTTTGTTTTGTTTTTTTTTTTTGGGGGGGGGGGGGTTTGCTGAGAAGCTAGCCGTGTTATACCACTGTGTTGAAGTCAGTGATCTGTATCTCTACCTGGTGGTAGACGGACACAACCCACTAATTCCTGGATTCATCTGCTGCGACTAAAATAAAGAAAATTATCAGGTAAGACATAACTTCCCTTATACTGATACTCTATCTTTCCTCACTTATCCCCTATTTTCTTTCTCACCTTCTTAGATCTTCCTAGGTTAATTCTCTGGTCACACCTACTATAGCAAAAATCGGGTTTGAGAGCACATGTTCTGCTTTCTGTCTTCTTGCTCTGAGTTAACTGAAATTCCTTATTTCTACATTTATGAATGGAGAGTAACTATGCAAGGTTTAAAAATGGATTAAAAGCCTGGATGTTCTTCACCTTTTCGAATCAATATCACGCTACTTTGGTTTGGGTGTTGATAATCTACATCCCTGCTCTTCCTTTACCCTATTAGCTTAGTGTCTTCCTCAGTGCTTGAATCGATTACTTTATGTGTGATTGGATTGTAAATGCAATTTACAGCATCTCTTCCCTCTTTTCTCGTCATGGTTCATGTCTGCAGTTTGAATGATTGCTTTGGCCTCCTTTTCCCTACTTGTTTTCTTGTTTACTGGTTACCATATTGTAAACCACTTTGATACTGTTAGCAAAGGGCAGTATATGAAATCCATAAATAAATAAATAGGGAAAGGATGCACCTCCTTTCAAGATTTAGGTACAAGAAATCAATAAATATATGGAGGGGGAAAAAAAGAATTAGATACAAGGTTTGTACTCATTGATTTTGCACCTACTAGGACTTTTGAACTTGCACCCCTGCCCTCAGTGGAACCATGGAATATGGCAGTAGATCACCCCTGCTTGGCCCTTATAGTCTGTGCATGTAGAAATAAAGAAAAAAATGAAGGCTAGGGAAGGGAAATGGGACTTGATATACCACCTTTCTGTGTTTTTTGCAACTACATTCAAAGTGGTTTACATAGTATATACAGGTACTTATTTGTACCTGGGGCAATGGAGGGTTAAGTGACTTGCCCAGAGTCACAAGGAGCTGTAGTGGGAATCGAACCCAGTTCCCCAGGTTCAAAGTCCACTGCACTAACCACTAGGCTGCTACTCTACTCCGTATGGCTTATTCAGTTTGCCCTTTGTATTATAATACCAACATCCACCATGGCCTTGCCTTTATTACTTCATTTCCTCTGCCCGGGATACTCCATGTTTGTCCCCAGGCTCGCTTGCTTTGTGCTGAAAAAATATTTAAATTTTTAAATAGTTCTTGGTTTCTTCAGACTGATTTAGAGAGGGATTTTTAAGTAGGTCCAGCAAAGCATTGCACTCACTCTCTGATTCTCTTCAGACTTCCAGTCATTGTGGTGTAACATTTTCAGCATTGCCCATTTTAAATGATTTTTGTTTTAGTTCTATGATATGCTTTTTTCCCACTAGAGAATAAGAGGGATTGAGAACCTTCAAAATGGCAGTTCTCATACACCCTGGTCACAACAGGGTAAAGAAAGAAAAACTGTAAAATTGTTCAAAAGAAACCATTCATGTAATTGTAAAGACATCTCCATGTTAAAGCTTTTTGTTTTTATTTTTCCATAAATCAATCTGAATGTTGAACTGGGAATGTAGAAATCTGTGAGAGCAGGAGGAGGCCATGGTGTATGTAACTGGGGAAGGCAGATGATTGCAGTAAGCCCACCAGCTGCTGTAAATGATACCATGGTTCCTTGCTGCTTGGCAGCACTGATGGACTGAGTAAGGAAATAAAAGCTTTGCAGAGCATGGTTAGATCTCTTCATAGACATTTTAAATTAGAAAGTGCTGAGGCAGAGCTGTGCCTTACCAGCTAAGAGAAAGATACTGACCTTGTGCACAATCACATCACATCATGCATGCAAGCCTGGCTTCTGTTTTGGTTACATAAGTGTCAGGAGATTGTGGAAAACACAGCCTACTATGAAAGGTAGCAGCTTAATTCTAAAACTTAAATGCTGAGAACTTTCCGATTTGAAAAAAAAATGTTTTGTTTTGTTTTTTTTTTGCAAATTTTTTTTGTTAATTCAGGAAACCTAGATAATGCAGTCTTTCAAATTGGTCATACTTTTTAATCTCCATCAAATTATTTTTCCCCCCATCTTATTGTTGGTAGTATAAAATACAACAGAGTAGTGGCAATTAGTGCAGTAGGTTGTGTTTTTAAAATAGCCTGTATTATGTTTCTTGTTCTGTAAGGAGATGCTCCTGTGTCAGTAGTTGATTTGTTCTCTGTCTTTCTGTTGTCATTCTCTTCGATTGAGGGGTCAGTTAATTGAAATGTTCTTCTGTTAGATTTAAGGAAACGCTTAAAGCGAATGTCTATGTTTTCATTTCAGGATGGTTCCAAATTATTCACTTTTTCAAAAGCGATTGAAAACATTTTTATTTGATTTATGTTAGTGCATTTTAAAATTATATATATATTAGGGCCGGTCACGGCTTAAAACTTTTAACAGCACGATTGATCGCGATCAAAACTTTTAGTCGTGCAGCACTCCCCTTACGTCAATTCTCAAAACTGACATATTGTACTTCAGTTACTAAACTGACAAAAAAAAATCATTTTTCTTACCTTTGTTGTCAGGTGATTTTATTTTTCTAATCATCTTTTTCCATGTCTCTGGTTTTGTTCCTCTATCTGTGCTCTGAACTCTATTTTCATGGCCTTTTCTCGCCTCCTCTCCTCTTCACGTTTTCCTCTATAACATCTTTCACATTCAACTTTCTGCCATTTTTCTTCCTCCTTATAGTAGAGAAGCAGCATCATGCGATTAATCAAGTTAACATGTTTGAGTTTTCTCTTTGTAAGTCACATAGGACCTTTGTTGGGATTTTGTGACTTATCAAGTCGTATGTTAGAATCTCTAGACTAAATTAGATTAGATCAGAAGTTTTCAACCCAGTCCTTGTGGAATTCATTGAGAATATCCTGAAAACCTCAATTGGCTAGGTGTGCCCCAAGGACTGGGTTGAAAGCCTCTGGATTAGATTCTAAAAAAATTAACTTGATTGTGCTTTCCTTCATATGCCTGGATGCCCTTTGTTTTACATCCTACCTTTATTGTGTCTTAAATTGTTGCTCCTTCATGAAGGCATGAGTATCATTACATTATGGTCCTAATTTTAAACCACCACCTTTTTTTTTTTTTGCATTGACTGTTCAGCAGCACGTGCTATATAGAGCAGTGGCATGTCCAAAACTAAGTTTGGGGGACCCATGTAGGGCACTAGGCACACTAGTTGACCTGTTCTGCACCAGTAGTCTCTCGCTCAAATCCCCCCTCTCCATTCCATCATTCTTTCTCTTGTCACCAAAACCTCATGCCACCATTCACATCTGAAGCAGCTCCCTCCTCCCTGGCTTCAACCACAGCAGCATTCAGACAACGATGGTGGCCCGATGCACTACTCATACTGCTCTGTAGTGTCTGTAACTGTGTCTCATTGAAACCTCGCAAGTAGCAAGTCCCATTCATGAACTCACAAGATCATGAACAGGACTTGCCTCTTGTAAGGTTTCAATACAGCATGGCTGCAAACACTGCAGAGCTCTGTGAGTTAGGCATGCCTGCCTTTTGAATTTCGAAGGATCTGAAAGGATCTAGACATCCCAGAAGCAGCCCAAAAAAGGGTATTGAAATGGTGCAGGGTCTGCATCAAAATCCCTACAGAGTGTAACTTAAGGATCCAAATATGCATACCCTAGAACAGAGAGAGTGAAGATATGATAGAGATGTTCAAATATCTCAAAGGTGTAAATATACAGGAAGCAAACATTTTTCAGAAAAAGTGCTCTAGAGCAAGAGGATATAGTGTGAAACTCCAATGAGGTAAATTTGGAGGCAACATAAGAAAGTATTTCTTCTTAGAAAGGGTGACGAATGTATGCAGTGGCCTCCTAGTGGAAATTTTGGAGTGATACTTTATAGAATTCAAGAAATCCTTAGATAAGCACAGACGATCCTTAGTTGTGAAAAAGTGTTAGAAAGTGAAATCAGTTGGAGTCTTTGACATCACATCAGGAATTAAATTGGACATACTAAATGGCCCTTATGAAAACTTTCAATCATCACATTCTATGACTTCCACTGGCCCATTCTGGCTATCTTCCACTTCAAATCAACACAATCTGATCCTTTGGCTATTTGCCAATGTGGTGATGCTCAAAAAATGGAGGAAAAGCCTCAAAAGGTTTGGGGGTCACGGCCATGGACAGTTATACGAGACTGAGCTGCTGCAGAGATAAGTTCAAATTTAATATTTAAAGTCTGGTTAAGTCTAATAAAGCAAAACTAATGTATAAGAACAGTTGGATGTTTTTATGCCAGTGATGAGTGAGGGGGCTCCCTAAGGTTGACGCAGCTTGGAAGCAGTTAACAATAGATTGACCCCAATACCCTTTGAGGCTTTTCCTCCATTTTTTTGAGCATCACCACATTGGCAAATAGCCAAAGGATCAGATTGTGTTGATTTGATAGTGCAATATTGTGGTCCTTTTCTAGCTCTGTGTTTATATATAGAGTATCTTCCACTTCAACCACCAGTCTGTTTCTCTCCTTAGCTGCTTTCTGCTTTTGACATTTTTTTTGCCCCTCCCTAGCCATCTCCTGTCTGGCTGATTAACCACCTCTCGTCCCCTGCTCCAAATTGCCCTCAGCTCTGGCTGTTTCCTGCTTCAACTGCTTCTCTCCTTCAGCTGTCTGCTCCAGCCATTATACTATATCTAGTGTTTCAGCTATGTACTACATCCATTCGTTTAACTGTTCTGTCAGCCAGCCTGCACTTCTCTCCTGGTCACTTCCTGACTGTAGATCTATTCCAGTTGCCACTCCGTAAGCTCTCATACCAGCCATATTTTCTGGCTTCTTCCCAGTCTCTTGCACTTGCAAATGGAGGAGAAGGGATAGGCTGAAGTTAATGGGAAAGCACCAAGAAGGAATTTGGAGGTATGAAATGTATAGAAAGAATAAAGAGACTTGTGGGGTATGACACTCTTATTCTCCGAGGACAAGCAGGCTGCTTGTTCTCACTGATGGGGGTGACGTCCACGGCAGCCCCTCCAATCGGAAACTTCACTAGCAAAGTCCTTTGCTAGCCCTCGCGCGCCCGCGCACACCGCGCATGCGCGGCCGTCTTCCCGCCCGAAACCGGCTCGAGCCGGCCAGTCTTCTTTTGTCCGCACTCGGTACGGTCGTGTTTTCGCCGTGTCGAGCCCCGGAAAGTCGACCTCGCGCGTCCAATTTATTTGAGCGTGTTTTTTTCCTTCGGGAAAGTTTTCTCTTAGTCGGGAAGTGCTCCGGAAACCCCCCGCCGGGTTTCGTGTAAATCCTCCCCGTACTTCCAGCTTTTTGCCCCGGTAAGTTTTCTTTCGTCGTCGGGGTAGGCCTCTTTTTGGCCTCGGTCGAGATTTTTCTCCCTCTAAATTTTGGTGCTTCAATTTTCGCCATTTCGTCTTTTGATTTCGCCGGCGTGATTTTTCCGCCCATGACATCGAAGCCTTCCAGCGGCTTCAAGAAGTGCACCCAGTGCGCCCGGGTTATCTCGCTCACTGATCGACACTCGTCGTGTCTTCAGTGTCTGGGGGCCGAGCACCGCCCTCAGAACTGCAGTCTGTGTTCCCTGCTTCAAAGGCGGACTCAGGTAGCGAGACTAGCCCAGTGGAACGTGTTGTTCTCGGGCTCTTCGTCGGCATCGGCACCGGGATCTTCGAGTGCATCGACGTCGTCAGCGTCCAGACCATCTTCCTCGGCCGCCCCTGCTTCGAGTGCATCGAGGCATCGGGCCTCTGCATCGGCGCCGAGACATCGGATAGCTGCATCGACGTCGGTGGTACCAGGACCTCGTCTGCTGATGTCGTCGGACGGTGGTGCATCGGGTGGAGTGCAGGTGAGGGCTGTCCATTCCCCTGCTGGTGGCGGTGAGCCCTCGGGTGGGTCTCCGCCTACCCTGAGGGCTCCTGCGGTACAGCCCCCCCGAGATCGACCTTCTTCAGTCTCGGCCCCGAGGAAGCGACGGATGGATTCGACGTCCTCCTCGTCGGTGCCGGGGAGCTCCGGTGACATGCTTCGGAAGAAATCGAAGAAGCATCGACACCGGTCTCCTCCCCGTGTCGGCACCGAGAGCTCTGGGTCGCCGAGGGATTCGGCACCCAGCAGGCATCGGCACCGAGAGGACCGCTCACCCTCTGTTCAAGAGGTGTCGATGCGCTCCGCTCTGGACAGCCCGGAACAGCCTCCACGCCCGGAACAGGTACTGACGTCGACGCCTGCATCGACCTCTCAGCCTTTCTCTGCAGCCACTCTAAACGAGAGCCTCCGGGCCGTTCTCCCAGAGATTCTGGGAGAGCTGTTGCGCCCTACCCCTCCGGTACCGGCGGTGCTTGCGCCTCCGGTACCGTCGAGCGTGGCGCCGGCTGGCCCATCGCCCAGGTTGAGGTCCCCGACGTCGGTACCGCGTGCGGTGCCGACCGCGGCCACCTCCCAGGAAGGCTCCCCGACCACGTCGGCGGAGGGAGCTTCGCCGATGCGGGCAAGGGAGTCTACCTCTCGACGCCCCCATCGTGGACGGGGTTCCACGGAGTCGAGCAGGGCGAGGTTGCAGACACAGGTCCGGGAACTTGTGTCTGACACCGAGGGTGAGGCCTCGTGGGAGGAAGAGGAAGATCCCAGATATTTCTCTGACGAGGAGTCTGAGGGTCTTCCGTCTGATCCCACTCCCTCTCCTGAGAGACAGCTTTCTCCTCCCGAGAGTCTGTCTTTCGCTTCCTTTGTCCGGGAGATGTCTACGGCCATCCCCTTCCCGGTGGTTGTGGAGGACGAGCCCAGGGCTGAAATGTTTGAGCTCCTGGACTATCCTTCTCCACCTAAGGAAGCGTCCACTGTTCCCTTGCACCATGTCCTGAAGAAGACATTGCTTGCGAACTGGACCAAGCCATTAACTAATCCCCACATTCCCAAGAAGATCGAGTCCCAGTACCGGATCCATGGGGACCCAGAGCTGATGCGCACTCAGTTGCCTCATGACTCTGGAGTTGTGGATTTGGCCCTAAAGAAGGCTAAGAGTTCTAGGGAACATGCTTCGGCGCCCCCGGGCAAGGACGCTAGAACCTTAGACTCCTTTGGGAGGAAGGCCTACCATTCCTCTATGCTCGTGTCCAAGATCCAGTCCTACCAGCTCTACACGAGCATACACATGCGGAACAATGTGCGGCAGTTGGCGGGCTTGGTTGATGCTCTTCCCCCTGAGCAAGCCAAGCCTTTTCAGGAGGTGGTCAGGCAGCTGAAGGCGTGCAGAAAATTCCTGGCCAGAGGAGTTTGACACTTTTGATGTTGCGTCCAGGGCCGCTGCTCAAGGTGTGGTGATGCGCAGGCTCTCATGGCTGCGTGCCGCCGACCTGGAGAATAGACTCCAGCAGCGGATTGCGGACTCGCCTTGCCGTGCGGATAACATTTTTGGCGAAAAAGTCGAACAGGTGGTAGAGTCTCTCCACCAGCGGGACACCGCATTCGACAAGTTCGCCCGCCGGCAGCCTTCAGCTTCTACCTCTACAGGTAGACGATTTTTCGGGGGAAGGAAGACTGTTCCCTATACTTCTGGCAAGCGTAGGTACAATCCTCCTTCCCGACAGCCTGCGGCCCAGGCTAAGCCCCAGCGCGCTCGCTCTCGTCAGCAGCGTGCGACTCAGCAAGGCCCCGCGGCTCCCCAGCAAAAGCAAGGGGCGAGCTTTTGACTGGCTCCAGCAGAGCATAGCCGACATCCAAGTGTCAGTGCCGGGCGACCTGCCTGTCGGAGGGAGGTTGAAAGCTTTTCACCAAAGGTGGCCTCTCATAACCTCCGATCAGTGGGTTCTCCAAATAGTCCGGCAAGGATACACCCTCAATTTGGCCTCAAAACCTCCAAATTGTCCTCCGGGAGCTCAGTCCTACAGCTTCCAGCACAAGCAGGTACTTGCAGAGGAACTCTCCGCCCTTCTCAGCGCCAATGCGGTCGAGCCCGTGCCATCCGGGCAAGAAGGGCTGGGATTCTATTCCAGGTACTTCCTTGTCGAAAAGAAAACAGGGGGGATGCGTCCCATCCTAGACCTAAGGGCCCTGAACAAATATCTCGTAAAAGAAAAGTTCAGGATGCTTTCCCTGGGCACCCTTCTCCCCATGATTCAGCAAAACGATTGGCTATGCTCTCTGGACTTGAAGGATGCCTACACACACATCCCGATACTGCCAGCTCACAGACAGTATCTGCGATTTCAGCTGGGCACACGCCACTTCCAGTACTGTGTGCTACCCTTTGGGCTCGCCTCCGCGCCCAGGGTGTTCACAAAGTGCCTAGCTGTGGTAGCAGCGGCGCTTCGCAGGCTGGGGGTGCACGTGTTCCCATATCTCGACGATTGGCTGGTGAAGAACACATCCGAGGCAGGAGCCCTGCAGTCCATGCAGATGACTATTCGCCTCCTGGAGCTTCTGGGGTTTGTGATAAATTACCCAAAGTCCCATCTTCTCCCAGTGCAGAAACTCGAATTCATCGGAGCCCTGCTGGATTCTCGGACGGCTCGTGCCTATCTCCCAGAGACGAGAGCCAACAACTTGTTGTCCCTCGTCTCGCGGGTGCGAGCGTCCCAGCAGATCACAGCTCGGCAGATGTTGAGATTGCTGGGCCACATGGCCTCCACAGTTCATGTGACTCCCATGGCCCGCCTTCACATGAGATCTGCTCAATGGACCCTAGCCTCCCAGTGGTATCAGGCCGCTGGGGGTCTAGAGGACGTGATCCACCTGTCCACGAGTTTTCTCAAATCCCTGTTTTGGTGGACGATTTGCTCCAATTTGACTCTGGGACGTCCCTTCCAAATTCCTCAGCCACAAAAAGTGCTGACCACGGATGCGTCTCTCCTGGGATGGGGAGCTCATGTCGATGGGCTTCACACCCAAGGAAGTTGGTCCCTCCAAGAACGCGATCTACAGATCAATCTTCTGGAGTTGCGAGCGATCTGGAACGCTCTGAAGGCTTTCAGAGATCGGCTGTCCCACCAAATTATCCAAATTCAGACAGACAATCAGGTTGCCATGTACTATGTCAACAAGCAGGGGGGCACCGGATCTCGCCCCCTGTGTCAGGAAGCCGTCAGCATGTGGCTCTGGGCTCGCCGTCAGGGCATGGTGCTCCAAGCCACATATCTGGCAGGCGTAAACAACAGTCTGGCCGACAGGTTGAGCAGGATTATGCAACCTCATGAGTGGTCGCTCAATTCCCGTGTGGTGCGTCAGATCTTCCAGGCGTGGGGCACCCCCCTGGTGGATCTCTTCGCATCTCAAGTGAACCACAAGGTCCCTCAGTTCTGTTCCAGGCTTCAGGCCCACGGCAGACTGGCGTCGGATGCCTTCCTCCTGGATTGGGGGGAAGGTCTGCTGTATGCTTATCCTCCCATACCTCTGGTGGGGAAGACTTTGTTGAAACTCAAGCAAGACCGAGGCACCATGATTCTGATTGCTCCCTTTTGGCCGCGTCAGATCTGGTTTCCTCTTCTTCTGGAGTTATCCTCCGAAGAACCGTGGAGATTGGAGTGTTTTCCGACCCTCATCACGCAGGACGACGGGGCTCTTCTGCATCCCAACCTCCAGTCCCTGGCTCTCACGGCCTGGATGTTGAGGGCGTAGACTTTGCCTCTTTGGGTCTGCCAGAGGGTGTCTCCCGCATCTTGCTTGCTTCCAGGAAAGACTCCACTAAGAGAAGTTACTTCTTTCATTGGAGGAGGTTTGCCGTCTGGTGTGACAGCAAGGCCCTAGATCCTCGCTCTTGTCCTACACAGACCCTGCTTGAATACCTTCTGCACTTGTCTGAGTCTGGTCTGAAGACCAACTCCGTAAGGGTTCACCTTAGTGCAATCAGTGCATACCATTACCAAGTTGAAGGTAAGCCGATCTCAGGACAGCCTTTAGTTGTTCGCTTCATGAGAGGTTTGCTTTTGTCAAAGCCCCCTGTCAAGCCTCCTACAGTGTCATGGGATCTCAATGTCGTTCTCACCCAGCTGATGAAACCTCCTTTTGAGCCACTGAATTCCTGCCATCCGAAGTACTTGACCTGGAAGGTCATTTTCTTGGTGGCAGTTACTTCGGCTCGTAGAGTCAGTGAGCTTCAGGCCCTGGTAGCCCAGGCCCCTTACACCAAATTTCATCACAACAGAGTAGTCCTCCGCACTCACCCTAAGTTTCTGCCAAAGGTCGTGTCGGAGTTCCATCTGAACCAGTCAATTGTCTTGCCAACATTCTTTCCCCGTCCTCATTCCTGCCCTGCTGAACGTCAGCTGCACACATTGGACTGCAAGAGAGCATTGGCCTTCTACCTGGAGCGGACACAGCCCACCAGACAGTCCGCCCAATTGTTTGTTTCTTTTGACCCCAATAGGAGGGGAGTGGCTGTAGGGAAACGCACCATATCCAATTGGCTAGCAGATTGCATTTCCTTCACTTACGCCCAGGCGGGGCTGGCTCTTGAGGGTCATGTCACGGCTCATAATGTTAGAGCCATGGCTGCGTCGGTAGCCCACTTGAAGTCAGCCTCCATTGAAGAAATTTGCAAAGCTGCGACGTGGTCATCTGTCCACACATTCACATCTCATTACTGCCTGCAGCAGGATACCCGACGCGACAGTCGGTTCGGGCAGTCAGTTCTTCAGAACCTGTTTGGGCTTTAGGATCCAACTCCACCCCCCGAGGGCCCTGTTTGTTCTGTTCCAGGCTACACTCTCAGTTAGTTGGTAAATTTTTTTAGGTCAATCTCAGTTATGTCCTCGCCGTTGCGAGGCCCAATTGACCAATGTTGTTGTTTTGAGTGAGCCTGGGGGCTAGGGATACCCCATCAGTGAGAACAAGCAGCCTGCTTGTCCTCGGAGAAAGCGAATGCTACATACCTGTAGAAGGTATTCTCCGAGGACAGCAGGCTGATTGTTCTCACCAACCCGCCCGCCTCCCCTTTGGAGTTGTGTCTTCCCTTGAAGTGTATTGTCTTGCTACATACTGGACTGGCCGGCTCGAGCCGGTTTCGGGCGGGAAGACGGCCGCGCATGCGCGGTGCGCGCGGGCGCGCGAGGGCTAGCAAAGGACTTTGCTAGTGAAGTTTCCGATTGGAGGGGCTGCCGTGGACGTCACCCCCATCAGTGAGAACAATCAGCCTGCTGTCCTCGGAGAATACCTTCTACAGGTATGTAGCATTCGCTTTGTGGCTGGCAGGGATAGGAGCATAAGTGTTGCCATACCAGGACAAATCGAAGGTCCATCAAGTCCAATATCCTGTTTCCAACAGTACCCAATCCATGTCACAAGTACCTGGCAAGATCCCAGAACAATAAAACAGATTTTATGCTGCTTATCCTAGGAATAAGCAGTGGATTTTCCCAAGTCCATCCTAATAAAACCCCACAAGTCTGCCACTGCCATCAACAGCTTCTGAGAATGACTGGGGCCACACAACACTGCAGCTGTTTGAGAGAGATGGCTTCAACTTTTTGATGTCATGCTGTCTCCTGTCATAAAACCTCCTTGGGGTATAGCCACGGTAAATGGCACTTACCGGGACAGGAGCCAGTCCTACCTGGATAAGTTCCGCTTGGTATCAGGCCCATTGTATTTTCCATACAGGTCCTTTCTTTTTTTTTCTTTTTTAATATTTAGAGGTCACTTTATTGAATAATACACATATGAATAGAGAATGACACGGGGATAAAATTTGTCCCCGTCCTGGTGGGTTCTGTCTCCATCCCTGCAGGCCCCGTCTCCGTCCCCGCAGGTTCTGTCTCCACCCCATCCCAGTGGGCGCTGTTCTCATCTGCCGAAGCCTTGAACACTTGTGATTTTATATTTAAACCTTTTTATTAAAAGTATAAAAAGGAACAATATGCTGTGCAACTATTGTATATAAATTACAAATAGAAAACAATAATAACAATGAGCAGCTATAATAAACCCTCTCACCACCTCTACCCTTCCAACCCCAACAATAGCTGACTTCTACTACCCCAAGGAATCCTAATCCACCCTGTTAAAATGTCCAAGGGTACAAAATACAACCCGTTCTGTATGCCCTAGAGGGGAGAAATATGCCATACGAAGCACTGTTATAATTTTTTAATCTGTGGATGAATAAGTCATCAACAATCTCAAGATTCAGTCTAGCTCTCCTGTCTTCCACAGTCCTTCCTGCAGTAGAAGATGTCTTCTCAGATGTGCTGGTAATAGGATGTATAGGATCCCCAGTGCAAATTTTACTAGCTGTGGCCAGCATGTTTGCTTGTTTTTCCAAAAAATAAAAATATTTTCGTCTGCATCAATAAAATATAAATAACAGTCCAGTTGATATACAGGCTTCAAAGTAGAAAGTGACACAGGGACAAAGTTTGTCCCCATCCTCATGGGCTCTGTCTCCATCCCTTTGTCATTCTCTACATATGAATCAAATATAAGAACAGTCACAATGTGTGTATAATCAGAATATTAAAGGATTACAGTAATACAAAAAAGAATCAAGCAGACTAAAAATTACAATTTCTTGGAATGCCTAGGATGTACCTCTTTTATTTTCTTTTATGTTTGTAACAAGATGAAACAAAGTATCTATCTCCCCCCCCCCCAGCCTAATTTACAAAAATGACGACCTCCAACCTTTCCCCCAAAATACCAACATTAGTTCCTAACAAACCAAAGATAACAGGATCCCTCAATATTTAAGTCCCAGACCCCTTTTCTTCACCATGTCTCCTCACAAGTACTCTACAACCCCAGCCTTAACCAAGAGAGATCAGTTGAAACTAATACTGCAAAAATGTTCCACCAGTTGAAGACCTCCTTTAGCAGCCAGGTTTTAATAGACTTACTAGTGAAAAGGTCAGCACCTTTTGGAGCATGGCATGCATATAATGAACTATTTAAAGGTAGGTTGCATAGTGTGCCAGTCTGCTTTAGATGTGATGTGAGCCATTTTGGATGACAGAACAGAGAATATTTCCCCTGTGGGCTATATGTGAAACTGACTGCTATAACTATATTTTTTCAGGCCTGGAAGAGCTTTATTTCATGTTCATTCAGTAAACTTAGGAAACTGCTGCACACGGGAAAGGCCGAGCATGCTCAAAATATTACACTAAGTTCTGAACTCTGGGAAACATTGTCCAACTTGTGCCTGGCTCAATCCATGATGAAGAGAATGCAGATTATTCAATATACATGTATTTGTTGGTATTAATACAATTTGGTGCTGTGTTATGCACCACGTTTATACCAGTTATTTAAAGCTATGCAGTTCTAACATTTTATACCAATTGACTCATCCACTCATTTCTGTTCCAGTGTAAGGTTGTCAGCAACAGAACATGAAATGGCAGCTTTTAAAATATGGTGGAGTAGTTATCAACCAATATATGCAGTACTGTTAACCAAGGCACAAGGAGTCTGTTGACTAAACCGGAGTTGCACAGTCGGTGATGGCACATAAAAAGGAACCCATAATGCTCCAGTTCCCAGACTTATGCTCTAATCCAGCAGTTGACAAATTTACTTAGGACTTGGGAGCCAGACTTGGAACAACTGGAATCTTATTTATTAACATGATAGAAACTTTTAAATATCTTAAGGGCATTTATGTACAGGAAGAGAGCCTTTTTCAAATGAAGGAGAGCTCTGGAATGAGGGGGCATATGACAAAGTTAAGAGGGAATAGGCTTAGGAGTAACCCAAGGAAGTATTATTTCACAGAAAGGGTGGTGGAGGCGTGGAATGATCTCCCGGTGGAGGTGGTGGAGTTTAGGACTGTTCCAGAATTTTAAAAGGCATGAGATAAGCATGTGGGATCGCTTAGGAACAGGTGGAATTGAGGGGTTACAGAGGATGGGCAGACTGGATGGGTCATATGGCCTTTATCTGCCGTCATGTTTCTATGTTCTGTGTTTATGAATCACTTACTCATAATATTCTCAATGTTATTCACACCAAGCTACTTATTTATAGTAGCAGTTCAAGCATAAGAAATGCAACAAAGGTGCAAAAACAATAAAATCAGTAGTAAATACATCCCCAGAATGCAGCCAGTAATTTCTTCACATGAAATATCTGCCATATCTACACACCCTTCTACTGCATGCATGAAACACATTGAAAAGCTAAAATAATACAGGCATTTCCAATTGCTCATGCTTTTCTTCTGTAGTTTTTATTTTTTCTTGCATAAAAGATGCATAATGACATATCTTAAATTGCCAAAGGTAGATTTAACTATGTCGATATATATATAAACAAAGGTATTTAGAAAAGTGTTCCACTGTTTTCAGAACTAGTTCTCTTGTGACTGTGCACATGTATGGTAACCTTTGAACTAAAATTCCACTGGTCCAGAAACTTAGAAGGATCAAATTGTATCACTGAGGGGCCATTCATGTTAATCATCAAGTCATTTAAGCTTTCAGTTTCCATTGTTGATCTGAATTTGTTTTTTTACATAAAGAACAAAATTACAGAGCATATACAAATGCATTAATTAATGAGACAAAGCCAACATGGATTTAGTCGAGGGACATCTTTCTTCACCAATCTACTACATTTCTTTGAAGGGGTGATTAAATATGTGGATAAAGGTGAGCCAGTTGAATTTGTGTATCTGGATTTTCAAATGGCATTTGACAAAATACCTCATGAACAACACCTGAGGAAATAAGAAAGTCATGGGATAGGAGGTGAATGTCCTATTGTAGATTAAGAACTGGTTAAAAGATAGAAAACAGAGAGTAGGGTTAAATGGTCAGTATTTTTTAATGGAGGAGGGTAGATAGTGGAGTTCCCCAAGTGTCTGTGCTGGGGCTGCTGCTTTTTAACATATTTATAAATGATCTAGAGATACAATACAACATAATTTATATTCTGCTATATACCAACTCAGGATCAATGTGGATTACATAAGAACCAGGCATCACTAGGAAAAAAATACAAAAACAATATATAAATATACATAAATTAATCATAACTATCTCAGTACAATAAGCACCAAAGTAAAGTTAAGTAAATGGAAAACAGATGAGCCTTTAACAATTTATGAAAACGTAAATACGATTCTACTAATCTCAACTTCAAAGGAAGGGAGTTCCAACATTGCACTGAGCAATAAACAAATCCGGAACTGTGGTAGAACTTATACTTCACATGCTTTACAGAAGGAGACTGCAGCAGACAACAGACCTTAGATCTAAGAGAACGAACTGTTGTTCCCATAGTCAATAACTCCACCAAATAATCTGGAACAAAACCATAGAATAATTTGTGGATAAAGAGTACAGAGCTTAAATTTACATCGTGCTTCAATGGGAAGCCAATAAAGAGATCGTAGTAAAGGAATGACATGATCAAACCTTTGTCTTCTACAAATTAATTTGCAGCCGTGTTCTGTAAAATTTGCAAACGTTTTAAAGATGATTGAGAATATCCGGTATAAAGCGTATTACAATAATCAAGCTGAGACAACACCAGCACCTGAACCACTATCTGAAAATAGGTTTC
Source organism: Microcaecilia unicolor (assembly GCF_901765095.1). Lineage (NCBI taxonomy): Eukaryota > Metazoa > Chordata > Amphibia > Gymnophiona > Siphonopidae > Microcaecilia > Microcaecilia unicolor. The sequence goes on from NC_044033.1 coordinate 433,458,729, forward strand.
TTATCAAACATTTAATGCACTGCATTTGTCTCAACCTGAAAAACACTTTCTTAATTGCAAATTTGAACTTCATAGTTAGATGAGGATCCAAAAGAACCCCTAACACCTTTAATGAAGATTCTAAAAAGAAATCTTAACCCCAAATATTCAAAAATAAACAAGGAACCTTAGTAGGGGGAGATAATACAAAATCTTAGTTTTAGCAGTATTTAGTTAAAGCTTATAACATGAAGCCCATTGCTCATAGTTTATTTATTTATTATTTATTCATTTCAACATTACTATACAAGAAACATCTTGTTAGGGAAAAGCATCCATCAAATAAAATAATAATCAGGTTTAGAAGCAACCAAATCAAAGAAATACTTCAAAGGTAATTTGATACTCAAGTCCATAATTTGGATCCAAGAATTCGGAAATCAGGGAGAAAACAAACAAAAAAAAGGTAACATAGAAAATACAAATAACAGGATAATGCTATCTCTGGTAAGTGGAGTTAACAACTTAAATTTAACGCTTTTCCTTTTTCGCCGAGTTAACTAGTGCAGTTATATGAGCAGGCTCCATAAATACGTATTTTTCCCCTCAAGCCTGACTATGCACTTGCAGGGGTATCTTAAAAAAAAAGGTACCCCCCAAGTGCAAAACTTCAGGCTTAAGGAGCAAGAATTGTTTCCTCCTTCGTCTAGTCTCCTTAAAGAAAAAGCAATATTTTAAACCCTAGAAAAGGTTTATTCTTATTACGAAAAAACAAACGGAATATCCAATCCTTGTCCGGTAATAGTGCAACCGTCGCCACTAAGGTGGCGGCAGTTGCATTTTCAGAGTCAGAAGCTTCCAAAAGAAGAGAAACATCTATAGGTTGGTCATTAATTGATTTCTTGTCGTTCCCTGGGATGTAATATGCATAGGTAAATGGTGGCAAGTTCTGATCTGGTATATTCAAAATATCATGCAGATATCGTTTTAACATCTCAAGAGGAGCAATGTTTGGCACCCGGGGAAAGTTGACAAATCTCAGGTTATGATTTTTAGTATAATTGTCAAAGAGTTCCATTCTTTGCCTGAGATTTGTTAAGTCTGTTACCATAGTTAATTGTAAAGTTTCTAATTTCATAACTCTTTGTTCCATTTTATCTAATTTAACTTCCAAAGTCTTAACTTCTTCCTCTCTCTTTTGAGAAACAAGTTCCAAAGAGTTCACTCTCGGTATAATTGCATTAGTCTGTTTGATAAACATTTGCCCTAGGGTCGACATGAGATCCAATATTGCGTCTAAGGTTACTTCCTTTGGTTTAGCTGTAAACTCTTTAGGAAGTTCATACCTTTGCAGAGGCTGTTCTTGGGCCGCACCATGACCCTCAGCTACTCTCCCCTCACTCCATGGCGTCACCTCGGGCAAACTGCCCTCTGTTCCCTCCATTGTTGGTGAAAGAATCTCCCACTGACGTTTTTCTGGGCCCTCATCTCCCACTTGGGGCGACCCTGTCGGTTCCATCAGGAAGGAGCTAGCGCTAATCGGTTGAGGTGGTGGACTGCGCATTGCGGGGCTTAAAGTTGTTTCCAAGCCGGGGAAAGCTGAATTCTCCCGAAAGCCAGCATTCCCTACCGGCAGCGTTCCGCTGGCATGGTCAACTCCGAGTGGACACACAAATCGATCAATCGGACCAGGTAACGGGGAGGATAGTGGGGAGGCTCTGGCCATTATCTTCCCTCTACGTTTAGGCATTGTTGAATCAGGATAAGCGCGACCCACTGCGTCTTACCAGGACGCGACCATCTTGGATCTGCTCATAGTTTCTAAGTAAACAGCTATTTCATTAATACTATTCTCAACTGCTTTTGCTAATGAAAATAAAATCGTTATCTGACGTAATTAAATTTGCTGATGAGACACAGTTATTCAAAGTTGTTAAGTTGCAAGAGGATTGTGAAAAATTGCAAGAGAACTATACAAGACTGGAACTGGCCATCCCAGTGGTAGATGATATTTAATGTGAGCAAGTGCAAAGTGATGCATGTGGGAAGGAGGAACCCAAATTATAGCTACGTGATGCAAGGTTCCACATTACCCAGGAAAAGGATCTAGGTGTCATCGTTGATACGCTGAAATGCTCTGTTCAGTATACAGCGGTGGCTAAGGAAATAGAATGTTAGAAATTATTAGGAAAGCAATAGAAAACAAAAATGAGGATGTTATAATGCCTTTGTATCACTGCATGGTGCTACCGGACCTCAAAATACGATGCACAATTCTGGTCACTTCATCTCAAAAAAGATATAGTAGAATTAGAAAAGGTACAGAGAAAGCGACAAAAATGATAAAGGGGATGGGATGACTTTCCTATGAGAAGAAACTAAAGCAGCTAGGGCTCTTCAGCTTGGAGAAGAGTCGGCTGAGGGGAGATATGATCGAGGTCTATAAAATACTGAGTGGAGTGGAACGGGTAGACATGAATTACTTGTTTACTCCTTCAAAAATATTAGGACTAGAGGGCATGCAATGAAGCTATTAAATAGTAAATTAAAACAAACCGGAGAAAATATTTCTTCATTCAATGTGTAATTAAACTCTGGAATTAGTTACCATAGAATGTGGTAAAAGCAGTTAGGGTTTAAAAAAGGTTTAGATACTTTCCTAAGAGAAAAGTCCATAAGCCATTATTATGATGAACTTGGGAAAATCCACTGCTTGAATAAGCAGCATAAAATCTATTCTACTGTTTTGGGATCTTGCCAGGTACTTATGACCTGGATTGGCCACTGTTGGAAACAGGATACTGAGCTTGATAGACCCAGTATGGAAACGCTTGTATTCTTATGTTCATTAAGCTAAATCCTCTTTCATAGCACACAGTGGAAACAGGCAGCACAGACACTATGGACAATTTTCTTAAAACAGGAAATCTTTCATATTAGTCAGTACAAAATTCAGAAGCTCACTTGAGGGTTTTCCCCCTGTCAAAGACTTTGAATTCATACCACTCATTATGGATAGTCTGTATGCATTCGTTGTGCAGGTTTGGTGAAAGTTCTTTCTGCAAATATTGAAGCGGCATTTCACTGGCACCATATTCTTCCAGACTGGGTCCTGTTGGCCAAGCAAAAGAATCAGACATTGGTGCATTTTGCAGTGCTTCTATGATGAGTTAGATATCAAATCATTCTTTCAAGTACTTGACCACGTGTAGTTCTTCTACTAAACTGAGAAGGAAAACTTGACCCAACAAGAACTTGCAGCACTCGTTATACATCTTGATATGTCTTTCAGGAATGTGTTTGCTATAAACTTGCCTTATGTTGCCCTGGAACATCATTCAGTGATGCAAATGAGGTTGTAGGATATTTGGCATGTATTTCAACTGTGCTGAGCAAACCGTTCCTTTAGAACAAAAGGGAGAGGTTTTTAATTGCTCCGTTTTTCTCTTTGACTGTCTTGGAACGTGTGAACAAATGTGAAAGCAGCTTTCTTAGCAAACCCTTTGCAATTGCAGATTTATTTTTTTTCTGCAGCAATGCTTGTACACTTTCAAACAACATAGTTCTAATCTTTTACAAATGCAATAGAGCCCCATCTTACATTGTGTAGATACTAATGCTTAGTATAAAATACTTGTGTATTTTAGTTTCACGTTTCTTTTTGGAGTACACTGATAGAATTTATACAGCTCCTTCACTTATATATACTGTCATCTACCAACATTTGCTTATTTCCGATCTGGCGAAGAAGGGCAACATTCAAAAGCTAATCAAAGAATGTATTAAGTTATGTCCATTAAAAAAGGTATCATCTTATTTTCTTTTCCAAGTTTTATTTTGTTTTATTCCTATTGATTAGAGCTCCTTCAAAACTGAATCAAGATCTTCAGTGTACTTTGCATTTTTCATAGCACTATGTGCAATACTGAGATAACTCTAAGAGGCAGTGTTTCTCCTGGTCTTGTTGAATGGCTTCCAAATATCCATTTGCAGTTGCACCGTCAAGAGATATGACTGACAGCAATACTTCTCTCACTCCATAGTTTATGTACCCTACATATAAGATCAATTGTTCCACACCTGCTTTTGTCAGTAAACCTATCTAGCGTCAAACTTGCATACTTTGGATTTTGTAGCTTGTGAATCGGTTTTATGTTATGTGTAGAACACATTCCTTACAGCTTTTGTCATTTTTATACTTACCTCTTGCCTTGGCATCTAGCTTACCAGTCAGATCCAACAAATTTTCAAAGTCAGAAAACAGCTTGTTCTTTGTTATATAGTAAGCAACATTTAAAAAATGCTTTCAGATGGTCAAAATATTTTTGATCCATGTTTTTCATGTATGCATTCAATGGTGTAGCTTCTGGAATCAGTAGTTCATTATTTGCTTTTATACATTTCTGATGCTGCATTGATATAACCTGGTTTTTGAATGTCTCCATTTTGAAGGTGCTTGCAAAACCTTTCACTGTCTTAAGAAAGGGAAGTCGGCACAAACTTTGTAACTAGCTGTGCCTACCCTCTGATCAAATTTAAGCCATTCAAGTTCTTTGCACAATTCATCTTTGAATTTCCTCTCCTTCGCTATGTGGTGATAGTTTGTTGAAGGGGTAACCACCATAATTTTGTTCCACTTCAGCTGTGCTTTCTGATGCCTCGTATGCTTTATTTATAACTTTTGATGTACTCCAGTGGGCCCTGAAATAGGCATTTAAGCAGTTAACAAGTTAAAATAAGGGGGGACAGGAAGGGAGTAGGAACAGGGAAGAGAAGGAATCGTGTGGTGAACTCAAAAGATTCTGTGAAGAGATGGGTTTTGAGGAATTTTTTGAAGGATGTAACAGTGGGCTGATTTCTGATGTGGAGAGGGAGCTAAGTTACAGTAAATAACGAAGAAATCGTAGATGAGAGAAAATAGAAATTATAGGGACAAAGAATGGAGACAAAGCCAGTTCCACTTCACGTTTCTCTCTGCTTTCCAATAAAATATTTTCTGATGTCTTTTTCGCATGAGCCAGTTCATTCTCTTTCCAACAGTGATTTTCTCTTCTTTCCGGTGTAATAGTGAAGAAACTTGTTGGCTGCAATTGCTTTGCATCTTTCTCTCTTCAGCTGTTGCTGCACACTTCATTTTTGTGATATTCACTAAAATATATTATTTCAGCACAGACTGATATTTGAAGTACTTGCATACACTTATGTCTCCAGTTCCCTCTTCCTCTCAACCCCCTAGTCCAAGTCCCATCCAGTCTGCCCTTCCTCTCTTTCAGATCTGTTTTGCTTATCCTATGCTTTCTTGAATTTTAATACTGTATTTTTCTCCACCACCATTTCTGGGAGGCAGTTAACATACATCCACCACCCTTTCTGTTTCACTAGAATACTGAGTCTGCCCTCTTCTACTCTCATCCCATGACCTCTCATTCTGTAACCTGCTATCCATTGAAACAGGACTGTTTCACATGCATATATTTCTTGGAGTTATTTAAATATGTTGTTGCTGGGTTTGGGTTGGTGGGCAATATGGTAGGCTATGGCTGTTGAACAAGGGGGTGGGTAGTAGAGAGAGGCTGAGGATAGGAAGGTGCACCAAGCCCAACAGCTGCATCTTCAGTCTCTCTCCTCATAAACCACCCATCTGTTCCCAGCAGCTGTAGCCTATCTGCTCTCCATAATCCACCCTCAGCCATAGCCTCTCTGTCCTCCTCCCCCCCCCCCCCCCCCCCCCACTCCACTACCCCTAAAAAATCAAAACAGTCTCATCCAACTTGTAAATCCTACAAATAGGGCAAGAGAATCTCCTTCTATTCTTAAGAACTGTCTACGTGGGCTGCTGCTAATGGTACTTCCTTAGGAATTCTGATATCGCTGCTTTGATTCACAGGCCTATTAGGCCCCACCCCTTTGCCAGCGCCGACATGACAGGCTTGCCCCTTCAATGGTTTTCTACAAGCCTGAACAACCACTGATGGTGTGTGTTTTCCGATGCTACTTCCCATGTGCTCTGGCTGCAAAACCTAGATGCCAGATCTGTTTTGTGTGTTGCCATGGTAACCTGGCACCTGGGTTGGTCGAACCCTGCTCTGGTAGGTTTAATTGAGAAGGTAGTATGTAATATAATGAACAGAAAAGACAAAGGCACCTGAAATAGCCATTAAAAATTAATTCAACAGGCCAAATACCAACATGAATTTAGCCACCATTGAATGCACTGAGCTGATTTCTGTGTGCGGCCTCTGTTGTAGAAGTCTGGTAGAAAGCAGCATTCCTAGTAGCATCAGTATTTGTTCCTTTCCCATGTCAAATGTCTAGTTTAATCTTTCCTGGAATTTGCTTGCAAGAAAGAACAGATACCAGAGTTTCTCTATAACAGCCTTTTCAAGGAGGTGACCTAAAAAGTCATTGCTAGAAAGCTCATGCCTTGTTAGTTTATCAAGCCAGGAAAAGGATGAAGAGAAGTTTTATGTAACATTTATCAAATGTTTTTTCTAATAGGAATGCATGCTCCCAAGCACAGCTGCAGTGGTGATAATCCTAAAACAAAACATATCAAATAAAGCTAGTTACATGATATAAAATCACTGGAATGCCTGTAAGCAGTTGTCTATCAAAATTGGAAATGGACATCAAATATGAGAGATGCCATGTTGGAACAGACCAGAAGTTCATAAAGCCCAGCATCATATCTGACACTAGCTTCTCCAGTTCATTGTGAAGTATGCAATAGACCCATTTCTTGTAGCTCCCTCAAAAGGATGAATGATAGTGTTCAGAGTTCTACTTGTCTAATACTTGGCTAATAATTGTTCATGGATTTCTTATCTAGGAATTTGCCCACACTCCTTTTAAACCTAGCTATGTCAGATGCCGTCTCCATAACTTCTGGCAACAAATTCCACAGCTTCATTATTCATTGAGGAAAAAATTAACTTCCTCCAGTTTGTATTTAAAATAAATGAATTCATAAATAGGATTTATATACAGTGCAATCCACTTAAGTGCAAGGGTCTGGGACCAAAGAAATACATGCAGTTAACCGGAGCGTGCACTTAAACATTGTGACCCAAAAAAGAATCTTGACATCTGATAAACATATGTACAGTACTGTTTATTTTATGTACAGTATACAGTCTCCATTAACTGACAGGCTTACTTGAAGTAATCAGTCATAGTCCTCTGTATACTCTTGAGTCTGTGAGTTCCATAGACTACGTCTGCCAGACAGTAAAAACTGTCATAGCACTGACATCCGGTGGCCTCCAGATAGGCCCGCATGATTTTGAGACTCTCCAGCGCTCTTGCAAAAGTGACAGAAGGTTGTTGAATTTCATCAGCATGTGCCTCGCTGCTCATTTCATCATCTGTTTCATCATCAGCCGTTGCCTGCGTATAGGCGCATATCTCGATGTCAGTGCCGTCGTCAGCTGTTTGTAGATCGTAATCAACAGCTAAGTAGTGATGAAACTCCTCTTCAGTAACACCAGCTGGGATGTCAATAGCCTGTTCATCTGACGCATTTGCAACAGCTGCATCTGTTTCGTCCCTCTCCACATCCCTAACAAAGCTTGCCTGCTTGTAGCAGTTCACAATGGTTGCCTGTGTAACATGATTCCAGGCTTCTTTATGCATATGTAGGGAATCCAACAGTGATAGATTACGAGCCAGTTCAACAGCACATTTATCCTTGCCAGTCTGGTCATCCATAACGCTCATCAGACGACGTAGCACAAGAGCCCGATAATGTTGTTTGAAATTGACTATTATGCCCTGATCCATAAGTTGGATCAGAGAGGTAGTGTTTGGTGGCAGGAAGACCACCTTGACATTAGACAGCCTGACATCATCACTGCGTGCAGCACAATTATCACAAAGCAACAAAATCTGATGCTTTTGTGCCCGCATTCTAGTGTCTAACTTCTTTAGCCACTGCTTCCAAATTTCCCCAGTCATCCATGAATTTGCACTAGCCTCGTATGACACAGGAACTCGCTTAACATTCTTGAAGCAACAAGGCTATTTGCTCTTTCCAGTGACAAGTGGTTCCAACTTCTCACTCCCATCCATATTCCAGCAAAGGAGGATTGTCGGTCAGTCCTTTGACGTTTTACTTCCTGTAGTTTCGGCTTGTTTGAATGCAAGTGTTCCATCAGGAATCGCTCACCCTGTAGAGTCCATTTTTGTCAGCATTGAAAATGTCACGAGGTGCAAACTTGTTCAAGATGATAGGAAGAGCTGAAACAACCCAATTTTCAGCACCAAAGTCATCAGAGTCTTGTTTTTCACCATGCTATTCCTTGAATTTTATGTTGTTCCTCTCCTTCCATCTTTCCAACAGTCCAACAGTGGCTTTGAATTCAGTTAGTTCAAGACTTTCAGCTAGCTGATTAGCTTTCTCCATAAGCAGTGGACCACTGACAGGAAACTGTCTGCTCCTGACTTGAGAAAACCACCGAAGAAGAGCGTATTCTACCTCCTCAGCATTTCCCACCCGTTTTCGTTTCCTGTGTGGATTTGTATTGTTTTGCCAATCTTCCAGAAGCTGGTCTTTCTGCTTCAAGATATGTGAAATTTGACTGGGATTGACACCATATTCTTTAGCAATAGATACTTGACTTTGTTTTCTAATTTTTTAAGAACTTCTATTCGTTCAGCCAGTGTTAAAGTCTTACAATTGCACGACGACGTGTACACTCTAACAACATTCTTTCGCTTATTCTGCCTGTGGCAGTTAACCGAGATTTCAAATTTACCACCCCTTTGTCACATGCCAATCGACTTCCATATTTCGTGCGCGCGCTTATGTGGAGTCTTTCCTGCAGAGGGAGCGGTCTTAAACCATGCATATAAGTGAATCTTGCACTTATCAGTGGTGCGCTAAACCAAAGTTTGTCCCCAAAGAAATTGATTGCGCCAAAAACAAGACCGAAGTATGGCATGCAGTTAAACAGAGCATGCGCTTATCCGACTTGCACTTAAATGGAGTGCTTTTTACCGCTTTTTTACTATCTATTAATTTAGTGGAGTGTCCACTTTCCCTGGTACAGTTTGAGATCATAAAAAACTGTTTTCTGTTTACTTATTCCCACTCATGATTTTATAAATCGCTATCATCTCCAAGATTGAAGAGCCCTAATTTATTTATTATTCATACTTGTATTCCACAATTATCCAAAAATGAGTTTTGGTTCAATGTGGCTTACATTTAACAGTTGTTAGAGATTACATTGATTCAATTACATTTACAAGGTTATATGATGCTTTGTTTTACAGTGGTTGGCAAGATATCTATTAGTGCATATGGAATACTCATTGGGTTTCATGCGAAGTTATATCTTAGTTCTTTTCATAAATGAGAAGTTGCGTTACAGTTAGAGATTGTGTTGTGTATTGTTCCAGAATGATTAGTACATATTTTACTCATAGAATTTCCTGAAGAGGTAGGGCTTTAGGTCTTTTCTGAACTGGAGGTAGTTCTTGATGCATTTTGAGCCCAGATAGCTGAATCCCACTGTTTAGGTGGATTTCTATAGTATGTTTTTGCAGTTGGGCATGTGAAGTAGTATGTAACCTCAGGTTCCTGGTTTTGCATTTCTTGGTGATAGTTTGATCATGTCTAGTATGTAGTCCGGTGACATGCCAAACAGTATTTTGAAGATAGTTGTACTAGTTTTGAAAAATAGTCTGGCCTTGATCAGGAGTCAGTGTAGCATCATGAGTAGTGGGGTTGCTCGCTCATATTTTTACTTTTTGAATATCAGTCTCGCTGCTGTGTTTTGGACAGTCTGCAACAATCATAGTAGGTTTTCTTTGCAGCCTACGTATGCTGCATTAAAGTAGTCAAGTTTTGGATAAAACAAAGGGTCTCATATTTGGTAGGGACCAGGTGATTCTTGCCCCTCATTTCATCACTTTAGCAGGCACTGCCATCGCTATTTGGGAGACTGTTAAACTTTGGGGCATTATTTTTGACTGGATTCACCCCCATATCTCCTCCATTATAAGCAAATGCTTTTTCAGAATGCGACAGATCCATTCCACCGCAATCTCCTTGAACCAAAAGTAATATGTGTTGTTGTCCTTTCTTTGGTTCTTATGTACTTGGATTACTGTAAAAACCTTGTTTATAGATTTTACATGGAGAGATTAAACATATTGAATTGGTGCAGAACACTGCTGTTAATTGAGGCAGCAAAGAAATTTGATCATGTACTCCCCCTTCTGAAGATTGAACACTGGCTACCTATCGATTACAGATTGGACTATAAATTCCTCCTTATTTGTAGTGTTCAATGTACAAGATTGCCACTATTCCTTTCTAAGTATCTGGTTCCATATTCTGCCTCTCTTGCTCTCTGTCCATCAAGTCAGTACCTTCTCACTGTCCCTTCTTTCCATCAAATCTTTCTGGTTGCATTTCATAACTCCATGTTTAATATTATAGGTCACACCTTGTGGAATAGACTTCCCATATCGCTATGACTGGAACCATTACTTCAGAGGTATAAGAAAGCACTGATGACATACCTGTTTAAGCAAGCATTTGAAGTTTGATTCCCCTCTTCCCCCCTTTTAATCCAGTTTTCAGGAGTGATGGGTTGGTGGGGTGTAGATCTGTGGGTTCAGCAGTGGAATAGGTTTTCTTTTTACGATTGATGTTCTAGTTCTGTCTTTGTACTGTTTTGGCATCTTGCCAGGTATTTGTGACCTGGAGTGACCACTGTTGAAAACAGGATATTGGGCTTGATAGACCTTCAGTCTGTCCCAGTATGGCAGTTCTTATGTTCAATATCAGCATCTGTAGTATAAGACGAAATGACTATCTGGGGAAATAGTCTCTGATTCTTCTCAGTTTCCATAGTGTTTTGAAGCTTTTTGAAGCAATTGCAGCTTGGTCTTCAAGGGTCAGATGTTTGTTGAGAATGATTCCAGGTATTTTTATTTGTGTTTCGATGGTATAAGATTGTTGATCTATTATGACGTTTTGGTAAGTGGTGGAATTGTGCTGGCTGGATAGAACCAGGAGTTTGGTTTTCTCTCTGTTCAGTTTGTTTGGTAGTTGTGGCCCAGTTTTCCATGAGGTCGAGTCCTAGTTTGGCTTTATCCGGTATCTCTGTGATGCTGCTGTTGAAAGGTATGTAGATGGTGACATCATCTGCAAATATGAATGGGTTTAAACCCATTTTTTCCAGTTTCTTGCGAAATGAAGCCATCAGGACATTGAATAATATTGGTGATATCGGGGAACCCTGAGGGACCCTGCATTCAGGGATCCAGGAGGCTGAAAACTCATTGGACCCACTTTTTATCATCTCTTCACTGTTCCTTACTCATAATGTAATTCATTAGTTTGTCTTTTCTGTGTTATCTTCCCTATCCTCCATCACCCACTCATCCTATTGTTCTCATTTTTTACCCTTTGATTACTTCAGTAGCTGGAGAGTATGCTTCTTCACTTCATCAGCACTACCATGTCACTGTGAATGAATACTAAGGTTAGATTTTGTGCTCTAAGAATATACATGCACTAATAAGTCACTGTGAAAGAATTCTACGGTTGTAAGACGTACATATTATGCCCAGTAACACTGAGTAATTGTGGAGTTTTTTTCTGAGCCAAATGATGGTGCGCCATGCCCACGCCTTATAGGGCTGGCTGGGTGGAGTTACTGAGGTTCTTTTTTCTCCACCACGAAGTGTTGGGCTGAGCTAAGCCACTAGTGTCAGTTGGAGTGTTGAAATTACAGTGCAGCGAGTGTGAAGCTGATTTGGGAGTTTCTAGATAATATATGTAGCTTGAGTGTAATAGAGATTAAATTTTAACTGCCAGACCCTCGACCATTCTTCTAACGTTCAGAGATCCCTTCTCATCGTTTCTACACCCTCCAGGGTATCCACTCTATTGGCTATTTTCGTGTCATCCACAAAAAGGCACACCTTTCCTTCCAACCCTTCAGCAATATCTCCCACAAATATATTAAACAGAATAGGCCCCAGCACCGACCCCTGAGGCACTCCACTGCTCACCTTCCTTTCCTCCGAGCGGATTTCATTTACCACCACCCTCTGCCACCTGTCGGTCAACCAGTTTCTTATCCAGTTCACCGCTTTGAGTCCTAAGTTCAACCCTTTCAGCTTATTCACGAGTCTTCTGTGGGGAACCGTATCAAAGGCTTTGCTGGAAGTCCAAGTAGATTACATCTAGCACACTTCCCTCATCCAGTTCTTTGGTCACCCAGTCAAAAAAGTCAATAAGATTCATTTGGCAGGATTTTCCTTAGGTAAAGCCATGTTGCCTCGGGTCCTGTAACCTGTCGACTTCTAGAAAGTTAACTATCCTTTCTTTCAGCACTGACTCCATTATTTTTCCTACCACCGACATGAGACTTACCGGTCTGTAGTTTTCCAATTCTTCCCTGTCTCCACTTTTGTGAAGAGGGACCACATCCGCTCATCTCCAATCTCGCGGAACCTTTCCCGTCTCTAAAGAGTGGAACAGGTAGATGTGAATCTAGTACTACTACTATTTAGCATTTCTATAGCGCTACAAGGCATACGCAGCGCTGCACAAACATAGAAGAAAGACAGTCCCTGCTCAAAGAGCTTACAATCTAATAGACAAAAAAATAAAGTAATCAAATCAATTATTGTGTACAGGAAGGAGGAGGGTAGGTGGAGGCAGGTGGTTACAGTGGTTACGAGTCAAAAGCAATGTTAAAGAGGTGGGCTTTCAGTCTACATTTAAAGGTGGCCAAGGAAGGGGCAAGACGTAGGGGCTCAGGAAGTTTATTCCAGGCGTAGGGTGCAGCGAGACAGAAGGCGCGAAGTCTGGAGTTGGCAGTAGTGGAGAAGGGAACAGATAAGAAGGATTTATCCATGGAGCGGATTGCACGGGAAGGGGTGTAGGGAAGGACGAGTGTGGAGAGATACTGGGGAGCAGCAGAGTGAGTACATTTATAGGTTAGTAGAAGAAGTTTGAACAGGATGCGAAAACGGATAGGGAGCCAGTGAAGCGACTTGAGGAGAGGGGTAGTATGAGTAAAGCGACCCTGGCGGAAGACGAGACGGGCAGCAGAGTTTTGAACCGATTGGAGAGGGGAGAGGTGACTAAGTGGGAGGCCAGTAAGAAGCAGATTGCAGTAGTCTAAACGAGAGGTGACAAGGGTGTGGATGAGGGTTTTGGTAGAGTGCTCGGAAAGAAAGGGGCAGATTTTACGGATGTTGTAAAGAAAGAAATGACAGGTCTTGGCGGTCTGCTGGATGTGAGCAGAGAAGGAGAGAGAAGAGTCAAAGATGACCCCAAGGTTTCGAGCCGAGGAGACAGGGAGAATGAGAGAGCCATCAACAGAAATAGAAAACGGGGGGAGTGGGGAGGTGGGTTTGGGGGGAAAAATGAGAAGTTCGGTTTTGGTCATGTTTAATTTCAGGTGGCATTGAGACATCCAGATAGCAATGTCAGACAATCACGCTGAAACTTTGGTTTGGATGCAAGGTGAGATATCAGGGGTAGAAAGGTAGATTTGGGGGGAGTCAGCATAGAGATGGTAGGAAAAGCCATGGGATGAGATTAATGAACCAAGGGAAGAAATATAGATAGAAAAGAGGAGGGGACCAAGAACAGAACCCTGAGGTACGCCGACAGGCAGAGGGATAGAAGTAGAAGAGGATCCACCAGAGTGAACACTAAAGGTGCGGAGGGAGAGGTAGGAAGAGAACCAGGAAAGGACAGAGCCCTGGAATCCAAGTGAGGACAGGATATCAAGGAGTATGCTGTGATCGACAGTGTCAAAAGCAGCGGAAAGATCAAGAAGAATGAGGATGGAATAGAGACCTCTGGATTTAGCCAGGAATCGCTTGTTTACTCTTTCCAAAAATACTAGGACTAGGGGGCAAGCAATGAAGCTACAAAGTAGTAATTTTAAAACAAATTGGAGAAAATATTTCTTCACTCAACATGTAATTATACTCTGGAATTTGTTGCCAGAGAATGTTGTAAAAGCAGTTAGCTTAGTGGGGTTTAAAAGAGGTTTGGATAACTTCCTAAAAGAAAAGTCCATAAGCCATTATTAACATGGCCTTGGGGAAAATCTACTGCTTTTTTCTAGGATAAGCACCATAAAATGTATTCTACTGTTTTGGGATCTTGCCAGGCACGGTCCCGCCTTGTTGCCTGTGGTGGTATCCACATTACCATTTCCATTAATCAGCCATTGTTTCCTCCATTCTTCAGGAGGAAAAACCTCCTGGGCATTTCCATCTACTGCTTTATATCGCGTTTGCTGTGGGCCTTTCTAGTATCTTCAGGCCACCATTGGATGTCTGCACATAGTCTCTCTTCCTGCTACTGGTGGGCCCCAATGCCAGCCATTGCTCGCTGGTGTCGGATGCCAATTGCTTGGGCGTATGTCCTCTGGGTGCATCTCCTCTTCATTCTCTTCTATGAAGGTCCTCTACCTGATCCTTGTAACACACGTTTTCCAGAGCTTGTCTGGTTGATGGTTTTGGCTAGGTCTAAGGCAGCCTTTGGGGCATCAGTTTTTTCTGCAGCTATGTCTGGCTCCCACCCTACTTATGGACTGCTTTCCTACATCCCACACGTCTCTGGTTCGACTGCTGCTGATGACAAGGAAGGAAAAATTGTCTTATCTGATAATTTTCTTTCCTTAGTCACAGCAGACGAATCTAGAGTCCCACCCTTTCATGAAGTCGACACTCTCAGTTCAGTTTGTTTCTCTGCTTAGGTTTCTTGCTGTGGTTGCCTGGGCATAGTTCTGCCAGTTGACCGGTTTATGCCTCATTTTTGTGAGGAGGGAGAATTGTTTGCCTTATTATTCTTTCTGCTTTGTTATGAGAAATACTGACTGACCAAGGAGCATACCATTCCATCCTTTTTGGCAGAGTTCAGTTTGGTATTCTCTGTCTCCACCTGCTGGTAGATGTCCATAATCCACAAGTTTCTAGATTCATCTGCTGTGACTAAAGGAAAGATTAATCAGATAGGGGAAAAAAACTTTTTGTCTTTCTTGTGCTTTCAACCTGGGGTCATCTTCATCTCCCCCTTCTCCTTTGTGCAAAAACATCGCTAAAATCTATAATTTCTTTCTCTATACTAGCATCAAAATCAATGCTACCAAACATCTTTTGGCTCTCACATAGTCTCTTGTTTGGGCTACTGCAACCATTGTTTCACTGCAGGACTGCTACTGACCTGTCTTTCTCTGCATCAGTTCAAACTGCTGTGTCTCATCTACAATAGCATTCACTCTGTATCTCCATGCTACCCCTCATTTCCTCCTTCATCCTACCTCCATTTATGTGACAGGTAACTCTTCTGTTGCTTCTTTCAGACTCTGTGCTGTGACTTGCAGCCCATGTGCCTGATGTATCTTGCTCCCTGTCTGGCCATATTCAAGTCCTGCTTAGAGATTGCTTTAAAACACAATACAAATAAATTACAAATCTGATTTACAGTGATCTTGGCCTTATCAGGATTTTACAGTAATAATTAAATGATCACAAGAACATTATGGAGTAAATTCTATAAATGGTGCCTAAAAAATCAGTGATGAAAAAAAGTACTTAGCACAATTCTGTAAATGGCACTTAAAGTTAGGCACTGTTTATAGAATAACGCTTGGCACCAGGAACCGTGACTACATTTAGGTGCAACCATTTACACCAGTAAAACCTTGGTGTAAATCCCCATTACTAAATTAGGTGTGGATCCCTATTACTCTGTAACAACGTGCATACATTGTGAAATGTCCCGTCCCCCCAATCCTTCCATGGCAATGACCCCTTTTTGGACCTACATGTAAAATATACGCATGTAAATTTTAATTAAATCCAATTAGCAATTGCACATGCTAGATAGGTATCAATCCTCAGAATTGTAATCTGATGCATTCGCACAGTGCTACTTATGCCTGATGGCACTGTGGAAATGGTTAGTAATAATGGTAATAGCCACAAGGCTAGCTTGTCTGCCTCATCTCCTTTTCCTGCATGAGTACTGCAGATGCTACTTGATCTCCAGCTTTACCTTCAGTTCAAACTTCTTAACATACCATGGGCCCTGTTTACTAAGCCACACTGTAGGCGCGCAGACTTTTTAGTGCGTGCTAAAAAGTTTGCGCACCTACAGCGTGGCTTAGTAAACAGGGCCCTATGCATTCTTGCATCCTGACAATATTTGTGTCCCCCGAGTTGAACTGAATTGGATTGAATTTCTTCATATTTGGACATTTATATAGCTGAGTTCGGCAGCACGGAGTTATAATTTTTTGTATTTTGGGAATTTTTCAGTTGTGTGGATTTTCATTACTAAATACGGACATTTTACATACATATAAATTTTTTTTAAATGAGGAATGAACCAATGATATTTGCTTGACACTTTTGGCTGTTTACTAGTTATTACCAGAGAATAGCTTCATTTAGCCATACAGGATCAGACCAATGGTCCATCTAGCCCAGTATCCTGTTGGCCAGTCTAGATCACAAGTAACTGACAGAATCCCAAATAGTAGCAAGATTCCATGCCACGTATCCCAGGATAAGCAGAGGCTTCCCCCGTGTCTATCTCTGTTAAAAAGTTTGGCTGAACGCCTTGTTGTGGCCGTGTATGAGTTGTGATCTCCATATATACATATCAGTTCCTGTATTGAGTTAAAGCAGATTAAACTAGAGGTATATTTTCTAACATGGCAGTAAATAGAAATTATAACTTAAAAGGTGGTGCTCTTAATATTCCATGTAACTTTTGTTCCATTTAACCACCTCTTTAATGGAGAATATATAGTACAGTGATGCTGTTTGTGAAGTTCAGATACGTCTTGATTTTACACTGCTTTTTGGTTTTCCACAGAGTGGTTCTACATGTAAACATGCTTTTGTTAACAAAAAAAAAAGTGCATGCCCTTAGGTTTTGCTGATTGAACTATTTCTTAATCAAGGTCGCTAAGTACAGGGAACAACTTATCAACCATGATCAAGGCAAGCAGGCAAGAAAAATGTTACAGAAAGAAAGCAATGTTCTCAAGGCAAGACAAACAGTTTTTTGTTTGAGAGGACTTTCCTAGCAGGATTTAGTACTGGGCTCCTTAATTTATATATCAAATAGGTGGAGAAACTCAAGAAATTTTCTAAAAATGTTAAATGCTGTCCTGTCAATGTGATTTGTATCCAAGAAAATCAAACAGATGTATCTGTTTTCTTCAAAAGGATTTAATGGTTAAGAAAAACTTTCTGTACAGCAGGCCAGAGGGGTTTACAATAAAATTAAAATGTAATAAACAATTAAAGAAAGGAACACCATAAAATCAATAGGAAAGACACAGAAGAAATCACTCATCATTAAAATAAATGACATGCACAGAATTCCTTATTCTAACCACAGTGTCTGAAATGAAGAACTAGATTCCAAACCGAAAAACAGTTTTTTTTTTCTGATTGAAACTTTCTAATGTGGATTATGAATAACCAACATGTTGAAAGCTTTGAGATTATAACTTTTAGATAAATTTTCTCCTGTTGATTCACATAAAAACAAGTATCACAGGAAAAAATTTGTTTCTAAGATAAGGCCACTAGGAACAGAGTTTTGGGTCAGCCATTTACAGTATACCCTCAGAGCAACAGACTATGTGGGGGGAAGCAGTTCAATAAGTATTTTGAATAAGCCCCTGCTGTATGTGTACAATATGTATCTATACATTTGTTTTTAATGCCTTTTTTCTGTTTTTGTTTTTTTTTTAATGTAATCTTTTTTTTTTTTCAGTTGTCTTTTCTTTTTATTTAAATTTTTTTTGGCTACTGTTCACTGTTCCTGATGTCCGTTGCTCTGAGGATAGACTATATATCTTTTTACTATAGATATGTTATCTGTTCTTTCTGTGTTTTGTCTAGAATTGGTTGAATCAACAGATCACTAGTATGTCAACTAGAGATGCTGTGGTGCTCATTTTCAAAGCACATGGATGTCTCAATGCCAAAAATATCCAGATTGCAATTTTGGAACGGCGGAATTTGAACATCCTACACTGCAATTCATCCAAATAGCACCTGGGCATGCTTTGGGCGGGACTAAGGAGGGCCCAAAATTAGGTTGTCCAATAGCGATAAACAGGAAGAAACGTCCCAAGTCTAGAAAGGACGTTTTTATCTAGACCTGTTTCAGTCACATCCAGGGTACAAAAAGGTGCTCTGAGCAGCTGACCACTGGAGGGATTAAGGCATGGCCCCCTCCTTAATCTCCTAGTGGTGGTTGTTCCCCTCCCTCTCTCCTGAAAGTGAAACCAGAAAGGATTAGTAAGATCTATTACAGCATTAAGTATTATGGGCATTCTGAACAAAGCAAAGGAGTAGCCTAGTAGCGCAGGGGACCTAGGTTCAATTCTCACTTCAGTTCTCTCTCTTTTTTTTTTTTTTTTTACTTCAAATTGTGAGCCCTCTGGAAACAAATACCTACTGTACCTAAATAATTTTGACACCTGCAAGCCTGAAGGGTACAGTTGGTATTTCCTTGCTCCTAGAGGGTTCAACATTTAAATTAAGAGTTGTGGGGGGATATGAATCTGGGTGCCCTGGTTAACCATCCACTGTACTCACCACTAGGCTGCCCCTCTGCTCTACAAGGATGTCTGTGTGGCCATTTCTGTAAAAATGCTGCTAGACAGATGTCCTTGTCGTTAGATTTTTGGCATTCATAATTTGGATGTTTGTTTGTAAAATGGCTATTCATTTTAGATGTTCTCATATATTTTCGACAGGAAACTGACATATTTCCTGTTTGAAAATGACTGTGAAATGGACTTTTTTTTTAATGTTATGAGCAAGACGTCCCAATTCAGACTTGAATGCCCTTTCAAAAATGCCCCTCCACGTGTATCTTTTAAAATGAGAAGATGTCTGACATTGTGATTAATTTTCTATTATTTTCCCTCTAAGTCCGAACAGCTAAAAAAACGACAGGAAGCCCAGAGGCAGCATCAAGAAGAGCGGAAGAAACTTAGACGTTCAGCGGGTCATCTCAAGAGTAAACCTAAGGGACGAATATTTTCCAGACGATGAGGCTTGTTTTTATTTTATTTCTTACTGTACAAACTGTAAAAAAAAAATCGTAATTTAAAAAATTTTCAGTAGAATGGTTCTATTTTCTGTGCTAAATAAAGCAAAGTTAAAAATAAAAAATTGTATATTGCAACATAGCTTTGTTTGGCTTTATTCGTTAGGAAATATATGTAGAAAATACAGACAGTGGGTAGCTTTTTAATAAAATTAACTTCAAAACTATCTGATCAAGGTTGTTAAATCCTGATAGAAATATTTGAGTTTTTCAGGGCTCACAATATGTTTCAGAAGGTGGAGGGCAGTTGAGGGTTAACTGACTTGCTTGAGATGATAAAGAACTGCAGTGGGAATTGAACCCAGTTCCACCGGTTCTCAGCCCACTGCGCTAACCTCCACTCCAAGTTCCTAAGTTGTTATGCATGATAAAATATAAACTTAGGAAATCCCCAATGTGCTAAACAAATACTAATCTTGCAAAGGGCATAATTTGATCAAATATAATGTGAGAAAATTAATTAATCCTCCAAAACAAACATTAAGTACATCTATTCAACATTTCATGTAGACATTTTTTTATAAGGAAAAATAAACAAAATATTGAGCTCTTAACTAACCAAATGACACTGAAACCACAAGTTTCCAACTAGCTGTCACTGAAAATTCAATTCATCATTGCCCAACATATCCCGCAGAATGTTTTCAGTAATTTGTATCATAAAAACTTTATATATCAATATATACTTATCTTCAGTAGATCTTCATTCCTTCAAAGAGCATCTTGAAGCTTCCAATGAGTAAAAGTTCACAAAAATCACTCCCTTTTTGAAACAGTTCATGCTCCTGTTCCTCTTTAAAACCTCAATAGTGGTCTTCAAAATATATACCCAGTGAAAAGGTATCCACTCTTGAAGTTCACAAAAAGCTATCACACCCATTAAAAAGTTTAGTTCATTCTCCAAAACAATACTTGCTCTAATTCATACTCTCAAATATTCCAAGGAAGCAGCACGGCAGACAATCTGCTAGATCCAAGATGGCAAAATAATAAATAGCAGATCAAAACAGGACATCTCGTCTTCATGTACTTTATTAGCTACACCCGATGATAGATAAGCACTCAACACTGGTCGTGTTTCGCCCATAAGGGCTACTTCAGGGGCATAAAACAACCAAGTGGTATTTCACTATTACTTCACCAACTTGGTTAAACCACTCCCTCCAGAGGATGGTCTATTGACAGAACTCCAAAAGTAAGACCACTCCAATTCTGAAGAGATTGTATTGAATTCCTGCTGCTGTACATGAATCAAACCTCATGGTAAGATCGGTATTCTTTATTTCCCAGTATTCAATAGAAGGTTAATATAGCCTTCCCTTCACTAATAAAATTAGATCACACCCATCTCTTATTCCAGTCTGGTCACACAGGTTAGCAATTACTATCAGGCTCTTGTATGTGCAGTGTGTTAATTGATTCCATTAATAACTACAGGCCTCCAAACTAAGGGGGTCTTTTACAAAGGTGTACTAGCATTTTTAGCGTGCATTAAAAAATCATATGTGCTAAACGCCCTATAGGAATATAATGGGCATCTTAGCGTTTAGCGCTTACTAATTTTTAGCACACCTTTGTAAAAGGGGCCCTAACAAACTTGAGTTTTGTCTCATGAAAAGTCTAGAAACATCCATTCGCAATTAACTGCCCCACAGATCAAATCTGTGCATCCTGCCAGGTCTTCCATAAAATTACTTTATTCTCCATCTTCAGTTTAGTATTATTCCATAGTGAAGTATGAACCTCTGACCATAAAGAAACTGGCTGCTTTGTCAACTACCGCTAGGGGCATTTTGGCAGCTTTCTAAGTGAGTGAGGTACAAGTGTTGGAATTTTATAGTGCCTAATCTAGAGAGAGGGAAAAGATGCATTAACATGCATTCTACCAAGAGCCACTTGGGCTCTGTGTCCTGTATCAAATGAAATTGCAGCCAAAAGGCCCCATATCTCGCCAGCAAAGCTAAGTGATACTTGTGACAATCTGGAAGATTAATTCTACCAAGCAATTTGGAAGCTTGCAACTTGCAGAGTGCTATGTGAGGCAGCTGACCTCACCAGAGAAAGGAAGTTAAATTGGCATCTATTAGCTTATAAAATGCCTTTGGGCAGAGGCAGTGCTCTACTCCCAATAACTTTAATAAGGGTAGTAATGCAGGCTTCAGTGGCTGCAGGCCACATTGAGAGCTAAGGGAAGAACAAGAGACTGCACTCTTCAGCATCCATTGAGCCATGTTCCCCCAACACACATATGCTTCCTCCATATGTTGTTGAAGCTATCCACAGAACCTCTTGGCCCTCTCCCAACAATGGATGTAGAGCAGAACTAGGACATTTCCCCATAAAACTCATCATATAAAGAAATTTTGTATCTAGTGTAATCTCAGTAACATGCATATCTCTATATATAAAAGGCACCTCCAACGTTCTAAATTTGTAGTTGCAAGATCGCATGAGTGTCTGCCCCGCCCCCGCGTCACAACGTGATGACGTTGTGAGGGTGGAGCAATGACACTCAACAAATCGGATTGTCATTGGGTAATCTCTGTTTCCACTCCCCAATGCAGCCGTCATTCCCATACACTCAAAAGCAAACAATCAGCGCAGGAACTCGTCCCCCCGCCCACAGTCCCCATCAACCACCCTCCCGCAGCCACTCCCTCACCGTTCCATCGCCCTCCCTCTCCGACTCCGGCCATGGTGCACGACGATTACTACACACGAGCAAGGAAGCCCATTGGTTTATCTCTGTTTCCACTCCCCAACAAAGCCGTCATTCCCATACACTGAAAACCAAGAACACTGACTTTTTTTTTCCTTCCAAGGAGACTCAGCAGCACAACGAGTCACTTTCTGTGCAGCACAGAGAAACGAGGAACGTCGCTGGAAGGACAAAACTATTTGGATGCTCATGCTTCTGCTCCCGGTATGTGCAACCACCCTAAGAAACGACCACCCACACAAAACTAACCACTGACTCGACGTCTGCACCCCCTCGCCCCCCCCCCCCCCAACCCACACAAAATCTAAACGCACACTTCCACACAACCAGAAAACCAGACAAATACAAACGGAGATAAAAACAGCAAACAGGGAGGTTCCCAAGTGCTTACAGGAGCTTCAAAAGACACACTCCCCCCAACCACAAGCAAACACAGCTATCCACAACACACATTAACGACTGCACAGGCAGGTACCCAAGTGCTTAAAGGAACATCCTCCCCACCCCCAAAAAACACATCAAAACGCAGCCTTTCACAGAACAAGGAATGCTGACAAATACACATGCAGTTCAAATTTACAAACACAGCTCACCAGAATACAGGCATATTAACGACTTGGCAGGCAGGTTCACAAGTGCTTACAGGAGCTACACCCACACACACACAAAAGGAAAAACCAACCTTCCACACAAGAAACAAACACAAAAAAAACCAACCCACACACATTCACTCTCTCACACACAGTCAATCTCACACACAGTCACCCAAACATACACACTCCAAGGAAAACCTTGCTAGAGCCCGTTTCATTTGTGTCAGAAACGGGCCTTTTTTACTAGTTGTAAAGTAATATAAAAATGTATAGAACAAAAGTCACTCGGACCCTAAAGCAAATCTACCATGCCAGCATTAACTTCCAAAACAAGTATCCCACCTATGATATTTTAGGGCCTAAAATATTACAGTGGGGCTGTAAAATATCAATTCACCTATCAGGAAAACCAAACAAGCTAAATTACTACAAAATGTTGCATAAAAAAATTAATGCTGAAAGAATACCTCGATCACACAAACAGAACACAAATGCCAAATACAGAATAAGTGACCACAAGCTGTAAACTTAAATTAAACCAAAACTCCAAGAAGCCAGACCTTGTGCGTAGTGTACGTCATCAGAGAAATAGAAAGAAATGCATTTCCTTTTATACTGTGCAAAATATAAAGATGACACATGCCGGGGATGGTGTTAAGGAATGCAACTAGGGCAACTGCCATTGGCCCCCTGGACAGAGAGGGCCCCAGGCCTGCTGGAAGTTCACAAAGGTGCAGTCTGGTAGTAAGCTTTGGGGTCCTCTCCCACTTTTCTGCCCTAGCCATGTTTAACACCAGCTCTGGCAGGATGTATATTTCAAATCTGACATGTTCTAATCACAAAATAGAAAATTAAAATTATTTTTTCTACCTTTTGTTGCCATTTTATTATTCAAATCATGTTGGTCCCAAGCTCTGATATCTGCTTCCGTCTTTTAACACACTTGCCAGGGTCTCCTGTCCATTTGACATTTCTTTTCTCTCTATGTCCACCATCCATGTCTGTCACCTATATTTCTTTGTCCAGCATCTTTCATCTTCTATTATTACCCTTCTATGTTCCCGTCCCCCTCCCATGTGCAGCCTATCCCTGCTGTGTTATTATTCTCCCCCATGTCTAGCATCTCCTACCTGGTGTCCATATGCCCCCTCCTGTGTCTGGCATTGTACTTTTGTGTCCATATACCATCTCTGTGCAGCATTGCCCCTTTGTGTACCTGTCCCTCTCCTCCCGACTAATCTAAGGCACTGATTTAATGGATAAAGGATTCACTGAATTCAAACCATCACAGCACCTAAAATAAGTAAGATTACTCAACGTGTTTGAAAGCTTGTTCCGCATCGAGGGCTAGCCCTACCACTGGAGCAGAAGCTGTCTTTTAGCTACAAATTTTAACATTATGAAAAAATCTCAGATTATCCCCAGTAAAAATCTGCCTTTCATAAAACCTGATTCCCACACCCTGAATTAGGGACCTCAGCATTTTAGAGTGTCTCCATTAGGACTTTAATCAGGACCTTATAGTCTAGATTCATAAGTAGTGCAGAGGGATGCAGAAATCCAAAGGAGATGTGTGAGAGAGAATGTGAGGGACCAACAAGCACAGTAATAGTGTTTGAGGATCTCAAGGTGGTGAAATAATGTGAGACTGTGGTGGCCACAGCTAGGCTGCATAGAGAGGTGTAATCAACAGAAGAAAGGAGGTGTTAATGCCCCTGTGCAAGTCATTGGTGAAGCCCCACTTGGAATATTGTGTTCTGTTTTGGAGGCCATATCTTAATAAAGATATAAAACTTGAATGGCTTCAGAGAAAAACAAAATGTATAGAGACTTGATGGCCTGAATACTTATGCCCTAGAGGAAGAGATGGATGGGGTGAATATGATACCGACCTGTAAATATTTGAAAGGTATTAATATAATTACAAATCTTTTTCAGAGACGGTGAAGTGGTAGAACTAGAGGACATGAATTGAGGTTGTAGGGGAGTTGTTGTAAGAAACATCAGGAAGAGTTTGTCACAGAGAAGGTGGAAGCTGGAATGCCCTCCTGTGGGAGGTGGTGGAGCCAAAAATGGTAACGGAATTCAAAAACATGTGAGATAAGCGCAGAAGGTTCCTGCATGGAAAAAGAATAGAATCAAAACAAAACAGTGATGCTTTGATGGCAAGGACAAATCAAACTTAGGTATACATATAAAGTATCACATACTGTGTAAAATGAGTTTCTCCGAGGACAAGCAGGCTGCTTGTTCTCACTGATGGGTGACGTCCACGGCAGCCCCTCCAATCGGAATCCTCACCAGCAAAGTCCTTTGCTAGTCCTCGCGCACCGCGCATGCGCGGCCGTCCTCCCGCCCGAAACCGGCTCGAGCCGGCCAGTCTTCTTTCGTCCGCACTCGGTACAGCTGTGTTTTTTGCCGTGTCGAGTCCCGGAGAGTCGACCTCGCGCGTCCGTTGTCAAATCGACGTGTTTTTTCTTCGGAAAAGTTTTCCATTCGTTCGGAAAGTGCTCCGCAAACCCCCTTGGGTTTCGTTTGCCCCTTCCCGTACTTCCAGTCTTTGCCCCGGTAAGTTTTCTTTCGTCGTCGGGGTAGGCCTCTTTTCAGCCTCGGTCGAGATTTTTCTCCCTCAAAGTTTTTGGTGCTCAAATTCGTCATTTCGGATTTTGATTTCGCCGGCGTGATTTTTCCGCCCATGACATCGAAGCCTTCCAGCGGCTTCAAGAAGTGCGCCCGGGTAATCTCGCTCACTGATAGGCACTCTTTGTGTCTTCAGTGTCTGGGGGCCGAGCACCGTCCTCAGAACTGTAGCCTGTGTTCCCTGTTACAAAGGCGGACTCAGGTAGCGAGATTGGCCCAGTGGAACGTTTTGTTCTCGGGCTCTTCGTCGGCATCGGCACCGGGGTCATCGAGTGCATCGACGTCGTCAGCGTCCAGACTTTCATCCTCGGCCGCCAGTGCATCGAGTGCATCGAGGTATCGGCGCCGAGACATCGGATAGCTGCATCGGCGTCGGTGGTACCGGGACCTCATCTGCTGATGTCGTCGGACGGTGGTGCATCATCAGGAGTGCAGGTGAGGGCTGTCCATTCCCCTGCTGGTGGCGGTGAGCCTTCGGGTGGGTCTCCCCCTACCCTGAGGGCTCCTGCGGTACAGCCCCCCCGAGATCGACCTCCTTCGACCTCGGCCCCGAGGAAGCGACGGCTGGATTCTACGTCCTCCTCGTCGGTGCCGGGGAGCTCCGGTGACATGCTTCGGAAGAAGTCGAAGAAGCATCGACACCGGTCTCCTCCCCGCGTCGGCACCGAGAGCTCTGGGTCGCCGAGGGATTCGGCACCCAGTAGGCATCGGCACCGAGAGGACCGCTCATCCTCTGTTCAGGAGGTGTCGATGCGCTCCGCTCTGGACAGCCCGGAACAGCCTCCACGCCCGGAACAGGTTCTGACGTCGACGCCTGCATCGACCTCCATGCCTTTCTCTGCAGCCGCTCTGAACGAGAGCCTCCGGGCCGTTCTCCCAGAGATTCTGGGAGAGCTGTTGCGCCCTACCCCTCCGGTATCGGCGGTGCTTGCGCCTCCGGTACCGTCGAGCGTGGCGCCGGCTGGCCCATCGCCCGGGGTGAGGTCCCCGACGTCGGTACCGTGTGCGGTGCCGACTGCGGCCACCTCCCAGGAGGGCTCCCCGACTACGTCGGCGGAGGGAGCTTCGCCGATGCGGGCGAGGGAGTCTACCTCTCGACGCCCCCATCGTGGACGTGGCTCCACGGAGTCGAGCCGGGCGAGGTTGCAGACACAGGTCCGTGAACTTGTGTCTGACACCGAGGGTGAGGCCTCGTGGGAAGAGGAAGAAGACCCCAGATATTTCTCTGACGAGGAGTCTGAGGGTCTTCCTTCCGATCCCACTCCCTCTCCTGAGAGACAGCTTTCTCCTCCCGAGAGTCTGTCTTTTGCTTCCTTTGTCCGGGAGATGTCTACGGCCATCCCCTTCCCGGTGGTTGTGGAGGACGAGCCCAGGGCTGAAATGTTTGAGCTCCTGGACTATCCTTCTCCACCTAAGGAAGCGTCCACTGTTCCCTTGCACCATGTCCTGAAAAAGACATTGCTTGCGAACTGGACCAAGCCACTAAGTAACCCCCACATCCCCAAGAAGATCGAGTCCCAGTACCGGATCCATGGGGACCCAGAGCTGATGCGCACTCAGTTGCCTCACGACTCTGGAGTTGTGGATCTGGCCCTAAAGAAGGCTAAGAGTTCTAGGGAGCATGCTTCGGCGCCCCCGGGCAAAGACTCTAGAACCTTAGACTCCTTTGGGAGGAAGGCCTACCATTCCTCTATGGTCGTGGCCAAAATCCAGTCTTACCAGCTCTACACGAGCATACACATGCGGAACAATGTGCGGCAGTTGGCGGGCTTGGTTGATGCTCTCCCCCCTGAGCAAGCCAAGCCTTTTCAGGAGGTGGTCAGGCAGCTGAAGGCGTGCAGAAAATTCCTGGCCAGAGGGGTGTATGACACCTTTGATGTTGCGTCCAGGGCCGCTGCTCAAGGTGTGGTGATGCGCAGGCTCTCATGGCTGCGTGCCTCCGACCTGGAGAATAGACTCCAGCAGCGGATTGCGGACTCGCCTTGCCGTGCGGACAATATTTTTGGAGAGAAGGTCGAGCATGTGGTAGAGCATCTCCACCAGCGGGATACCGCATTCGACAAGTTCTCCCGCCAGCAGCCTTCAGCATCTACCTCTACAGGTAGAAGATTTTTTGGGGGAAGGAGGACTGTTCCCTACTCTTCTGGCAAGCGTAGGTACAATCCTCCTTCTCGACAGCCTGCGGCCCAGGCTAAGCCCCAGCGCGCTCGCTCTCGTCAGCAGCGTGCGCCTCAGCAAGGCCCCGCGGCTCCCCAGCAAAAGCAAGGGACGAGCTTTTGACTGGCTCCAGCAGAGCATAGCCGACATCCAAGTGTCAGTGCCGGGCGACCTGCCAGTCGGAGGGAGGTTGAAAGCTTTTCACCAAAGGTGGCCTCTCATAACCTCCGATCAGTGGGTTCTCCAAATAGTCCGGCAAGGATACACCCTCAATTTGGCCTCAAAACCTCCAAATTGTCCACCGGGAGCTCAGTCTTACAGCTTCCAACACAAGCAGGTACTTGCAGAGGAACTCTCCGCCCTTCTCAGCGCCAATGCGGTCGAGCCCGTGCCATCCGGGCAAGAAGGGCTGGGATTCTATTCCAGGTACTTCCTTGTGGAAAAGAAAACAGGGGGGATGCGTCCCATCCTAGACCTAAGGGCCCTGAACAAATATCTGGTCAAAGAAAAGTTCAGGATGCTTTCCCTGGGCACCCTACTTCCCATGATTCAGGAAAACGATTGGCTATGCTCTCTGGACTTGAAGGATGCCTACACACACATCCCAATACTGCCAGCTCACAGACAGTATCTGCGATTTCAGCTGGGCACACGTCACTTCCAGTACTGTGTGCTACCCTTTGGGCTCGCCTCTGCGCCCAGGGTGTTCACAAAGTGCCTGGCTGTAGTAGCAGCGGCACTTCACAGGCTGGGGGTACACGTGTTCCCATATCTCGACGATTGGCTGGTGAAGAACACGTCCGAGGCAGGAGCCCTGCAGTCCATGCAGATGACTATTCGCCTCCTGGAGCTACTGGGGTTTGTGATAAATTACCCAAAGTCCCATCTTCTCCCATCACAGAGACTCGAATTCATAGGAGCTCTGCTGGATTCTCGGACGGCTCGCGCCTATCTCCCAGAGGCGAGAGCCAACAACTTGTTGTCCCTCGTCTCGCGGGTGCGAGCGTCCCAGCAGATCACAGCTCGGCAGATGTTGAGATTGCTGGGCCACATGGCCTCCACAGTTCATGTGACTCCCATGGCCCGCCTTCACATGAGATCTGCTCAATGGACCCTAGCTTCCCAGTGGTTTCAGGCTGCTGGGGATCTAGAAGACGTAATCCACCTGTCCACGAGTTTTCTCGAATCCCTGAATTGGTGGACGATTTGGTCCAATCTGACTCTGGGACGTCCTTTCCAAATTCCTCAGCCACAAAAAGTGCTGACCACGGATGCGTCTCTCCTGGGATGGGGAGCTCATGTCGATGGGCTTCACACCCAAGGAAGCTGGTCCCTCCAGGAACGCGGTCTACAGATCAATCTCCTGGAGTTGCGAGCAATCTGGAACGCTCTGAAGGCTTTCAGAGATCGGCTGTCCCACCAAATTATCCAAATTCAGACAGACAACCAGGTTGCCATGTACTATGTCAACAAGCAGGGGGGCACCGGATCTCGCCCCCTGTGTCAGGAAGCCGTCAGCATGTGGCTCTGGGCTCGCCGTCTCGGCATGGTGCTTCAAGCCACATATCTGGCAGGCGTAAACAACAGTCTGGCCGACAGACTGAGCAGGATTATGCAACCTCACGAGTGGTCGCTCAATTCCCGTGTAGTGCGACAGATCTTCCAAGCGTGGGGCACCCCCTTGGTGGATCTCTTCGCATCTCGAGCGAACCACAAAGTCCCTCAGTTCTGTTCCAGGCTTCAAGCCCACGGCAGACTGGCATCGGATGCCTTCCTCCTGGACTGGGGGGAGGGCCTGCTGTATGCTTATCCTCCCATTCCTCTGGTGGGGAAGACTTTGTTGAAACTCAAGCAAGACCGAGGCACCATGATTCTGATTGCTCCTTTTTGGCCGCGTCAGATCTGGTTCCCTCTTCTTCTGGAGTTGTCCTCCGAAGAACCGTGGAGATTGGAGTGTTTTCCGACCCTCATCACGCAGGACGACGGGGCGCTTCTGCATCCCAGCCTCCGGTCCCTGGCTCTCACGGCCTGGATGTTGAGAGCGTAGACTTTGCCTCTTTGGGTCTGTCAGAGGGTGTCTCCCGCGTCTTGCTTGCTTCCAGGAAAGATTCCACTAAGAGGAGTTACTTCTTTCTGTGGAGGAGGTTTGCCGTCTGGTGTGACAGCAAGGCCCTAGCTCCTCGCTCTTGTCCTACACAGACCCTGCTTGAATACCTTCTGCACTTGTCTGAGTCTGGTCTCAAGACCAACTCTGTAAGAGTTCACCTTAGCGCAATCAGTGCATACCATTACCATGTGGAAGGTAAGCCGATCTCAGGACAGCCTTTAGTTGTTCGCTTCATGAGAGGTTTGCTTTTGTCAAAGCCCCCTGTCAAGCCTCCTACAGTGTCATGGGATCTCAATGTCGTTCTCACCCAGCTGATGAAACCTCCTTTTGAGCCACTGGATTCCTGCCATCTGAAGTACTTGACCTGGAAGGTCATTTTCTTGGTGGCAGTTACTTCAGCTCGTAGAGTCAGTGAGCTTCAGGCCCTGGTTGCCCAGGCCCCTTACACCAAATTTCATCATAACAGAGTAGTCCTCCGCACTCACCCTAAGTTCTTGCCAAAGGTCGTGTCGGAGTTCCATCTGAACCAGTCAATTGTCTTGCCAACATTCTTTCCCCGTCCTCATTCCTGCCCTGCTGAACGTCAGCTGCACACATTGGACTGCAAGAGAGCATTGGCCTTCTACCTGGAGCGGACACAGCCCCACAGACAGTCCGCCCAATTGTTTGTTTCTTTTGATCCCAATAGGAGGGGAGTGGCTGTAGGGAAACGCACCATATCCAATTGGCTAGCAGATTGCATTTCCTTCACTTACGCCCAGGCGGGGCTGGCTCTTGAGGGTCATGTCACGGCTCATAATGTTAGAGCCATGGCTGCGTCGGTAGCCCACTTGAAGTCAGCCTCCATTGAAGAAATTTGCAAAGCTGCGACATGGTCATCTGTTCACACATTCACATCTCATTACTGCCTGCAGCAGGATACCCGACGCGACAGTCGGTTCGGGCAGTCAGTTCTTCAGAACCTGTTTGGGCTTTAGGATCCAACTCCACCCCCCGAGGGCCCTGTTTGTTCTGTTCCAGGCTGCACTCTCAGTTAGTTGGTAAATTTTTTAGGTCAATCTCAGTTATGTCCTCGCCGTTGCGAGGCCCAATTGACCATGGTTGTTGTTTTGAGTGAGCCTGGGGGCTAGGGATACCCCATCAGTGAGAACAAGCAGCCTGCTTGTCCTCGGAGAAAGCGAATGCTACATACCTGTAGAAGGTATTCTCCGAGGACAGCAGGCTGATTGTTCTCACAAACCCGCCCGCCTCCCCTTTGGAGTTGTGTCTTCCCTTGTATTGTCTTGCTACATACTGGACTGGCCGGCTCGAGCCGGTTTCGGGCGGGAGGACGGCCGCGCATGCGCGGTGCACGCGGGTGCGCGAGGACTAGCAAAGGACTTTGCTGGTGAGGATTCCGATTGGAGGGGCTGCCGTGGACGTCACCCATCAGTGAGAACAATCAGCCTGGTGTCCTCGGAGAATACCTTCTACAGGTATGTAGCATTCGCTTTATCTTGTTGGGCAGACTGGATGGACCGTACAGGTTTTTATCTGCTGTCATTTACTATGTTGGGCAGACGTCTATGGTCTGTGCACCAGTTATGGCTAGACAGACCTGGAGTGGGCTCCGACGGCAACTTTGGTAGTTGAGGAGTAAGACCAGGGCCAGACAGATTTCTACAACCTTTGCCCCAAATATAGCAAGGATAGATCTTAATCAAGTATGCATGTGTTACATCACATCATATTATGTGCTATGAATTTATCCTGTTGGGTAGACTAGATGGACTGTGTAGGTCTTTGCCATCGGTTACTATGTTACCGTGTTCAGCACCTTAAGAGGATCTTTGCAAGGTTTGGGGATCAACATAATAGTGGCCTCCGAAAATCTACCGTTGCTCATCTGGTTTTTCTTTGATAGTAAATGCTTCAAGAGCCAGGGAGCCAGGACTCCACTAAAACTCTTATATAATTCTGCTGTAAGACCATCTTATCCAGGAGTCTTGTTAGCTAGGCCTTTAAGAGCATCCTCAATGTCTTTGAGAAGATATGGGGGAGTCACCGGAAGGTGTTCCAAAGAGGCCAAGAACACTTCCATGTCTTTGACCCTCCCCCCCCCCCCCCCCCCCCCCCCCATGCATTTCAAACTGAATCAGTCTGGAGTAGTATTGTTCAAAAAGATATGCCATTCCCTTACCATCTATTATTACTTCACCCACTACTTCCTACAATGCAGACCTTCTTGTAGTTCATTCTTAAATATGTTCATGGTCCTCTTGATTTAATATACTGCTGAAGTACCATCTCAGTGGTTTACAGTGATTTTTTTTTAATGTCCATAGGAGGAGCATAGCAGGAAAAGAACTACAAATTCAATAGTACAGAGAAAACAGAAAAAGGAACAATACAGTTGTCACAGAGGATGATAAAAGCAGTGAGAATTACAGCAGAGTGCAGACATGGTGCTTCAACATGGGCCCCCAGTGGGACAAAGAGATAAAGGAGAAATGTCAGGAGCATTCCACAGAGCATAAAAGACCGAAAGACATTAGAAAAAATCTGGTGAAATAAGGGAATCTTCAGCAGGTTTTGCTGTAAAGAGCAAAGAGCTCGTTCATTAACATAACATGACAGGAAAGAATCAGGGGTTGGCCCAACATAAGGATCTTAAGAATCAGAGTTAGAATGTTGTAGACAATATGTACCTCAATGGGAAGCCAGTGCTCTGACCTGACAAGAGGCGTGACATGATCATATTTGTGGCCTCCTGTAATCAGCTTGATGGCCACATTCTGAATAAGCTGCAAGCACTGAAGTGCTCTCTGACGCAGTCCTTTAAACAACACGTTGCAGTAGGCAAGATGTGAGATCACCAATGCACGTACTAAGATGCAAAGTACTTTGGGTTCCATAAAAGGACAAAGATCTGATCTGGCTGAGTTTGTAAAAACATTTACTAACCATAATAGAGACATGGGAGTGAAATCTGTGACTATAGTCACACCTAGAATCTGGTCGATATTGGGCTCACTGATAAAGCTTGGTCATGGTTTCAATTGTACTTAGCGTGTTCTTTGGCATAATGAGCTATCAGAGTCCTTTCCACTGACCTGTGGAGTACCTCAGGGTTCGCTCCTGGCCCCTACACTGTAACATCTTTCTTGCATCTCTAGCAGCACTTCATTTGGATCTTGGTATTATTCTGTTTATCTATGCTGATATCCAAATTCTGGCTACCTTTGACCCCACAAGCCCTGCAATGCTTTCTGTATTTAACACCAAACTGGAAGTTATCCTTAGATGGATACAGGACAATAAGATGAAGCTTAATTTCACTAAAACAAAGGCAATGCTTTTTATTCATAAAGCAACAAACAGAACTTAGGCTCCATTAACCTTTTGGATACTTCCGTCCCAGATGGGACCCAAATGCTACCCTGGAGGATCTGGACTTCAGCTTCAGAACCTCCCTCCCACATTTTCCTATGTCATTGGTACCCACATGTACCAAAACAGCCAGTTCCTCCCCAGCATTATCTAAGATACTGTCTAGGTGACGCATGATGTCCACCACCTTCACACCAGGCAGGCAAGTGACCAAGCGATCCTCATGTTCACCAGCCACCCAGACATGCCTAATGATCGAATCCTACTCCCAACCAGGGACGTAGCCAGAGCCCAAGGTGGGGGGGCACTATTTAGCTGCCTCCCCCCCCCCCCCGGCCACTTTGGACCGCAAACCCAAACCTGCCAGCACCGCCACCCGCCCCACCGCTGCATCAGGTGCTTTGTTTGCTGGCGGGGGTCCCCAGTCCCCACCAGCCGAAGAGTCTTCTTCAGCGCCGGTCGACTCCGGCACCTTCGTTGTGGGATCATTTGTTTATAAGCCACATTGAGCCTGCAAAAAGGTGGGAAAATGTGGGATACAAATAAAACAAATTTTAAAAAAGGATTGCACAAATTAAGGCTGATCTGCAGACCTCCAGCATATCCCGTATTAGTGCAGAGAAGGCGGAGGTGTTAAACCATCTGGTGACAGCTAAAGAAATACAAGAGGTAATTCAGAATCAAAAGCTTTTTTCGGCTCCCAGTCCAGATGGATTTACGGATGAATTCTATAAGCTCTTGCAACAGCAGCTCATATGTCTGTTAATGGATTACTATTCCCAGATTACCACAGATGGGCAATCCCCCCAACATGCCAGTACGACCCTTGCTTAAGCCTGGCAGGCCAGCAGTTTAGCCGGAGGCATACTGTCCCATTTTTCTTATCAATGTGGATGTAAAAATTCTGTCTCGGATTTTAGCAGATATATTGGCGATCTGCCTGCCAGGGTTAATCCATTCCGATTAGGTTGGCTTGAAGAGCCATCAATCCATAGTTAATGTACGGAAACTCCTGTTGGCAATGTCTGCGTATAAAGCAGGAATTTTCATACTCTTAGCAAGGTTGGGCGCTGAATTGGCGTTTGAAAATGTTCACTGACCCTTTTTGTTTCAAACATTGACCTATGTGGGCATAGAGGGCTGGTTTTATCATGCTGTCTCGACATTGTATATACAGCCACAGGCCTCTCAGTTGGTCAATGGCGTTCATCTCTTACTTTCCCATAGCTCGAGGAACACGGCAGGGGTGCTCTCTTTCCCCTTGTTTCTCTTATCATTAGAGCCATCAGGCTGTGTCTTGTGCAATGCTGTGGGGGTGTCGAGGGTGAAAGTGTGAGGGTGGCATATAAAGATTCTAGCATATGCCTATGATTTAGTGTTAGTATTGAGCAACCCACAACAATCCTTACCACGGGTTCTTCACTTGATTGAGCAATATGGTGACCTGCCGGGCTTTAAGCTCAATTTATCTTCATTGCAGGTGCTCCCGGTACCCCCTGAGGTGAGAATAGGATGGAGGGAGGTCTTCTGCTTAGTTGGCCTGAGGTTTCTTTTAAATATTTAGATGTCATTATCCCCTCTGAGCTATCATGTTTATACACCTGTAATGTGCAGCCTTTAATGCACAAGACAAAACGTTTATTGAGGCTCTGGTACGCTTATCCCATTTCCCTGCTCAGGAGGATTAATTTGTTCAACATGATGATGGCACCTCGTTGGCTATACGTTTTTGAGATGCTCCCACTATATTAAAAAAAATAGAGATGAGCATATGTTTTACAGGGATCTCCAGGGTTTTCTCTGGCAAGGGCAGCGGGCTAGATTACTAATTTCAGTGCTTCAAAAACCTAGGGAGCAATCAGCTTGGGTTTGTTAAATCCACGTTATTTGACTGGCATGCTCAATGAGACATATTAATGACTGGTTTTGAGGATGTCGGAATTTTTCCTTGACCACAGAGCACTTCAGCTGGCTGTTGCATACTATACCCAAGAGGACTCTAGCACCCTGAGGGGGAATCATCTTCTTTACTCTGCAAGGACCACCTGGCGATAGCTGTGTAGATGTCACCACTTCTTCAGCAATAACGCTCTTCCTTTCCATATGTCGGAATCCTGATTTTCCCCTCGGCACGGATTCACCAGTTTTTGCTCAGTGGCATACCCTTGGCATTCACTACTTATAACTACTAACTGAGGAGGGCAAACTTAAGCCTTTTCCAGAATTACAAGCTTTCTACTCTTTGCCAATAGTTGATCATTTCGTTTATCTTCAACAGCACCATTACGTTAATAGCCTTGAGGGGGGTCAACCTGTTCAGGACACTCTCAACACTGCCCTAACTTTGGGTTCACAGAATCTAGTTCATGTGTCTTATCAATATCTTCAAGAGATGACTAAGGACTTGGACTACTCCCTGTTGGCCAGGATTTGGTCCACTGAATTGAATGTGGAATTTAAACTGAGCCAGGTGAGAGACTGTGTATACTTGGCGTTCAACACAGATTGGAAATGTCTCCTTGTGGAGATGCAGTATAAAGTTGTTTTGAGGCTCCAAGCTCCATATTTCACCTTACAGAGCTTTTGAAGCATCTTTTGGCGCATCTGGGGCCTGCTCTAAATGTCAGTCTGCCTCAGCCACCTTGAGTCATATGTTCTGGCATGTCCCAGAATACAGACTTTCTGATCTCAGGTGTTGCAACACGTCTTGGAGACTTACCATGTCACCACAACTCATCTTTGATATCTATGCCATTGCAGCGCCTGTGCTGCCTCGGATGGACGGCTTCCTTCGGTGGTCTCTACTGATGGGGAAAAAGGCGATCCTATTATGCTGGAGAGTGAGATCAGCCCCTACACTTGCGATATGGTGGATGCAGGTGATTTCTTTATTGATATTGGAAAGATTGGATTTCAAAGATATCTGTTTGGCACATGGGGAATAGTTTCAACATGTCTGGGAAAGATTCTGGACAACCTTGCAGCCAGCTGCTCAAAGCAGAATTTTTAATCAATAAGAGGCTTCACTGTGTGCCGTCTATTTTGTTTTTCTTTTGACAGTGCAAGGTAGAATGGGGGCAGGTAGGAAGGGGGGAGCTTGATACAAATTTGAAAATGCCTCTTCATTTTCGTTGGTTGTGACATGAAGTAACAGTCCTTACTGTTGGTATGCTTGTTCAAATGGGGTTTGTTTTTCACTGCCTGGTTTAATAGAGATGATTTAAACATAACATGAAAGCACCATGGTTAATCCTTTAAAAGAAATTGGAGTTGTAAAGCTGTGATTGGTCTTACTATTTAATAACTAGTTCATAAGTACTGCACATTTCTTAATGTTACATTTTGCTACTCTGTATGAAAGTGTCTAGGAAAAAAACACCTACAAAAGGTTCTGTTTCAATAACAGACTGGGTCTTATATTTCTCTTCCCCCCTCCCCATTATGTCCCACCATTGTTCTGGTTGAGCTAATGATCCTGATGCAACTTTCTAAGGGGTCCTTTTTCTAAGCTGTGGTAAAAACTAGTCTTAATGTGCGCCCTTATGCGGGGTTTTTTCCGCACACAAAGACCATTTGTACTGCAGCCAGAAAATGACTTTTTTATTTTTCCTATTAATGGCCATGTGCTAATGTTGTCATTAGCACATGGCCATTAAAATGAATTACTGCATGAGCACTTACCAACATCTATTTTGTAAGCAGTGAAGGCTCACAAGGTAATCCTGCGTTAACCAGTACGCGTGAGGTAATGTGGCTGCACTGAATAATGCAGAAACGCCCACTCTCTGCCCCCAGACAGGCCCACTCCAACAGAAATTGAAAAATATTTTTTAGCATGCACTAATTTGGAACTCACCACAGGATGCCTGAATGCATCCAGCAATAAGCCATTTTAAGCTGTGGTAAATGTGGACTAGTGCTTACCTCAGCTTAGTAAAAGGGTCCCCAAATTTGCTTCCATAGTTCATAATATAATTTCTTCTCTCTTTTTGCTGTCTAGCTTTTCGATATTACCACCCAGTCAGACATTGCATTTTTTTAGCTGATTACTCTAGTTTTTTGCTATTTTTCTTTTTTTTTTTCTTCCATTGTTTGTGTTTGTTACAATGGATCTTCAATAAATATATTTCCAAAAAAGAAAACCATCTGTTTGACATTCCTGGAAAAGTAATTGCATACCTAAAAAAAATTTCACTTATACAGAAGGGAAGTACTAGTAGGAGAGCTTAAATTGAGACAGCTGCAGGATGTGCAAATTAACAGTAGACTTGAGGAGCTTGGCATGGACATTTGGAAATGATGAAGTACTTTTGGAATCTCTAACTTAGATTCATCTGGGACTGTGTTTCCTACCTCAATCTATTTCCATGTTCCATGCATTTAGGAGAAAGATGATAAACACAGTTTTACGCTGGCAGCAGGGCCTGAATAAGGCAAGCCATAAACTGTCACTGGTTTTTTTTTTTTCTTGAGTGTGAAATAATTAGGAATGTGTAACTTATTCTAATTCTTGTTTTATGGAGGAACCAGATTAAGGCAAGCACCTTACATTCATCTAACTCTGGAAAGGAGCAGCAGACACAAATAATAACTAGCAGAGGAAAAGTCCAATTCAGATCTTGGGACATCTCTTGAATCATAGTCCAATGCTCCGACCACTATTCCATTCAATGTTTGTTTTTATGTAAATCCCAAACAGTTTTTTTACTGCTCTCTTTGTTCTTTGCATTGACTCAATTAAAAATGCTAAGTACATGAGGTGACAAAGAATAAAAACAGTCTAACTTAATACTATGATGAGATGGTTACCTAGTTCCAATTCTAGTCTGCACAAAGCCTGACCTTTCTCCTGACAAGGAGTTTATTGTCTCTTATAATAGTGGAAACAGTAGGCAAATATTGCAAACTACTTCTCTCTGTTTAATTAAATACTGGTCCACTAGTAGGTAACCTTGTGAGAATTTAAATTTGTAGTCAGAAATGTCCAGGAATCAAAAAAGGAAATCTTGCTTTAAATGTCATCTCATTTGATTATAATAAGGAGCTTTTCAGGGATCCGATCAAAATTAAACCATCCAACAATGGAAGCAAAACAATCTCTTAACCCCTAAGTCTCCTATATCACCTGCTTCTCTGCCTTTTTTTCCAGGGTATGTAAAATCATGATATCCACAGAAAAAGAAATTATTTGGGAAAGCCAAATGGAGAGGTCAGTATGATAATATTCAAAATGACCCTGGAAAAAAATGGAAGACTTGAGGTGTGTCTGTGCTCCTTACTAGTTTTCCCTTAGATTATGCTCAGCCTTCTGAACAGTGGAGCTGACAAAGCTGCACACAAGCTTTCAAGAGTGTGATAAATACAGACAGTGCTGGGCACCAACTACTTAAAAAATATTTTAACTACATTTTTCTTTTAGCAGTTTAACTACATGAGACAACTACTGCAAAAGTAGTTAACTACTTCAGTGGTATTTTAATTTGCCTTAAAATCAACTGCACAACCATTGTACTTGGGAAGAAATGTATTTAATGTTTACAATCAGAATTGATAAATTCTCAGCAAACCACTAAGGGCCCTGTTTACTAAGCAGCGCTAAGGGTGCATTAGTATTTTTAGCGTACGCTAATGATTAGCACATGCTAAACGCTAAGTTGCCCATGGGAACATATGGGTGACTCTAGCGTTTAGTGCACGCTAATTTTAGTGCACACTAAAAACATTAGTGCGGCTTCAGGGCCCTAATTAACTAATGCTAAAATACTTTGATTACTCTGTTTTACATATAAAGCCTCAGAATTCTCGCTATTTCACTTCAGAATAGACTTCCCGAGCTGGTACGTCAAGCTCCATCTCTGGCCGTCTTCAAATCTAAGCTAAAAGCCCACCTTTTTGATGCTGCTTTTAACTCCTAACCATTATTCACTTGTTCAGAACCCTTATTTTATCATCCTCACTTTAATATTCCTTTATCTCTTGTTTGCCCTGTTTGTCTGTCCTAAGTAGATTGTAAGCTCTGTCGAGCAGGGACTGTCTCTTCATGTTCAAGTGTACAGCGTTGCGTACGTCTAGTAGCGCTTTAGAAATGATAAGTAGTAGTAGTAGTTTATACCACAGGGAAAAAAAATAGTTTTTATTGTCCTTAAGTGGCCCTTTTACTAAGCTTCAATAAGCACTAGCACGTGCTTACTACAGGGTAAAAAAAAAACATTATGGCAGGGTGTGCTTAGTTATCCTGCCATAGGTTTGGCACACACTTCCCACCCACTAAAAAATAGAGTTTATTTTTTTAGCACTGGGGCGTGTCTGAGGTAGAGAGTAAACGTGTTTTGTGCTAATCAGCGCAGATACATTGCTGCATACTAACCGATTAGCACATGAGCCTTTACCACCTAGAAAATAAGCATTGGTAAGTAGTCACACGCTAATGGGGAAATTAGCGCATGGCCATTAATGGGAATAAAGGAAAATGGGGCCATTTTACTACTGCATTAAAAGTGGCTTCAGTGCCCAGGAAAGACTTGTAGTGGGGATAGTTCTGGCCACTTTTTAACACAGCTTAGTAAAAGGCCCCTAAGAGAGCACTGCTGTGGCACTAAAATTTGTCCTGAGCAACTAAATAACCACTCTAATGCTGCACTGCTGGGGAATGCATTATTGAACTTGCTCAAAGCTTTTGACACTTTTGGAAATGCAAGCAAAGCTGTTTGTGGAATAGTCTGAACATTCCAGATAATGCTCAGCTTCTTCCTTTGTTCTAGATTTGGCTGCTGGAAAGTTGTTCTTTGCCATGGACAGAAAATCAAAGAAATTTTCACCTCCAGTAGTAGTCTTTTTCTTGGAGGCTGGCTGTAATTGTTGCGCAAATGAAAGTGGAAATATGCCACTAGCTCGAACTTCAGTCTCTGTTGTAGCCACAGCATGAATGAGCAGCTGTGTCTTCTCATACCGTTTTTGTTCTGGTAGATATCTGAACTTGAACTTCAAAAGAAGCATAGTTGCAATATGGTAGCCATCATCTTCAAATACTGGACTAAACCTTGAAGCAATTCCTTTTGTCAGAGCTGTAATTAGTGTCTGCATTGGCTTATCCAAGTTGACGCTATCAGCCAATCCCTGTAATTTTGACTGAATTTCCATTATCATGGGGATCACATGTCCAATATAGCAGTTATTTCCAGATTTGCAGAATATCAGTTGCAGCTGATAATGGCTTCATGATGCTGACGTGGAGGGGCATTTTCAAACAGGGACGCCCATCACTAAGGGCGCCCATCTCTGAGGACGGCGCGGCGAAGGGGCAGGGCCAACCGTATTTTCGAACGAGATGGGCGTCCATCTTTTGTTTTGAAAATACGGTTGGGGGCGCCCAAATCTCGACCTAAATGCTGAGATTGCCGGATTTAGAGATGGGTGCCTTCGGTTTTCCCCCATAATGGAAACCGATGGCGCCCATCTCAAAAACGAACCAATCCAAGGCATTTGGTCGTGGGAGGGGCCAGGATTCGTATTGCACTGGTCCCCCTCACATGCCAGGGCACCAACCAGGCACCCTAGGGGGCACTACAGTGGACCTTGCAAATTGGTCCCAGGTGCATAGCTCTTTTACCTTGGGTGCTGAGCCCCCCCAAAGCCCATTCCCCACAACTATACACCACTGCCATAGCCCTAAGGGGTGAAGGGGGGCACCCACATGCGGGTACAGTGGGTTTCTGGTGGGTTTTGAAGGGCTCCCATTTTCCACCACAAGTGTAACATGTAGGGGGGGGGGCCTGAATCCGCCTGGCTGAGCTATACTGCATCCACTAAACCTGCTCCAGGGACCTGCATACTGCTGTCATGGACCGGAGTATGACATTAGAGGATGGCAAAAAAAGATCTTAAAGTTATTTTTTTAAGGGTGGGAGGTGGTTAGTGACCACTGGGGGAGTCAGGAGCGGTCATCCCCGATTCCCTCCGGTGGTCATCTGGGCAGTTCAGGCACTTTTTTGTGACTTGGACCTAAAAAAAAAAAGGGACCAAAAAAAGCGGACCAAATTCTCGCCAGGGATGCCCATTTTTTCCCATTATTGGCCGCTGCCGGCCATCTCTTAACCACGCCCCGGTATGCCCCTGTCCCGCCTTCGCTACTGTTCCGACATTTCCCCGGGAACTTCGTCCGTCCCGTCGACAGAAAGCAGTTGGGGACGCCCAAAATCGGCTTTCGATTATGCCAATTCTGGCACCCCTAAGAGAAGGGCGCCCATCTCCCGATTTGTGTCTAAAGATGGGTGCCCTTCTCTTTTGAAAATGAGCTGGATAGTTTCTCAGGAACACTATTAGTCAGTATCAGTCATAAGTTCTAGTCCTATTTTTTTGTTGACATGCTTGTGTCTTCTCCACTCCAATTGCAGCCAGTCGACTGATGGCTAAGTAATCTGTGCAGGTTGGATTGAGGAATGTAAGACCCAGCCACCTTTTCAACAACATCTGCAAGTTTCCAAGAAAACTGCACTTGTAGCTGCTCCAAAGATCTGCCACCCAGTCAGACATATTTCACCTGTTGTAATTCTATAATAAGCAAGTTCTTGTTAATGTCATACAGTTCATTTAAGCTTAGTGTTAGATTGTGTCTACCAGGTAGTTGAACTGCAGGCACACATCACTGACAAAACGTTCTGAAGCCACTTTGTTCAACTGTTGCAAGCAGCATCGTATCTTCTGCAATCATCAACAAGACTTCATGGTCAAACTGTTTCTGTGACATAGCTCCTTGCCTAGTCACGGAGCTTGGATACATTTTTTTCACTGGTTGCTCTGGTTACTTGGATTGATTGCCTCCTTCAGCACTCCACTTCATGCTGTTCTTTGTTGCTGATTGCATGGCCTTGAACCTTGCTTTAATACAATGTTTTGCACATAAGTTAATTTATAGAAGTTAGACTAAACAGTCTGTCTGAAGAGAATATAATAC
Organism: Microcaecilia unicolor; assembly: GCF_901765095.1. NCBI lineage: Eukaryota > Metazoa > Chordata > Amphibia > Gymnophiona > Siphonopidae > Microcaecilia > Microcaecilia unicolor. Next base: position 433,500,372 of record NC_044033.1, read on the forward strand.
ATAAACGAAGAAATGCAATTAAGGGAAAATAAGTGATTTTAAATTTAATTTTTACTTTTATATAACAACTGAATTGCAACACGATTAGGTTTAGATTTTTAAATCATTTGTCAGATAGTTATAAATCACAACAGCATTTTAACAAATTGCAGGAGTTGGTGAAATATGTGCTGCTGCCTCATTTTAACCTTCCAAAACAGCGTCATATAAATGAAAATTATATGAAAATGAGACACTAACAAGTTGGCCATCAGTGCATCAGTAGCCTACAATACTCACCTTGAGATGCTTGATGAAGTTGGTGCTTAAAGTGATATTGCCACTGATCCCTGTTCTTGTGGGATTCCAGTGTTCCTCCACTACGATGAACCACCTTATTGCCATTGATCTCCCATCGTACACAGTTTGCTGCAACATTTTCAATCTTGGTTTCTCATAAAATTCCCTCACTACTAAACTATTCATTCTGGCTTATTTAAACAGTAATTGGTTTCTAAATCAACAACAAACACTAGCTATGCCATAACAAAAAAGAAAAGAAATGCCCCCAAAGCAGTTTCTTATTTTATCCAATCACAGATTAGTACTTCCTTCCTATCTATCCAATCACAGTACAGTTTCTCATTTTATCCAATCACTTGCACCAGAACCAAAGATGATGTATCACAAGAGAACTGCACTAGCTATATCCCACATTTTCCCAATCAAATCAGGTTCAATGTGACTAATATTATTAAACTAACAATACAAATTAGTGAATAAGACGTGGGTTGAATTAAACAATGATTACATAGAATGTGATAATTAATATGAAAGAATAACATTATGAAGAGAAAAAAATGAAAAATAGAATTCTTCCTTATAGGGGGATTGATCAGTAAAAAATTTCTTAAAAAGAAAGGTTTTTAAAGATTTCTGGAATTTCAAATAATTATGCTCTGATCTGACTAGTTTCAGGAGGGAGTTCCACCATTTAGTACATTGATAAGGGAACCTTGCTCTGAAAACTGATTTATATACCACTTTTTTGCAACTAGATTAATGGAGAGTTAAATAGTCTCTGGAACCAGGAACAGCGTTATGTAAGGGTAGATTAATTAAAAGTTGCATACAATCTGGGGTTAACCCATATGGAGTTTTGAAAATGAATACACAGAGTTTAAAAGCGGTTCTGGCTTTTATAGGGAGCCAGTGTAGTTTCCTGAGCAGAGGAGATGCTTTCTCAAAACATGTGACCTTGTCAGTGGCGTTCCTAGGGGGGCTGACACCCGGGGCGGATCGCCAATGCGCCCCCCCCCCCGGGTACAGCGCCCCCCCCGTATGCAGCGTGACACCCCCCCACGAAAGAAAACCCCCCGGGTGCAAGCCGCTGGGGGTGCCGCAAGCGCCTGCCCTTCGTTCGTTCCATGCTCCCTCTGCCCCGGAACAGGAAGTAATCTGTTCCGGGGCAGAGGGAGCATGGAACGAACGCAGGACAGGCGCGCACGGCACCCCCCCAGCAGCGTGCACCCAGGGCAGACCGCACCCACCGCCCCCCCTAGGAATGCCACTGGATCTTGTAAACAAATCTGGCTGCGATGTTTTGGGCTGTTTGAAATCTTTTTAAGGTCAATTCTTTGCAGCCGCCATAGATGGCATTGCAATAATCAAAGTTGGTTACGTTGCAGGAGAAACAAATTTTTTTCTTCAATTCTATACAGTTAGAAAGGTTTTTGCAAGAATATGAGACTTATCTTTGAAGAATGTTAAAAAGTTGTCTTCTTTTTGTTTTCTTTTAATTTTTTCTAAGCTGTTTTAGCATATTAGTAAGTTTTTCTCCTCTCATGATGTGGGCTAATTGAGTCGATGTTATTATAGAAACATAACAGCAGATAAGAGCCAAATGGCCCATTCAGTCTGCCCAACCACAGCAACCGCTATCTCCTCCTTTCCCTAAGAGATCCCATGTGTCTGTCCCATGCTTTCTTAAATTCAGACATAGTCCTCGTCTCCACCAGGAGGCGATTCCATGTGTCCACCCACCACCCTTTCTGTGAAAAAGAATTTCTTTAGATTACTCCTGAGCCCATAACCTCTTAACTTCATCCTATTTCATCCTTCATCTCAATCCAGAGTTTTCCTTCATTTGAAAGAGGCTCACCTCCTGTACATTAATACCACAGAGGTATTTAAATGTCTCTATTGTATCCCCTCTCTCCCACCTTTCTTCCAAAGTATAAGTATTGAGAGCTTTAAGTCTGTCCCAATACACTTTATGAGAGAGACCACTGGCGAATTTTGTAGCTGCCCTCTGGACTTCATCCTGTTTATATCTTTTTGTAGGTGTGGTCTCCAGAATTGCACACAGTATTCCAAATGGGGCCTTACCAGAGACTTATACAAGGGCACTAGCACCTCTTTTTTTTCCCTGCTGGCCATCCCTCTCCCTATGCACCCGAGCATCCTTCTGGCTTTGACCGTTGCCTTTTCTACCTGTTTGGCCACCTTGAGGTCATCAGCCACAGTCACCCCCGAGTCTTGCTCTTTCGTACACAGAAGTACTTTCACCCCCCCCCCCCCCCCCCCTATTCAATAATTTCCCTTGGATTTTTGCAACTTAAGTGCATGACCCTGCATTTTTTAGTATTAATTCTGAGTTGCCAACTGCTGGACCATTCTTCAAGTGACACCAGATCTCTCCGCATACTTTCCATGCCCTCCGGGATGTCTACCCTATTACAAAATTTAGTATCATTCGCAAAGAGACAAACGTTATCAGATGGTCCTTCCACAATATCACTCACAAAGATGTTAAAAGAGCCAGCCTAAGGACCGATCCATGTGGTACACCACTGATAATAATCTTTTCCTCGGATCAAACTCCATTTACCGTTACCCTCCATCTCCTTCCATTTAACCAGTTTTTAACCCAGTCAGTCACTTTGTGCCCATACCAATGTTTTTCTTTTTATTATTGCCCTTTGGATAATGTTATTTACTTTTGCTCGTATTTCCTTTGATGTTATTGGGAAATGTATAATTTCTAAAGCAAATAAAAAGAAAAAAAACTGTGTGGTCACTGTTAGTTCATTCTAAAGGTTATAAATAGAAATAACACAGAAAATAAGATACTACCTTTATAATTTGACTAACACATTTTTTGACTACCTTTTGAAGGCAATGCCTTCTTCTTTGGGTCAGAAATGAGCAAAACGTGACAATATTGGGATATATAAGTGAAACATAAAAGTATTACAAAGAACATTCTCTTTTTCTTTTTTTTTTATGTTTGTCTTATTTCTATTTATAACATTAACAGTGAAGACTGAGATGACCTCCAACATACCCTGGTCTAGGAGTGAGATTCATTCCTGTCATAATGTGTGCAAAATTTACTCATCTGGAGACATTACGCTAAAGAAAACCCATAAAATACCATATAATTTTCATGCATCTTTCTCTGATTTTCTTCCCCCTTTTTTTTTGCACTTTTCAACATGGATGGAAATCACTATACCAGTGAATCAGTATGTCTGGTGGGGGGGGGGAGGGGGGCACAGTAACTTGTATTAAACTACACTGCTTTGAACTTGTGGTCCTACAAAATACACTATTAAAAAAGGACTAACCTGATGACATTGAAGTGGTTTTCAATTGGTTAACATTGAAGAGGGCTGAGAAAGTCCATATTTTTCAGGTTTTTATATTTAATATGAGCATTTGTTGTGTAGCACTTGTACAGTAGAAGCTAGTGCTTGATAGCATTTGTAAGAATTTGTGTGCTTACCATTGTGAGTGCATAATATTCCTGTTTGTATGGAGCTACACCTGTAAACCAGACTTTGAGATCCGGTGCATAGTTGTTTTTTTCATTAGAGACCCTTAGAGGAAAGCCCTCAAAGCTGACCTGGGCACTCTACAGCCAGTTCGGTTTTCAGGATATCGCCCCCCCACCCCCCCCAATGAATACACAAAAGACAAATTTGCATATGCTGTGATTCCATTGATACAGATTTCTCTCATGCTGATGGATATTTGGGGGGGGGGGATATCATGAAAACCCGACTGGCTGAGGGGGCCCCCATGTAGAGATCTTATATGTTGAACAGCAGTTGAGATCTGCAGGGCAAAGGAACAAGTAACAGCTACTCAACATATCTTGGGGGTTTTTTTTTTTTCAGTAAGGATGATCGTAGTTTACTAATCTGCTGCTAGGTTGGAGCCTTGCTTTTCCCCTAGGAGGAAATTGCAGTACAGCTGTTCCAAGTCATCTTCCCAGAGATGACGTGGCTTTTTGTTTCTGGTACACTAACTATGTTTAATTGTCTCTTCAGCTGGAGACTGATAGGTATTTGGGACGTGATCACTAAGGGGCCCCTTTACAAAGGCATGGCAGGCCTACCGCTGGCTTGCCGTATGCCAATTTGGCACTGCCACCAGCTACCGCAGTAGCCCAGCGGTAGTTCCCGCCCCACTGTGTGCCATTTCTGGCATTTTAAAAATATATATGTTTATTTTTAGTGCCGGGGTGGTTGTAAGGGCTCCCCCAGGAAATAGCCGTGTGGCAAGCATCTAATTTACCGCATGGCCATTTCCTTTTTTTTTTTTTAAAGCCTTTTACCCACTGAGGTAAAGGGGGGCCTTGGTCCATGGCAAATCCATGATGCCACCACAGGGCCACTTTTACAAAAACACAGCAAGCCCACCACGGGCTTCCTGTGCACCAATTCGGCACTGCCACCAGACTGCTGCAGGAGCCCGGCGGTAGTGCCTGCTCCCACCACACGCCATGTCCGGCGTATCTGTTGTTTTTTTTTTTTAAGCGCCAAGGTCATACCTGGTGGTGATTGGGCAGTGCCCCCAAGAAATGGCTGCATGGCAAGTGTTTCATTTACTGCATGGGCATTTCCTTCTTTGGCCAGAAATTTATTTTTACTGGGTGGCAGTAAAAGGGGGCTTCGGTGCATGGCAAACCCATGCTTTGATGCCAACACAGGGCCCCTTTTACCACCACTTAGTAAAAGGGACCCTAAATGACCTGAACTTGCCTGGGTGTTCCTAATTTGAAAGGTATCTAGTCACCTCACGAGTTTGGACTTTACACGCTGCTTAGTCACCCATAATTGTGTGTGTCTGAGAGAGAGATTAAATATTTATCCAATCCAGCCTTACTCAGACAAGATGCCTTAAGGGATGGAAGAAATCTTGTAACATGTTACCATCTTAGCTGACGTTTGAAAAGCAGCTGTACAAATAATGTTTTCCTTTGTAAATAAAGACACACCTGTTATGTAAATATTAAGAAGATCAAGTTCAAGAGTGAATGCTGGATCTTACAGAAAGCATTGAAGGAGAAATGTATCTAAGGTATTGTATCATTTTTATTTCTAAAGGGCAGACTTTTACTGTCTGTGTCCTGCAAATGCCATGACAGATTCAGATAGGCTGGAGTGGGCTTTGAGGGCAAATCCAGTAGTTGGAACATAAGGACAGAGCCGGGCCGACTTCTATGGTCTATGTCCCAGAAACACCAAAGAAAGACCACTATCAAGTACATAAGAACATAAGTGTTTGCCCAAGGTCCATCAAGCCCAGAATCCTGGCAAGATCCCAAAACAGTAGACTAGATTTTATGGTGCTTATCCTAGAAATAAGCAGTGGAAAGAAATGGAAGAAAGCCGAAAGTGAAAGACTTTTGTCAGATTGACCGAAGGGAGAAGGCAAGGGAGAAAAGAAATGGCAAATGGTGAGAAACCTTGGAAACAGAGCTAAGAGAAGACAAAGAAAAACAGAAACCAGAGACAAGGACCAATATAATTAGAAAAATGAAATCACCAGATGAAGATAGAAAAAAAAAGCCTTTCATTTTCAGTTTAGTGATTGGAGGGAGTGGATAAAGGCTTGATTCACCAGATCTGAATAATTCCACCTTAAATAAAAAACACAGATTCTGTTTATACCAGGGGTGTAGCTATGGGGGCCTGGGCCCCTGCAAATTATATCCGGGCCCCTGGTTTGGCTGGTGGGGGTCCCCAACCCCCGCCAGCCAAAGCCTTCTTCAGCACCGTCTCCGGCGCAGTCACGTTCCTGCCCTGCTCTTCTTGCTCCTCCTGTCCTGTGCATGCTGACGCTCCTTTACGTGAAAATGAGAGGGAGGGGCTGGGGGGCGGAGCAAGATGGCGGCAGCAACATCATTCCGCGAGTGAGCCTTTGGATAGCGCTGTGTTAAACCTACACCTCTTGGTAGATTTTTCTTCTTTAAAGATTTATCCTACCTTTCTTTCCTTAACGATGCCGCATACCAAGAGGAAGGGGGTTTTGAGAACCGGAGCCCTGCCGGTACGAACTTCGACTCCAACACAGCTTTCTATCCAAGGATTCCTCGTGAGAACCCCTGCTACGACGCCGGGAAGCCCTGCTGAGCCCGCTGCCCGAGGAGAGGCTGAGCTTCAGGGGCAGGACGTTTCATTGTCCCCCCCCGGTGCGCCCACCACCACCGCAACCAGCTGAGGTCGATGATGGACGAGTAGCCCCTAACCGGGCTGATGGGAAAGGAGAGCTACTACTGGGCCCCCACTTCGACGCTACAGCTGAGGCCTGTATAACAGCAATGGCTGAGAGTCAGATGGCACAGAGACCAGGAAAATCTTTAGTCTCCTCGCCGGCGGTGACTCTTGAGACGATATGGGAGACTCTACAGACGGTGATGGAATCAACTAGCAAGATTGAACCGTTAGTAGGTAATGTAAAGGAATTAACTACTGCATTTTCATCTATGAAAGAAGAGGTAACTGAAAAGATTCAAAATCTGTCAATTGAAACTTCTAAATTGAAGGAAACCTCAGTTAAACTAATACAAGACAATATGCTGATACATAAAAAGTTGGAACATTTTGAAAATTATAATAGGAGGCTAAATTTACGATTCTTGAATTTTCCACGGACTTCTATATACCCTCCATTAGAAATTTTTAAAAGGTATTTGGTGGAAAATTTAAAATTTACCTTAGAAAATGTGCCTCCAGTGAATAAAATTTATTATCTCCCTACAAAGAAAGCAATACAAGTGTTGGAACAACCGGATTTAAATGTATCAGAACTACTAGAAACGTCGCTGACTGATATAACTGAGCGGCAAACTTTGCTGGTCTCATTCATATTTCCTCAAGATTTAGAATCTGTTAGGAAGATGGCTTTGAAGAACTTACAAACCCCATTTTATGGGGGGAAAATCTGGGTATTCCCAGATGTTACTAAACAAACTCAAAGTAGAAGGAAAGACTTCTTAGCACTTCGTGATGAAACTTTGTCTTTAGGAGCCTCATTCCACTTGAACTATCCTTGCAAATGCAATATAAAATATTTAGGGGTAAAATATGTTTTCTTTGAACCTGAACATTTAAAACAATTTATTTCTCAGAAAAAATTATTATAATGCTTCTTGAATCTAAACCGTTATGTTTCGCCTTAAGACTAGAATGTTGGGAATGTAATTATATTTTTTGGGGTTACTAATAATCTGCTATTGCTTTATTTCAATCTTGAGATATGTTGAAGTAAATTTCTTTCTCCTAAGTTAACGGCTCATAGCCCCTCGAATTCGGTGGTCTAATACAAGTTTTGTAATATTTTCCTGATTTATTTTGTTTAATTATGTGATAATTTCTTAACTGTATTACCTACTCAAGTAGTAAATGCTTGTACAAATGTGGAAATGATAAATAAAAAAATTAAAAAAAAAAATTAGAGGGAGCATCAGCGTGCACAGGTTATGGGATAACCGTAGAAAAAAAGCTCCTCAACCTGCAATTATGAACAATAATCAAATAAACAATACAAGTAAGACTTATTCAAGATGAACACTTAGAGAAACAAGAGAATTACTTATGAACTGCATATAAGTGGTACCACTCTATACAAACTTTAGTAACACTTGGATCTGGGACCAGTTCTTCCAGGCTTGCACCCCCCCCCCCCCCCCCCACCTGCTCTAGCCCCACCTCATCAATCAATAACTCACATACAAACAATTATGGGATAACCGTAGGCCGCAGCTTAATTTATTCACTTTCAAAACATTTTACATCAGTAAATAGCCTACTCCCCCCTCCCAAGCTACAGCTGGCAAAGGCATAACATCAACAACACCCCCAACCGCTGCTCGCCATGACAGCAAAGCAGCCAATTCTGTTTCTTGCTGTCGCTGCAACTCTTCCTTTTCTGGCTCCACTCTGACAGCAAGAGCCCTAGCCTGTGTGGATCTCCACACATTTAGTCCGGGTCACCCGACCCACCTTTTAATGACCTGGCTCATCCCCCATGAGCCATTGTTCCTGTAGCCCGGGTTTTTGCCGCTGCGACAACACAGAACAGTGTGTTTTAAACCTGTAAAATTGCCTTTCAAAGGCATTTCTACAGTTTGGCCAGCAGCTGGTGCATGTTTATGTTGAAGCTGTTATAGTAAAGCGAATGCCCTCTTTTAGTTTCATTTAGTGAAGAAATTAATCTACAGTACTATGAGCAGCATACTTTTAAAACTTGTTAACTGGGCTCTGATTGGCCTGGAGTTTGAAATTACCCAGCAGTTGTTGCTGGCTGTTGCTTCAGTCTTAGCCCAGGAGGAAAAAGAGACAGATCTCTTTGCTGTAGCTCCATGAATTATATGTCCTGATCTTCCCAGGTACCATTTAGACAGTATGGAAATGTTTAGTTAGTGTTATAAGTGATACATATTTCAGTTACCTGTTATTGTTTGCTAATTGCTCTATTTTTTGTTTATTGTTCATTTGGTGGAGGAGTAGCTTAGTGGTTAGTGCAGTGGATTTTGATCCTGGAGAACTGAGTTCAATTCCCACTGCAGCTCCTTGTGACTCCATTTCCCCTGGCACAAAATAAGTACCTGATTATATGTAAACCATTTTGAATGTAGTTGCAAAAACCTCAGAAAGGCAGTATATCAAGTCCCATTTCCCTCTCCCTTTTAAGACAATAAACAGTTTTGTTGACTCTGCTGTCTGAACTGATAAGGAATCCTGGTGGTTTGTGTGTTGGAACTGTGAGTGCTTTCTGGGAACTGTGGAACCACTGGGAGTGTGGCCCCAGTAACCTAGAAATCACTGAGGATAATTTGAGAGCGGAAGACTCACCCAGAGGCAGTTGTGACCCAGTCGGTGAGGAGGGTGCAAGTGTAGAGCATAAGCGGCAGGTGCAGGTGGACCTGAGCTGTGCTGGGGATAGAGCCTCTAAGTGGCTGCGGAGTAACCCCAGGCAGGTGGCTAGGCGTTTCATCACACCACTTTAATGGAGTCACTCGTGTATATATGGGTTACAGGTAAAACAGGTGACACTGATTCAGACATCCTCTGAATTCTTTTACATTCTTGTCAAATTTATCTGAGATGCACAATTTGAGACAAGGTAAGAGTATTTCACAAACCGTATGTTTGTGTTGCCTGGGTGATTCTCTGCTTGCCTTCCTCCCATTCCAGCTTCAGCTCCACCCCCTTGCGATGTCACCTGGGGGCGTCGATTTAATTGAGGCTAAGCCAGCGCCAAAGCAACTGACTGACCTTTGTTTACCAGTTCTTTCTGCCATCAAGTGCTGGGCTGAAAACTGTTTTTGTTTCCTGGGTGATTCTCTGTCTACCTTCCTTCCGTTCCAGCTTCAGCTCCGCCCCCCCCCCCCCCTTTGACATCACCCGGGGCATCGAGTTCATTGAGGAAAAGCCAGTGCCAGAGGCGCTGTGCGCCAACTCTGTCGTGCCAATGAAAGAATGTGACAAAGGAGAGCTCCTTTGTGTGGACTTCGGGGGGGGGGGGGGGGAATTTGGGCAGTATCTGTTTGCTTTTATTTTTTCTTTTCTTGGTGAATATGAGTACAGTTTCTGTAATTTCTGAGAGAGGTAGATATGGTCCATTGACTTCCTCCAGGCCCCAAAGGAGACCTCCACAGGATTTAATTCCGGTCAAAGTTGTGTCCACTGTCTCTGCTACTTGTCAGACTACTGATCTATCTGTTTTTCTTATCAATGCTTGGTCAGTTAGAAACAAGAAAGAAGCATTGAGGGATCTGCATGTGGCCCGTAGTATTGATTTGTTGTGCATTACTTAAACTTGGCTGAGTGACACGGATACAATGCTAGTTAACCATATTTGCCATGTGGACTATGATATCTTTGTCCTGTCTCAGATGGATAAGAAGTGTGGTGGCTTGATGGTCTTGGCAAAGCATGGGTTTGTTTTTCAGCAGAAACCTGTCTTGAACTCTAGTGTTTGTGAGTTTTTGTACCTGTCCTCTTCCCATGGGCTTTCTGTTTGTTTGTGCTATTGCCCTCCTGGGGTACATTATACTGATAGTTCTATCATTTCTGACATTTTGCTTTCTAATGGCATCTCCCCTCATAAAACTATCTTATTAGGAGATTTCAATTTGCATTTTGGTCTAATTGCTTCTAACTCGGTTATTCAGATTTTTCTGGGACTCTTGTGGGTTTGGGCTAGAAGCAAATTCTCACTTCTAATACTTATATGGCAGGTCACATGCTTGACATGCTTTCTGGATGAGTCATGCCGTGGTTGCCTCTCTGACACTAGTACCGTGGTCTGATCACTAAGAACATAAGAGTAGCCATACTGGGTCAGACCAATAGTCCATCTAGCCCAGTATCCTGTTTCCAAACTGTGGCTAAGCCAGATCACAAGTACCTGGCAGAAACCCAATTAGTAGTATCATTCCATGCTACCAATCCTGGGGCAAGCAGTTGCTTCAGGAACTACCGGGTAATCCACCTAGGTGAACAACAAAATCCCACAAAACCAACAGACAGCAAACAAGAGTGGGAAGTGGACCAATGCCTCCAGAGACTAGGACAGATGGGTCAAAATGAGAGATTTTATTACAGTCTCAACACAAATCTGTGTTTCGGCCACAGGCCTGCCTTAGGAATCTCTCAGAAGTTCTGAGAGAAGAGGACATGTCTCTGACACCCCCTTTTTCTCCTGCTGCGTTTTACTGAATCACACACTACAAAGACTCCTGAGGCAGGCCTGTGGCCAAAACACAGATCTGTGTCAAGTCTGTAATAAAATCTCTCATTTTGGCCCATCTGTCCCAGTCTCTGGAGTCATTGGTTCACTTCCCACTCTTGTTTGCTGTCTGGGAAGCAGTTGCTTCCCCATGTCTCAATAGCAAACTATGGACTTTTCCTCCTGGAACTTGTCCAAACCTTTTTAAAACCCAGATACACTAACCTCTGTTATCACATCCTCCAGCAAAGAGTTCCAGAGCTTAACTATTTGTTGAATGAAAAAATATTTCCTCCTATTTGTTTTAAAAGTATTTCCATCTCTTTGGCTATTCCGATGTTTACTAAGCCTGTTAGCCTGGGGTTTCTTTCGACCAGTCATGTGAGGGGTGCAATTGATCATGTACAATTGAAGGGTCATTGGGTTCCAAAGCTAGCTAATGTAAGTGTGCTATCTGCTTCTGATGCTGTTGACCTTTGGTATAACTCAGAGGCAGAATGTTTGGATATTTTATATATTTATTTATTTATTAGGATCTATTTACCACCTTTTTGAAGGAATTAATTCAAGGCAGTGTACAGCAAGAATAAGTCAAACACAAGCAATAGACAATTACAGCAGTAAAAATATTCAAACAACAAATACAAAGTATGGCGTGGAGGGGCATAATCGAACGCGAACGCCCATCTCCATGGGCGTCTATGTCCGAAAACGGGTATGTGAAGAGGCAGGGCAGACCGTATTATTGAAAAAGATGGGCGTCCATCTTTCATTTCGAAAATATGGTTTGGACATACCAAATACCATGGATTTGGTCCCTTCTGAGGTGGGCGTTTTTTATTTTTAGCGATAATGGAAACTACAAACGCCCAGCTCAGAAACGTCCCAATCCAAGCCATTTGGTCGTGGGAGGGACAAATGTACAACATTACCACAGCTCTTAGGGGTGAAGGGGGCAACTACATGTAGGTACAGTGGGTTTTAGAGGCCTCCCATTTACCACCACGAGTGTTATAGGTGGGGGGGGGGGGGATGGGCCTGGGTCTGCCTGCCTGAACTGCACTGCAGTACCCACTAAAGGTGCTCCAGGGACAGGACTTGTTGCTGGTGTATAACCTTGGCACAGCAGTTCACACCTGAAGACTAATCTCGTTGAAAACGTCCTTTATTTGAATAAGCACATTTACTCACAGTTAACTGCAGATCAGAGGTTGTGCCCCACTGGCAACGAGTCTCGCTGGTACTGAGATGAGCAGTAGGTTCGAGCTGGCAGAATGGTGTACAATGCCCTCTTTCAGCAACATTCAAGGTAAGAACTAAGTGCTGTAACGTGGCTAACACATGAAAGGGATCTAAAAGTGTCTTACACAAATGGCCACTACCTCATGGACTACCGGAAACAAAACAGGGCACACTCTGACCCAGTAAGCAGAGGGAAAAGCACCATGGGAGTAGAGCCTAACAATTACCAACATCGTGAGCATTTAACACAAGCTAGTGGAATCACGGAGCCCACTACCCTACACCCAGCACAATGCATTGCTGATGTGACTCTGCACTGAGTGCCCTTAACAGAAAAGGTGTCACACTCACCCGAAAACCACATCAGAACCAGGGAAAGGCTGTCAGAGGATAGAGCACATTCTGCTGTCATGGAGTTGGGTAGAGCATTTGAGGCTGGCATACGGGCTGGGAAAATAAAGTGGGGGGTTTTTTGGTGGGAGGAGGTTAGTGACCACTGGGGGAGTCAGGGGAGGTCATCCCCGATTCCCTCTGGTGGTCATCTGGTCAGTTGGGGCACTTTTTTGGGACTTGGACCTGAAAAAAAAGGGTCCAAATAAAGTGGACCAAATTCTCGTCAAAAACGCCCTTCTTGTTTCGATTATCAGCTAAAGCTACCACGCCCCAGCTCTGCCTTCGCCATGCCTCCGCCACGCCCCCGTGATCTTTGTTCGTCTCCGTGATGGACTGTAGTTCAGGACGCCAAAAATCAGCTTTCGATTATACCGATTTGGCCGCCCACGGGAAACAAACACCCATCTCCCGATATGGGTCGAAATATGGGCATCTTTCTCTTTCGAAAATAAGCTGGATAGTATGCTACATTACAATCAGGCTTATTTTTGAAAGAGAAGGGCGCCCATCTTCCGACACAAATCGGAAGATGGGCGTCCTTCTCCCAGGGTCACCCAAATCAGCATAATCTAAAGCCGATTTTGGGCGTCCTCAACTGCTTTCCATCGCAGAGACAACCAAAGTTCACGGGGTGTGTCAGAGGCATAGCGAAGGCGGGACTGGGGCGTGCCTAACACATGACAAAGTGGCCTAGAGAGTGGAGAGGTGGCCTAGTGGTTAGAGCACTGGTCTTGCAATCCAGAGGTGGCAGGTTGAAATCCCACTGCTGCTCCTTGTGATCTTGGGCAAGTCACTTAACCCTCTGTTGCCTCAGGTACAAACTTAGTGTACCTGAATGTAACTCACCTTGAGCTACTACTGAAAAAGGTGTGAGCAAACATCTAAAATGGGCATCCTCAACCAATAATGGAAAAAAGAATGGTGTCCCTGACAAACACTTGGACAACTTTACCTGGTCCTTTCTTCTTACGACCAAGCCACAAAAATGTGCCCTAAATGACCAGATGACCACCAGAGGGAATCGGGGATGACCTCCCCTTATTCCCCCATGTGGTCACTAACCCTCTCCCCCCTCAAAAAAATTGTTTTTAAATATTTTTTTCAGCCTCTATGCCAGCCTCAAATATCATACCAAGCTCCATGACAGCAGTATGCAGGTCCCTGGAGCAGTTTTAGTGGGTGCAATGCACTTCAGGCAGGCGTACCCACATGTAGGTGCCCCCTTCACCCCTTAGGGCTATGGAAGTGGTGTACAGTTGTGGGGAGTGGATTTTTTTTTTGGGGGGGGGGTTGGGGGGCTCAGCACTCAAGGTAATGGAGCTATGCATATGCACCTGGGAGCAATTTGTGAAGTCCACTGCAGTGCCCCCTAGGGTGCCAGGTTGGTATCCTGGCATGTCAGGGGGACCAGTGCACTACAAATGCTAGCTCCTCCCCACGACCAAAGGGCTTGGATTTGGTCGTTTCTGAGATGGGCGTCCTCGGTTTCCATTATCGCCGAAAATCGGGGACGACCATCTCTAAGGTCGACCTAAATTTTGCGATTTCGGCGTCCCCGACCGTATTATCAAAATGAAAGATGGACACCCATCTTGTTTCGATAATACGGGTTTCCCCGCCCCTTCACCGGGACATCCTGCGAGGACACCCTCAGGAAAACTTGGGCGCCCCTTTCGATTATGCCCCTCCATGTCAACACAATAAGTACATAAGTACATAAGTACATAAGTAGTGCCATACTGGGAAAGACCAAAGGTCCATCTAGCCCAGCATCCTGTCACCGACAGTGGCCAATCCAGGTCAAGGGCACCTGGCACGCTCCCCAAACGTAAAAACATTCCAGACAAGTTATACCTAAAAATGAGGAATTTTTCCAGTCCATTTAATAGCGGTCTATGGACTTGTCCTTTAGGAATCTATCTAACCCCTTTTTAAACTCCGTCAAGCTAACCGCCCGTACCACGTTCTCCGGCAATGAATTCCAGAGTCTAATTACACGTTGGGTGAAGAAAAATTTTCTCCGATTCGTTTTAAATTTACCACACTGTAGCTTCAACTCATGCCCTCTAGTCCTAGTATTTTTGGATAGCGTGAACAGTCGCTTCACATCCACCCGATCCATTCCACTCATTATTTTATACACTTCTATCATATCTCCCCTCAGCCGTCTCTTCTCCAAGCTGAAAAGCCCTAGCCTTCTCAGCCTCTCTTCATAGGAAAGTCGTCCCATCCCCACTATCATTTTCGTCGCCCTTCGCTGTACCTTTTCCAATTCTACTATATCTTTTTTGAGATACGGAGACCAGTACTGAACACAATACTCCAGGTGCGGTCGCACCATGGAGCGATACAACGGCATTATAACATCCGCACACCTGGACTCCATACCCTTCCTAATAACACCCAACATTCTATTCGCTTTCCTAGCCGCAGCAGCACACTGAGCAGAAGGTTTCAGCGTATCATCGACGACGACACCCAGATCCCTTTCTTGATCCGTAACTCCTAACACGGAACCTTGCAAGACGTAGCTATAATTCGGGTTCCTCTTACCCACATGCATCACTTTGCACTTGTCAACATTGAACTTCATCTGCCACTTGCACGCCCATTCTCCCAGTCTCGCAAGGTCCTCCTGTAATCGTTCACATTCCTCCTGCGACTTGACGACCCTGAATAATTTTGTGTCATCGGCGAATTTAATTACCTCACTAGTTATTCCCATCTCTAGGTCATTTATAAATACATTAAAAAGCAACGGACCCAGCACAGACCCCTGCGGGACCCCACTAACTACCCACTAACTACCCACTAACTACCCTCCTCCACAGTTTAATAGACAGCATAGGTTGTAAGCAAAGATGGAACATATAGATAGATAAAATATAGTTACAGGAGTACGAAAATAAGGGACTAGTATCAAAAAGGTTGCAAACGCTTGAACATTATCTTAGCTAGGATAGGAGTGGATAAACATGTCCTGCAATAGTATGTGCAGCCAGTGTCATTTACTTCTTCCGTTAAAGGCCTGGTTGAAGAACCAATCTTTCACCTGCTTCCTGAAGTATAGTCTTGTGAAGCTTTTCAGGGAGTGCATTCCAGAGTGTGGGTGCTACTCCAGAGAAGGTTCGCTTGCGGGTATCACATCGTCTCATGCTCTTTGGAGAGGGTGTGGTTAGGTATACTCCTTGGGAGGACCTTAGTGACCTTGACAGTGTGTAGAAGGAGATCCTGTTCTTTAAGTACTCTGGGCCATTTCCTTTAAGGGCCTTGATGGTCAAACATAGAGTTTTAAATTTGGTTCTGTATTGTAATAGTAGCCAGTGAAGTTTATGCAAAAATGGTGTGATGTGGTCACGTTGCTTACAGCCTTCTATTAGTCTTGTTGCAGCATTCTGAATCAATTGGAGCTGGTGCAAATCCATGTTGACTTTGTCTCATTAATTCATGCTTTTGAATATGCTCTGTAATTTTGTTCTTTATAATCAGTGCTTTTTTTGTGCCGGTACGCAACGGTACGACGTACCGGCACCTTTTTTTTTTTGCTCCCCCGCCCCGTGAGTCCATGTCCCGCACGCAGTGCCAGCCCCCATTTCCGGCCACTGCTGCTTCTCCTGTTGAGCAGCAGCGGCCGCTACACAAAGAAAAAGATTTTTTTTAAAACTTCAAACCTGGCTGAAACGCGGCACTGTAGACAGCCATTAGGCATTGGCTGTTGCCCCGCAGCCGCTCCTCCTCTTGCCTCTACGTCACTGCGCTCCTCCGGGGTCTTCCTCCAGGGGCAGTGACGTAGAGGCAAGAGGAGGAGCGGCTGCGGGGCAACAGCCAATGCCTAATGGCTGTCTACAGTGCCGGGGTGCCGCGTTTCAGCCAGGTTTCAATTTTTTTAAATCTTCTTTTTCTTTGTGTAGCGGCCGCTGCTGCTCAACAGGAGAAGCAGCAGCGGCCAGAAATAGGGGCTGGTGCCGCGTGCGTCGCGACTTCGCGGGGAAACTTGGCAGGGAGAGGGAAACCAACAGAGGGAAGGATTGGGGAGAGAGAGAAAGAGGGAAACCAACAGAGGGAAGGATTGGGGAGAGAGAGAAAGAGGAAAAACAACAGAGGGAAGGATTGGGGAGAGAGAGGGGAAAACAGATGGAAGGATGGGGAGGGAGAGAGGAAAAATAGATGGAAGGATGGGGAGAGAGAGGGAAAAACAGATGGAAGGATGGGGAGAGAGAGGGAAAAACAGATGGAAGGATTGGGGAGAGAGAGAAAGAGGGAAAACAACAGAGGGAAGGATTGGGGAGAGAGAGAAAGAGGGAAAACAACAGAGGGAAGGATTGGGGAGAGAGAGGGGGAAAACAGATGGAAGGATGGGGAGAGAGAGGGAAAAACAGATGGAAGGATTGGGGAGAGAGGGGAAAACAGATGGAAGGATTGGGGAGAGAGGGGAAAAACAGATGGAAGGATTGGGGAGAGAGAGAGAGGAAAAACAACAGAGGGAAGGATTGGGGAGAGAGAGAAAGAGGGAAAACAACAGAGGGAAGGATTGGGGAGAGAGAGGGGAAAACATGGAAGGATGGGGAGAGAGAGGGGAAAACAGATGGAAGGATGGGGAGAGAGAGGGAAAACAGATGGAAGGATTGGGGAGAGGGGAAAACAGATGGAAGGATTGGGGAGAGAGAGAAAGAGGGAAAACAACAGAGGGAAGGATTGGGGAGAGAGAGGGGAAAACAGATGGAAGGATGGGGAGGGAGAGAGGAAAAATAGATGGAAGGATGGGGAGAGAGAGGGAAAAACAGATGGAAGGATGGGGAGAGAGAGGGAAAAACAGATGGAAGGATTGGGGAGAGAGGGAAAAACAGATGGAAGGATTGGGGAGAGAGAGAAAGAGGGAAAACAACAGAGGGAAGGATTGGGGAGAGAGAGAAAGAGGGAAAACAACAGAGGGAAGGATTGGGGAGAGAGAGGGGAAAACAGATGGAAGGATGGGGAGAGAGAGAGAGGAAAAACAACAGAGGGAAGGATTGGGGAGAGAGAGAAAGAGGGAAAACAACAGAGGGAAGGATTGGGGAGAGAGAGGGGAAAACATGGAAGGATGGGGAGAGAGAGGGGAAAACAGATGGAAGGATGGGGAGAGAGAGGGAAAACAGATGGAAGGATTGGGGAGAGGGGAAAACAGATGGAAGGATTGGGGAGAGAGGGGAAAAACAGATGGAAGGATGGGGAGAGAGAGGGTAAAACAGATGGAAGGATTGGGGAGAGAGAGGAAAAACAGATGGAAGGATTGGGGAGAGAGGGGAAAAACAGATGGAAGGATGGGGAGAGAGAGGGAAAAACAGATGGAAGGATGGGGAGAGAGAGGGAAAAAACAGATGGAAGGATTGGGGAGAGAGGGGAAAACAGATGGAAGGATTGGGGAGAGAGAGAAAGAGGGAAAACAACAGAGGGAAGGATTGGGGAGAGAGAGAAAGAGGGAAACCAACAGAGGGAAGGATTGGGGAGAGAGAAAGAGGGAAAACAACAGAGGAAAGGATTGGGGAGAGAGAGAGAGAGAGAGAGAGAGGGAACCAACAGAGGGAAGGATTGGGGAGAGAGAGGGGAAAACAGATGGAAGGATGGGGAGGGAGAGGGAAAAACAGATGGAAGGATTGGGGAGAGAGGAAAAATAGATGGAAGGATGGGAGAGAGAGGGAAAAACAGATGGAAGGATGGGGAGAGAGAGGGAAAAACAGATGGAAGGATTGGGGAGAGAGGGGAAAAACAGATGGAAGGATTGGGGAGAGAGAGAAAGAGGGAAAACAACAGAGGGAAGGATTGGGGAGAGAGAGAAAGAGGGAAAACAACAGAGGGAAGGATTGGGGAGAGAGAGGGAAAAACAGATGGAAGGATTGGGGAGAGAGGGGAAAATAGATGGAAGGATTGGGGAGAGAGAGGGAAAAACAGATGGAAGGATTGGGGAGAGAGGGGAAAAACAGATGGAAGGATTGGGGAGAGAGAGAAAGAGGGAAAACAACAGAGGGAAGGATTGGGGAGAGAGAGGGGAAAACAGATGGAAGGATGGGGGGAGAGAGGGAAAAACAGATGAAAGGATTGGGGAGAGAGGGGAAAACAGATGGAAGGATTGGAGAGAGAGGGGAAAAACAGATGGAAGGATTGGGGAGAGAGAGAAAGAGGGAAAACAACAGAGGGAAGGATTGGGGAGAGAGAGGGGAAAACAGATGGAAGGATGGGGGGAGAGAGGGAAAAAACAGATGAAAGGATTGGGGAGAGAGGGGAAAAACAGATGGAAGGATTGGAGAGAGAGGGGAAAACAGATGGAAGGATTGGGGAGAGAGGGGAAAAACAGATGGAAGGATGGGGAGAGAGAGGGAAAAACAGATGGAAGGATGGGGAGAGAGAGGGAAAAACAGATGGAAGGATGGGGAGAGAGAGGGAAAAACAGATGGAAGGATTGGGGAGAGAGGGGAAAAAACAGATGGAAGGATTGGGGAGAGAGAGAAAGAGGGAAAACAACAGAGGGAAGGATTGGGGAGAGAGAGAAAGAGGGAAAACAACAGAGGGAAGGATTGGGGAGAGAGAGGGAAAAACAGATGGAAGGATTGGGGAGAGAGGGGAAAATAGATGGAAGGATTGGGGAGAGAGAGGGAAAAACAGATGGAAGGATTGGGGAGAGAGGGGAAAAACAGATGGAAGGATTGGGGAGAGAGAGAAAGAGGGAAAACAACAGAGGGAAGGATTGGGGAGAGAGAGAAAGAGGGAAAACAACAGAGGGAAGGATTGGGAAGAGAGAGGGGAAAACAGATGGAAGGATGGGGAGAGAGAGGGAAAAACAGATGGAAGGATTGGGGAGAGAGGGGAAAATAGATGGAAGGATTGGGGAGAGGGGAAAACAGATGGAAGGATTGGGGAGAGAGGGGAAAAACAGATGGAAGGATGGGGGAAAGAGAGAGGGAAACAGATGGAAGGATGGGGAGAGAGGGGGAAAAACAGATGGAAGGATGGGGACAGAGAGAGGGAAAAACAGATGGAAGGATGGGGAGAGAGAGAGGGAAAACGGAAGGATAGGGAGAGAAAGAGGGAAGACGCTGGATGGAAGAATGCAGAAAGAAATAGGGGAGACACTGGAAGGATGGGGAGAGAAAGCAGAGCTGCTGGATGGAAAAGGGGAATAGAGAAAGACTGGAGAATAAGAGGAAGGGCATGGGGAGAACAAGGGTGAGGAAAAGATGAAAAGCCACAGGTAGATGAAGGAAATTAAAGAATGGATAGTAAGAATGAATTAAATCTGGACAGAGAGAGAGCCTGAAAAATATTGAAGAAAGCAAAGAAAAAGGAGACAAAAATGACAAATGGCACAGAAGAGTTAAGCGAAAACAAAGGAAAGCAGAATCACAGACTGGGACCAATATGGAAAGAAAAACAGTCACCAGACAACAAAGGTAGAAAAAATCATTTTATTTTCATTTTAGTGTTTGTAATATGTCCAATATGAGAATTTACATTGGCTGTCTTATTTTGCACTGGGTATACTGGAGCTGTAAGAGCTTACAGTGATTATTTATAATGAAAAAAATTACGTTATTTTTTTCTCCTATAGTACTATAATATTTTCAATGATGTCTGTTTATATGCGCCATGGCTGGTATAGGGGGTGTGGTTAATGTGGGTGTGGCTATCATAGGGGTGGAGCCATATGTGGTGACCCCGCCCATAATGAGTACCGGCACCTTTTTTTCTACAAAAAAAGCACTGTTTATAATAGTCTGTACCATTTTGCCCGGCACAGTTTTGCAGGCTTTGGTACTGACAGTGTTGGATTACTGCTACTCTCACCATGGTCTTGTCTGGTTTGTCAAACTTTGACCATATTATTCTGTCTTTGAGGGATTTGCATTGGCTTCCAGTGTACTGGTGGATCAGGTTCAAGGTTCTGACTCTGATTTTTAAAGCCTTGAAAGCTGATGCTCCTCCCTCATTGGTTTCTTCTTTTAGCTTTTATCAGCCCTCTCAAAATTTGTGTTCTATTGATAAGTGCTTATTAGATATCCCTTCATTTAGGTGCATCTGGCTTGAGGCTAATCGATTCGAAATGCTTCAAATTGCTGGTGCCTCAGTTTGGAATGCCTTGCCCGTGGAAATGCGAGTGGTGTCATCCATTGTGCAATTTAGGAAGCAGCAGAAATCACTTTTTTACTCCTGATGTGTAGGGGGCTGCTCACTGTACAATGTAATATGCTCTGTTTGTTTTTAAAGATGTACTGTCTCAGTGCTAATGATTGTGTACTTTCCTATGTTGTACACCACCTAGGGTGATTGGATAGAGTGGTTTATAAATATTTTAAATAAATAAATAATAAAACACAAGATGAGGGGTGTAAAGGTTCTTCTTAATATGAAAATTCATGATGCCAATCATATAGGGATTTGATTTTGAGCTGTGTGTTAGTTAATCTGCTGCTGTTTTAGAGAGATTTTATCAGCATTATTATTATTATTATTATTATTATTTGGCGCTTCTGCACTACCGAAATCAGAACTGCTTCGAATCTTACCCCCCACCGATCTGCCCTAGCTTTGGTCATCTTAGAAGATATTTTCTGTCCACTTATACCTTAAACCTGTTGTTACTATCAGAGAATGACGCAGGGACAAAGTTTGTCCCTGTCCCCACCCTGTCTTCGCGAACTCTGCCTGATCCCATCTGCACAAGCATCGAACAGTTATGATTTTATATTTAAATCATTTTATTAAAGTATAAACAATATTCTGTACAACTGTCATGTTATAAATCATAAACAATACAAACCAAGGAACAAAACCCCTGTCTCCCCTCCCCCCTCATAAATATCCCCTCCACTATTAGGAAAACTAAACAAGCCAAATTACTATAGAATGCTCTATAGAAAATTCATGCTAACAGAATACCTTGGTCACACACACACAGAACACAAATGCCAAATACATAATAGCTGACCAAAAATGATAAACATATATTAAACCAAAACCTCAAGAAATCATACCAAACAAATAGAAAGAGATGCATTTCCTCCTATACCGTGCAAATATAAAGATCACACATGCCAGGGACAGTGATAAGGGAGTGCAACTAAGACAACTGCCCCCTGGCCAGAGAGACCCCTAAGACTGCTGGAAGCTGAAGAAGGCATGGCCTGATAGTAGGCTTTGGGGTCCTCTCACAGATTTCTGCCCTGGGCCCTAGCCACGTCTAACACCAGCTCTGGCAGGATAAATATTAAAATCTTAACATATTCTAATCACAAAATAGAAAACAATTTTTTCTATCTTTTATTTACTGGTAATTTTATTGTTCAATTCATGTTGATACCAGGCTCTGATTTCTGTTTACCTCTGTCTTCTCTTAACTCACTTGCCAAGGTCTCCTGTCCATTTGACATTTCTTCTTTTTCCATGCTCACCATCCATCTTCTATGTGTACCCACCTTTCCACATGTTCAGCATCTCCCTTGCATTGTTCACTTTCCAGTCCTCAGGTATCATGGCTGTTTTGAATGACAGATCACAGATTGCTAACCTATAGCTACTAATTTCATGTTTGAGTCCTTTCGGGACACTGGGGTGATACTATCTGGTCCTAGTGATTTGTTGCGCTCATGTTTGTCAACATCTGTTTCATCTTCTAAAATTAAAGTGAAGCAAAGGGTACAGATTTGATATACCACCTTTATGTGGAACAACCAAAGTGGTTTACATACTATGCACAGGTAATTTATCTATCCTTAGTGGGCTCACAATCTATGTTTGTGTACCTGGAGCAATGGAGGGTTAAGTGACTTGCCTAGGTTCACAAGGAACCACAATGGGAATTGATCCCAGTTCACCAGATTCTTAGACCACCGCTCTAACCATGTCCTTCAAATCTTCACCATCAAAGAAAAATTCTAGTGTGTGTATGACCCCAATATGCTTATTAAAGACTGAGACAAAGACATTTTTTTTCTGTTATCTTGTCCTTTCTCAACACTCCTTGGTTGTTCAGCAGTCCAACTGACTCCCTAACAGGCTTTTTGTGTTGGATGTAGAAATTTAGCATTATGGCAAGCTTCTTTTCAAAGTATTTCTTTGCATGTCTTATTACTGTCCTATATCTAACTTGCCAGTATTTGTGCTTGTCTTTATTTCCTTCATTAGCGTTTGATTTCCACTTTCTGGATAATTAATACAAACCTTTCAAACTCTGTTCTTTCTAACTAGTAAATATAATTCATTTTGTCATGGCTTCGATAGTACCCTGACTCACCTTCCATTATCGGTGGGCATTGGGGTCAGGTCCTGCAGCTTTCCCCAGGACTCCAGACTGCTTCCCTGGTGCAGCAGACCACTGGTGCTGCTGCCTCCAGCGCTCCTGGGTGCCCCGCCAGTCATGCAGGCTGCTCCTTTGTTGATATCTCTGGCACCAGCTAACACCGGCTCACCTAGGTGAACATGTGCGCTGTGGGTCATAATTTAAAGGACCAGCAATGGGAGGCCGCCTGATGATTACAATATGAGCTGGAGCCTTTATAATGGGCTCTTGGGACTCTTCTGCACTGTCTTTGCAACAGGTCTCCTAGCTTTTGCCTGGTGTGAGTTGCTACACTTGATTCCTGTTTCTGTCCTTGTTTTGGTCCTGGTTCCATTCCTGCCTTTGCCCTTGTTGCAGTCTGTGTCTCCAGCCTGCCCTTGTTCCTGCTCCCTTCTTTGGATTGACTTCTTGGCTTTGACCCCGGCTTGGCTTCTCCACTCCTCTGGACCTCCAACTGCCCTGACTCCAGCTTGCCTGACCATGCCTTTTTCACAGCCAGCCCTAACCTCCGGTATTTCCTGGCCCTCTCCCTTGGCAGTGTTATTTGGACATTATTGGGCCTCTTCAGTGCCACTGTTGGTATTTAGTCCAGCTTGCTTGCTGTTGGCCTCTGTTACACTACTTCCTACTACCTATGCCTACTACCTGGTAAACATACAATGAGGGAGCCTCGGCCAATTGCAACCTGACTCATCCCTGGACCTCATTCAGCGAAGTTTGCACTATTTCTGGGTTGCTCCTAGTTGCCTTACATTCTACAGGTCCTGCCTACCCTTCTGGTGAATCTCAAGACTTGTCCAGCCCTGATCCTAACCTGGGTGTGACTCGTCTGCCGCCAGTCAGGGCCTAATTAGGCAGCATAAACTTGTGTGCGGGCCAAGAGCTCACTCTCCCCAATCTGTAACACATTTCTTCTGTATCCCTGTGGTTATGAACATTGCGATTACTTGTTCAGGTTAGGATTGCTTTCAATGATATACATAAATCAGGGGTTAGGCAGAGACTGTGTTCACATTGGGCTCTTGCAAGTTAGTTTAAATTATACATTTTTTTGTTTGTTTCTGGCTTAAAATTTAACACACTTCTGCTCAATCTGTTTCCAATATAGTGCCTTTCGGCATAGATGGTGGAATTGCTCGGGACTGGTCTGTGGGCACATGGCTGGCAGCACTGCCAGGGCCATCTTAAAGACACTTTGGCATTGTTTATTCACAGGGAGGTTTTTGTATTATGCTGAAAGAAGGGGCTGATTTTCCACCCTTCTTCTTTTCTGGCCACACCAACGATGATAAAAGTTGAACAGACTATACATGTGTTAAGGCTGTAAGGGGTTTATGCTGTAAAAAAAAAAAAGAGAGAGATACTCGAGAGCTCTCGCACCACATGCCTCACTCCTGTAATGACATAATGTGACCTCTTAATACCTATTCTGATTTTAACCTGTTTTCATAAAGGGAAGAAGGCTTAAGTAATCAGTGTGTGTGTCTGTCTGTCTGTCTATCCTTGCTCCTTTTAGCTTTTACTTTCAGTGTTCTACTTTTTCAGAATGTCAGGGGACCATGAGGATTTTGACCAGGGTGATTTTTTTTTAAATTGGACTATCATATATGCTTGGACCATTGATGCACTCGTGTATGTCCTGAAAAAGTGGCTAGGCTAGTTCTGGGTGAGACTTCTTGTTTAATTTAACTGCTGTTACAAAAAAAAAAAAAAAAAAAAACAGGAGCTGCACAGTACTCCATGGAGCTTATTCAAAGTGGATATTTTCCTGTTCTGTATCTATGGAAAAATCTTTATTGAATAAGGTCATACATCCCTTCCAGGAATAACAGGAGTCTGCTGGAAAATTTGAAAAACTCAGCATTCTGTGAAACTGAAAACTGACAATTGCAGTGGAACAGGGCAGTCATGAGGAAAATTATGTCTGTGCTCCTAGCAAGAGACCAAGCCATGAAATAGGCCCTCCCAGCGATCTAGCCCCTCAAATAACTCTCGTAGTTTAAAGGGAAAATTGGCCTGGTAAAGACTCTCTAAAGTGGCAGTAATATTCACTCCCAAATATTTAATGAATTTTCATACCCATGAAAAAAAAAAAGTTGTTGTAATTCTGCATCTTGGCTGCTGGCAAATTAACGTTAAGTATTTCAGATTTATTCATATTCATTTTAAACACCCAAATCGCCCCATATTGTATCAGGGTTTCCGAGACTTGAGCAAGAGATCCCACAGAGTCTGTCGGGGTGAAAAGAATATCAGCAAACATTATTTTATGCTCTGAAGGCCCAGCAGAGAGTCCCCTAATGGCACAGTCGGTTTGCATCTTTTGGGCTAATGGCTCAATCGATATGGCAAAAAGGAGCGGAGAGGCCGCACATCTCTGGCAGGTGCCACGATAAAGCTCAAAGGGTTTAGTATAGAAACCATTAATGTGAAGTCTCGTCAAGGGATGCGCATATAGCAAATGTATCCATGCTAAGTAGTAGCTGGTGATAACTATTTTATCCAACACCGCAAACATGAAGGGCCACGACACCCAGTCAAAGGCTTTTTCAGCATCAATCGACAGGAGTATCATTGGCCATTGGTCCGCTCGAGCCTGTAGGAGTAAATGAATTAGGCAGTGAACATTATCAAACATCTGTCGCCCATGAATAAAACTGGCTTGATCCTCATGGATAAGCTGGGGGAGGACCCTCTGGAGGTGTGTAGCCAAAATTTTTGTAAAATAGTCAGTATGAAGGAGTGAGAGAGGACTATATAACCTGCAGTTCATGGGGTCCCTGCCTGGCTTCAAAAGCACCGTTACCGCCACAAGTTACCAGGAGTAAGGAAGCTCAGGCACTGTATAAAATGCCACAAAAACCCACTGCAGCAAAGGTGCCAGGTGTGACCCTAAAATGTGTTTAATGCTTTTACTGTTATTCTCACTTCTAAGGATCTTTACTGCTGCAGTCCTCACTGCAAAGATATATGAGCAATGCAATGTGTGTAATGTAGTCTCATATGTAATGCAGTCACCCCTGCCTGTCTGTATAAGGAGTGTTACTATTGGTCTATTCTGCTGCAAAGACCTCTTCTCTTTCTCAGCCAAGCTTGGCTCCTTTGTCTACCTGCTATCATTTCCTGGTCATTCTTACTATCTCTGTTCAGAAAGGTCAGCCAGGTATGACCTTTCCCTCCAATCGAGGGCTGCCCTCTGGGACCACCCCTGCTACCTGATGGCAGGCTCTGTCCCTATTGGTCCCTTTACCTCTTCCTTCCTGGGCCTGTGTGAGCCCCTTCTTGGCTTCTTCTTCCCCATGAGTCATTCTCCATCTTGCTTCAGACAGCACTTGTCCTGCTAAACTCCTTGTAATGAACTCGTTTTTTACCTCGTAATATCTCTCTAAGATATTGCACATTCCAGCCACCCAGCTCTGAACTACCTGGCATCTGTTTAACCATTTTCTTACCTCTGCAATAAAGCTGCCTTTCTTCAGATTTCTATCTCCAACCACTGATACAGCTCTCAGAATTACGGAGTCTCTGTTGCCTTGGGGCAACACTTCTGAACATCTGACTGTGAATAAACTATCTATACTTGTTTAATAAAGGAAATTTCAGAAAATAAAGAGGCTTCAGGTGTGTGCTGGGGTGCCGAGGTTATTCTCCAGGATATTAAGGCTTTAGAAATATTAAGTCTTAAGAGGCCTGACACCAGGAGCTTGCCAAACATTTTATAAAACTTATTAGTAAAGCCATCAAAGCCAGGGGCTTTATTATAAGGTAGTTCTTTAATGGCCACATAGATTTCCTCCAGATCGATCATTTCATTCAGCTGAGTGGCCTCCCCCAGGGTCAAAATAGGCAAACAAATCCCCTCCAAATAGGCCAAAATATTGGCCCACTGTAGAAGACTTTCCGATGTATAAAGATTGTCATAAAAGCGAGAGAACTCCTGGTAGATCTGAGCCATGGAAGTGTGCTCCTCCCCCATCTCTGTCCTAATAGAGTGAATAAAATTACACTGAGCCCTCTTTTTAAGTTTAAAAGCAAGCAAGCGACTGGTTTTAATGCCAAACTCAAAATGTTCTTGTACCTTTTACAACTTATCAGCAATCTCACCCATCTGAACCTCATTCAGTACCAAGTGAGGGGCATGCAAACTTTCTAAACATTGCTTATCAGTTGGTTCTTGTTTATGCTGTAATTCCAGCTGAGCTATTTAATTATATAGTGTTCTTGATCCTTACGCTGCTTATGCAAATGAGACTGAAGGGCTATAATACGTCCCTGCATCTTAGCTTTGAGGACCTCCTAGAGTATAAGAGGATCAATATTCTCAGTATCATTAAGTTCTACATATTCTTTGAAGGCCTGTTGTAAAGACGCCACATTGTTGGGGTCCAAGAGCAAAGTATCTGACATACACCAGTACTACGAGCCCATGTGGTCAGCAATTATCAGATTATAAAAAAGGAGGCTAATGTCCCAAAGGTGAACAGCTCACTAATTTATTTTATTTATTTTTATTTTTCTTGCATTTGTACCCCGCACTTTCCCACTCATGGCAGGCTCAATGCGGCAGGCAATGGAGGGTTAAGTGACTTGCCCAGAGTCACAAGGAGCTGCCTGTGCCTGAAGTGGGAATCGAACTCAGTTCCTCAGTTCCCCAGGACCAAAGTCCACTCAATAAAGTAGAGAAAAGACCAGGAGCATAAAAGATCAGATCTTACATTTGTGGGATGACAGCCTTTTATTAGATGTCTGGTGCTATAGACGGCTGCCGCCTTGGGACACCTGTTGCCATCTGGGCCGATCCGACCTGACCCTTTGTGGCCCACCCGGCCAGCAGAATCATCCACTATCATGTTCTCTTCTGCTGGAAGCAACTCCTGGGCTGCCTTTTTTTTTTTTTTTAATTTTAAACAAATATAAATAAATTACAAGAAACATCTTGCAATAGAAAAAAAAGAAACTAAAGAGCATATGTAGTGCAATTTGCTATCTTTGTAGAATACCAATGCAAAAGGATGCTGCCATTTATAGTGGATCCCAGATTCATGCAGGTGTTGGATTAGAGGGCGAAGTTGTCCTCTATGCTTCAAAGTAGTTGTAGATAAATCCTGATAGATATCGATTTTGTAGGTATCCCACTCATAAGGTGCATTGGCCCTGACTTTTGCCAGCACAGCTTCCTTTACCTTTATAGTCTTTGAAGCATGCTATAATGTCGCTGAGGTCACTTAACATAGTAACATAGTAGATGATGGCAGAAAAAAACTGCACGGTCCACCCAGTCTGCCCAACAAGATAAACTCACATGTGCCATTGTTTGTGTATACCTTACCTTGATTTGTACCTGTCTTTTTCAGGGCACAGACCGTATAAGTCTGCCCAGCACTATCCCCGCCTCCCACCACCGGCTCTGGCACAGACCGTATAAGTCTGCCCAGCACTATCCCCGCCTCCCAACCACCAGCCCCAACTCCCACCAACGGCTCTGGCACAGACCATATAAGTCTGCCCAGCACTATCCCCACCTCCCAACCACCAGCCCTGCCTCCCACCACCGGCTAAGCTTCTGGGGATCCCTTCCTTCTGAGGAGGATTCCTTTATGTTTATCCCACGCATGTTTGAATTCCATTACCGTTTTCCTCTCCACCACCTCCCACGGGAGGACATTCCAAGCATCCACCACTCTCTCCGTGAAAAAATACTTCCTGACATTTTTCTTGAGTCTGCCCCCCTTCAATCTCATTTCATGTCACTTATTCTGCATTTGGCATTTGTGTTCTGTGTGTGTGACCAAAGTATTCTGTTAGCATTAATTTTCTATGAACTATTCTGTAGTAATTTGGCTTGTTCAGTTCTCTTGATAGATGTATTGATATTTTAGGGCTCCACTGTAATATTAGAGCATATTTGGAGGAAGCATATGTGTGTTGGAGGACCATGGCTCAGTGGAGGATGAAGAGTACACCCTCTTCTATTTCCCCTAGCTCTCAATGTGGCCTGCAGTCACTAAGCCAGCCACTTTCAAACTTTTATAAAAATCTAAAATATGTATGCTTTAAATCACAGGCATAAAAAATAGAAGCACTATCCATGAATCTTACATGCAACAGGCTGATTCAAGAAACCAACTGGCCGATATTCCGCTGGCCGTGGTCAGCATTTTTATGTCCGCTGCCAGCTGTATTTCTGGCTATTCAATGCTGGGCCATGTTCAGGCACCAGCACTGAACAGTGGCGTAGCCAGAAGGCAATTTTTGGGTGGGCCAACAGGTTGGATGAGTGGGCACTAGAGAAACACCTGCCACCTGATGCACCCATGTCATGCCCCCTGCCCCTACCACACACCTACCCCCATTGCAGTGCTGGCTATGCCCAGAGTGAGAGAGCTTGCTGTTAAAAATTTCCCAGACACCACTGGGGGGGGGGGGGATGGGGCTCAAGCTCGACCCTCTCTGAGAGGTGCTGCAGATGAAGACTGGAAGAGCTATCAAGCAGATGGGGGGGGGGGGGAGGAAAGTGAAGCAAGAGGAACACAGCAAGCCAACAGAGTGAGTGTAAGGTAGAGGGAAAGGGAGGAGAGCATAAGAGACAAGAAAAGGGAAAAAGAACATGGGAGGGGAGGGAAGTGCAAGAGAGGAGAGAATGTGAGAGAGGGAGGAGGAAAGTTTACTCCACACCTTCCACCCTCCAACACAAGCACACACAACTCTTTCCCCCTCCCCCTCACACCCTCATCACCCCAGACAAATGCACAACACATCCTCACACATTCCCATAGCTACACAGAAACAAGCTTCCCATCCATACAAATATACCTGACACTTCACACACCTTCACCATACTCTCTGGGCTCCAGATTAGTCATCTACACAGTTTTAATTTGTTTATTTAATTTCTTGTATACCGCTTGCATGCCCAAAAGCTATTGAAGTGGTAAACATTTAGGTATGGTAGGTAATTTTGTATCCCTAGTGGCCTCACATTCTGATGGCCAATGATCAGAAGCAAACGCAGGCGCTAGAGGCTGTTAACGCCATACTAGAGCTTGCGTTTGCTACCACCCCATGATCAAAGCCCCC
Source organism: Microcaecilia unicolor (assembly GCF_901765095.1). NCBI lineage: Eukaryota > Metazoa > Chordata > Amphibia > Gymnophiona > Siphonopidae > Microcaecilia > Microcaecilia unicolor. The sequence goes on from NC_044033.1 coordinate 433,530,397, forward strand.
GAGTGCGTGAAACAACACACTTGCAAGCTCTGAATGCAACTAGCATGCAAATGAATGCAAAACAGGGCTCTTAGCGCAAGTAGCATGCAAATGCATGCTAAATATATTCCTCCCCAATGATCAGTTTGCAGCGCACCAAATATTGGCTCACTGTCCACGGCAAACCCTACACCAGCTCGGAGGAACCTTATATGGTGTGAAGCCCAGGCCAGCGCATCCCAGGATGTACTGGGCAGGGCTAGGTGCCACCATTTTTGAGGTGGCGCCAATGGAAGAGGAGGGAGGCCACCTCCCTCCTCTAACAAAGGTAGGGGTGGGGAAGGGCCACTTGACCACCAGGTGGGGGGTATTGACCCGCGGTCCACTGGGCCACCATGAACATTTGAGGGGATGCTGGGGGGGGTTGGAGACCCACCAGATTGATCTCCAGCCCCTGAGAACTTGTGTCGGGGGGGGGGGGGTCCACCGGACTTCCAGCCCCCGTTTCGCTTGGCTCGGGATGGGGGTACTTGGGGTCTGGTGGTCCCATGGACCTCTAGCCCCTGTGTTTGACAGGTCTGGGCTTTTGACAGCCCAGACCTGTCAAATAAGTGTCAGAGGATTCAGGCACAATCCTCCTGCACTTCTACCCTATGATCAGAGAGAATATCATGCTTAAATTTGCATGCTATTACCTCTGATCATAGGGGCGGTAAAGCCCAGCATTGTTCCAGTGCTATCTTTAGAGCGCTGTTTGGAACAGCATGGAGCCATAGGCGCCCGGTATAAGAGGCTTGGACAGGCTAAGCCTCCCCTGCTGTGCTCTGAGAGGTTTAAATTGTTGATTTACCTCCATCCTCACAGCAGGAGCTGCAGTGAAAGCCCTCTAGCCTTGTGTAACTAATTGTAGAAATTGGTTTATGGTTTGTTTACCTTACTGCTGGGAAAGCAGGGGGAGGGGGGGGGGGGTTTGGCTGGGTTGCCAGGGAGATATTTAATGAGGATGACTTCCTGACCTGCACTAAGAACAGATAGCAGCAGAATCGGACAACCAGACAACAAAGGTAAAAAAGATCATTTTATTTTCATTTTAGTGTTTGGAATATGTCCACTTTGAGAATCAGGTGCTCAACATTAAAAGTTTATATTTATTTACTTATTTATGGCATTTTATCCCACATTAAACATGAATTAGGGTGTTTTGTGGCTCTACATGAGAATTGTGATGATATGATCCCTTGTTTCATATTGTTGACGGTCTGCATTTTCCGTATGGGTGGTATATTGGTGTATTAGGTTCTGCCCAGTGTAATATTTATGGTACAGTAAGGTTCTGAGTGTGTTTTTGCACAAAGTTGTGCATAGTGTTTTGCAGTTGAGCGATTGTGCTTAGAATATGCTTTGAGCAACCACTTTATTCTTTGACATATGATACATATCTAATATCTAAATTTAATAAAAGGTATTAATTGTGACTTTTATTTTTATTTATTTATTTTTTTCTGTGTGTTATCAGACAATTATGGATTTAAACTCCACCCTTGGCCCCACCCCTAAGCCCGCCCCCTTTAGCCTCCCCAAACAGTTGGCCTATGCACGGAGCTTTCGATCATCTGCCCATGAGTTTGTACCTGAGACAAGTGACTTATTTGTGATCACAAGGAGCTGCAATGAGATTTTCTGAGAACAGAGGAATGGAAATGTGTCATTGTATGACACTCTGTGTCTACTTTCAAACTTGGGGGGGGGGGGGGGGGGGTTGGTTTTTAGCAAACAGGACTCATTAATCCCAGTGGGGCCTAGTTACTAAAATGGCTTATTGACATGTTTTTTTTTTGTGAATACTCCTTTCAAGCTTCCTTTAGAGCCATAATGATTTGTTAAAATATTGGTGCCTGCCCAGTCTGAAAAACCCCAAACCAGTCTACATTTTAGCACAGAAGGCCCAATACTCAAACACATTTGTACTGGCTGGGTGTCTGTGGATATTCAGCCGTACTATCCAGCTGAAGAACACATGCAGTAGCATAAAGGTTTAAGCTTCCCAGGTGCCACTGGCAAAAATAGAAATGACATATGAAGTGAAGGGAGAGGAGGGTGAGAAGAAAAGATGGGACAGGTGACAGGGAAGAGGAAGTGAGTGAGGGAAGGAGGTGATTAAGGCCCCAATGCTCAAAGCTTACTTTGCTTTCAATGTTTGATTCAGACTGGTTGTAGCAGATCTAGCACGAGTTCTTCAGTGATTAATGCACAAAGTGGTTCTGCGTCGCTTTTACCGTTCGTGGTAGCAGCTACCGATAATCCTATGCAAATGTATTACAATGATCTCTTAGTATTAAAGTGAGCATTCCGTGAAAGGGGCACCTACTTTAGCGTTCAAAATTTTCTTGCAAGTCTGGAGTTGTCATTGCATGAGGGTGACTTCTTGGTGGAGCAGTCTGTTAACGTTTCTTAAATTTGCACATGTGTGGGAAATGTGCCATGTGCGTGTATTATATGTGTGTGTCGCAAGTGACAGTAGTGTCAAAAAGTTGTTGTGGAACAAAAAACAAGAAACTTCCAAACTACTACCATAGCAAGAGGCTTCAGCTGTAACTTTGTGCAGGTATTTTTTGCCCGTATGTATTGCTTCTGTCTTGTTGTCTGGAGCTCTGGAAACCACAGCCGTATCCTCTACTGGGCAGGAGCACAAGAGCTGTGCCTACTGCTCAGCTCTTGTGGGCATGTGCCTACTGCTCAGCTCCTCCTTTAATGTCCAATGCTCAACACTAACAGTGTGTATATAATTTGAATGCTGTTAGTGTTGAGCAAGGGTCAGAAATTTAGATTCACTGTTCCCTACAGCACCGGAGTTCTGTATCTCCTCCTGAGAAGGAAGGGATGGAGTGCACCACGCATTCAAATACATCATGTCCTTCCCAACTCTTCAGGAGCCAGGTGCAAAGGAAAGGTGAAAGCAAGGGACAGGGTTCTTGGGTACGGTACAGTTGCCAAAGTCAACATCTATTATCACTGACAAGCTGACCAATCTGCCACCCACTCCCCTGGAAACTCTGTTTCCTACCCCTGCCTCTACCCTTTACCAGAATTTCAAGTCGTGCGGTCCTGTGCCTCAACAAGCTCTGAAGGGACTCCTCCCCCATGCTCTACACATAGTGAGGAGTCACTCTCACCCACCCTACCAGCTCTCTTGTGCCCTGATGCTCAGAAACAAATGCGGGAGCTAGAGGCCATTAGCACCAGACTAGCGCCCATATTTGCTCCTGCGGAATGTTCAGAGCCGGCGACAAGTGAAACAATGAGCTTGCCGGCCCTGAATGCTAATTGTATGCAAATGCACGCTAAACAGGGTCATTAGTGTTCCTCCCCAATGCTCAGCAGGCAGCATGCCAAACTCTATGCCAGCTTGGAACTGACATTAGGGTTTGCCAGGGCATTGGGGAGGAATGGGGAGACCCTGGTTAACATGCATTTACATGCTTTGCGGGATCCCCAGCCCCCATCCCAAACACAGGCCTGGAGATCCAGTGGACCTCCAGACCCTCCAACCCCCCCCCCCCCCAAGCACAAGGGCCTGGAGGTCCACTGAACCCCCAGACCCCTCACCCCCCCCCCCCAAACTGCAATACATATAACCCTGGTGGTCCAGTGGGACTCTTGCCAGGCTGATCTGACCTCCACCTCCCAAAGGCTAGACCTAGTGATCTAGCGGTGGTTCCACCCTCAAACCCCCTCAAACGTTAAAGCAAGAGGAGGGACTAGCATTGTCAAAATGGCAGTGCTCTGCCCTGCCTGGTGCATTCTATGATGTGCTGGGTGAGGGTTAACTACCATATAAGTGAGTTTCTTCCTTAAATGGTAGTTAAGCCCCACCTAGCACATCTCAAGATGCACCGAGCAGCGTGCTGCCGTTTTGATGCGGCACCCGCAGGATGAGGGAGAAGTGCTAGTCCCTCCTCCTGCTTTAAGTTATGAGGGGGTTTTGGGGGAGAACCACTGCTAGACCACCAGGGCTAGCCTTCGGGGAGGTCAGATCAGCCTGGCAAGGGTCCCACTGGAGCACCAGGGTTCTATGTATTGTGCTGGTGGGGGAGGGGGCGGTTATGTGTTAGGGAGGTAAGGGATCTGTGGGTCCACCAGACCTTCAGGCCCTTGTGTTTGGGGGGGGGGGGGTGGAGGGCCTCGGAGGTCCGCCAGACCACCAGGGCTTGACAGGTTCAGGCTTTTCTTCTGCAGGAGAATAGCCCAAACCTATTAAACCTCTTCTATGGGAGGATTGTGCCTGGGCTCTCTGCAGAACTGGAAACTGCTCCCTAATGCTCAGCACTGACATCGTGCCTAAATTTGCATGTCATTAGCGCTAAACATTAGTGGTCTGTTTAGGAACACTGACTGGGTGGAATATCTCTGGCGCTCTTCAGAACAGTGCCGGAGTTTTGAGCATCTGTATGTTGATTACTTGAAAAGTCCTCTGTGAACCTTCTCTTGAAAACTTCAGGGACCCCTGTTCTAAGATATTAAAGGTATCAAAATTACAAACTTTAGATGAAAGAAAAATATCTCCTGGTCAAAGAATTTTTAATTAATATAAAATAAAACTTTAGATATTTTAACAAGTTATACTGTTAGGAAAACTCTCTCCAAAATATCCTGTTCTGGAATGTATTGTGGTTAATCATGTACCTTTTAACAGTCTGTGTGCTGAGCATATATCTCTTTTGTGATATTACATGTCACCAAGATTCACTGTTGCTCTAAGATCTGTTTTGTTCACATTAAAACAATTTTTCAACACTTAATTTGATCATTAACATAAATTTGAACTGAAATGTTGGCCCTGACTGTGGATTAATTTACTTGGTTGCCTTTTTTACTTTCTGTATATGCCCATTAGTATTTTTACCTGGTGACTATGCCATGAAAATGATATCATACAATTTATTTGATTTGCTATATTCCCAATATAGGACTAGATTTAACTGGTGCTATTCTGTTACCATGTGCTAACATGCATTAATGTGCATTATTTACTGTGCATTATGGGGCCACCCCCAGCACATGCCATTTCCGACATTACAAAAATATTTTCTATTTTTGTAGCACTGGTGTAATGGCTGCCTGGTTACCACTGGGGCCCAGATGCACTAAAAAATCGTTAGAGCCCTTCCCTTACCGATTCCCTTAGCGAATCGGTAAGGGAAGGGCATGCATCAAGGAATAGGAATGCAAATGAGCTGCTCGTTGTAGCTCACTTGCATTCTCTATTCCATTGGTAAACAGTTGGCCAGTCGGCCGGTGGAGCATGCGCAGAGCAGCCAAGCGTTATGCTGGCTGCTCTGCGCATGCCAAGAATGTCCTTTATGGACGTCCTTCACTTTAAAAAACAAAACTTTAAAAACACTTTAAAAACAACAAAAAAAGACGAGCGCGTTTAGCTCAGCTCAGCCCCCCTGAGGTCACTGCCACCGCCGCTGCCACCGCTACTGCTCCCCCTGCATCGAAATGACAGCTTCAGCACCGGCCTCCCCGCCATCCTCCGCACCCCCGTGACCTCCCCTGAGGTCATAGCCACCGCCACCACTCCCCCCCCCCCTCCGTCTGCCACCGGGCCCTCACAGCGCCTCTCACCTCCATGTGGGTTAGGACGGGAGCCTTTACTGCCACCTCAATGGGTGGCAGTAAGTGCTTCCTCCCGAAGTGGCTGCATGGCAAGTGGTTCACTTACTACACAGCCATTTCTTTTTGAGAAAAAAGATAAGCCTTTTACCTGCTGTGGTAAAAGGGGGCTTCAGTGTGCGTAAAAAAACACACACTGACACTAATGCAGGCCCCTTTTTAACTGCAGCTAGTGCAGGATCCCTTTTTACTGCAGCTTAGTAAAAGGACCCCTAATACAGTTAACTGACAACAATAAATCAGGGGCGTAGCTACGGGTGGGCCTGGATGGGCCCAGGCCCACCCAGTTTAGCCTCAGGCTCGCCCGCCTAGAAGCAGATCCTTACCGTGACCGTCTCCCACCCCTGCCGCAGTGCTTCTTTTAATGTTGGCGCTGCTGTTACAGTTTCCCACCCCCGCGGCGGCGCTTTACACTTTACCTGATAGCAATGCTACAGATGCAGCGCTGACGTCCGACGTCCTGCTCCGGGGCCTTCCACGCTGATGTAACTTCCTGTTACAGAGGCGGGACGCGGAAGGCCCTGGAGCAGGACGTCGGACGTCAGCGCTGCATCTGTAGCGTTGTTGTCAGGTAAAGTGTAAAGTGCCGCCACGGGGGTGGGAAACTGTAACAGCAGCGCCGACAACATTAAATGAAGCACTGCGGCAGGGGTGGGAGAGAGGGTGAGGAAGTCAGTGGGGTGCTGCGTGCTGGCCCAGTAAGGGGAGGCAGGGAGGGGAGGGAACAGAAGGGTGCTGGACTTGCCAGGGGCAGAGGGTTGGAGGGAAGGGAGAGAGGTTTTGGGATTTGCAGAGGGGAGGTTGGAGGGAAGGGAGAGAGGTTTTGGGATTTGCAGAGGGGAGGTTGGAGGGAAGGGGGAGAGGTTTTGGATTTGCAGAGGGGAGGTTGGAAGGAAGGAGAGAGGTTTTGGGATTTGCAGAGGGGAGGCTGGAAGGAAGGGGATAGGTTTTGGAATTTGCAGAGGGGAGGCTGGAAGGAAGGGGATAGGTTTTGGAATTTGCAGAGGGGAGGTTGGAAGGAAGGGGAGAGGTTTGGGGATTTGCAGAGGGGAGGTTGGAAGGAAGGAGAGAGGTTTTGGGATTTGCAGAGGGGAGGTTGGCAGGAAGGGGAGAGGTTTTGGATTTGCAGAGGGGAGGTTGGAGGGAAGGGAGAGGTTTTGGATATATAGGGGGGGTGGAAGGAAGGGGAGAGGTGCTGGATATGCAGGGGGGTGGAGGGAAAGGGGAGAAGTGCTGGATATGCAGAGGGTTGAAGTGAAGGGGAGAGGTGCTGGACATGTAGGGGGGGCTGGATGAAAGGGAGAGAGATGCTGGACGTGTGGGGGGGGGAGGCTGAAGGAGAGGTGCTGGATATGCAGATGATGATATACAGAGGGAAGGGAGAGAGATGCAGGGAGAAAGAGCCAGATGCATAAGGGGAAGGAAAGAGAGAAGAGAAGCTGGTTAGGGGGTGGGATCAGAGAGGAGAGGGACACATTGGTGTGGAGGAGGGAGAAAGGGGACATAGGGAAGTATACAGATACAGAAGGGAGATGATGGGCATTAGGTGGGAGCATGGGGACAGGGACACAAATGTGAGATGCTGTATGGGGATGGCACATGGGCACAGAGGGGTAATGCCTGACCAAGGGGAGGGGGGGAACGGGGATATGGAATAGAGATAAAATGCTGGACACTGGAGAGGGGGGTATATGGACATGGGGGGGAGAGATACCAGACAAGGGAGAGAATAGGAACGCAGAAGGGATATGCTGGGCATGGGGTGCACAGAGGAATGATGATGGATGAGGGGATATGAACACAGGGGAGATACTGAACAAGGAAATATAGGAAAACAGAGATGGGAGATGGATGATGGACATGAAGAAAGAAGAAATGTCAAATAGGAGACCCTGGCAAGTGAGTTAAGAGAAGACAGAGGGAAGCAGAAACCAGAGACTGGGACCAATATGATTTGAGAAAAAATGACCAGACAACAAAAAGGTATAAAAAAATATTTTATTTTCAATGTTGTGAATATAATATGTTGGATTTGGAATGTACATCTTGCCAAAGTTGATGGTACACATGGCTGGGGTCCAGGACATAAATCTAGGAAACGACCCCAAAGTCCATTACCAGGCTGCACCTTCAGCTTCCAGCATGCAGGCTTTCTTTGGCCAAGGAACCAAGCACAATTACCCTAGTTGCATCCCCTAACACCATCCCTGGCATGTGCCATCTTTATATTTTGCACAGGAGCAAATGCCTTTCTTTCTTGTTTCTCTGGTGTTGTACTACATGCAAGGTCTAGTTTCTTGAGGTTTCCGTTTAATTTATATTTCTAGAGTTTGTGGTCACTTATTCTGTATTTGGCATTTGTGTCTTGTGTGTGTGACTGAGGTATTATTTTTATTTATTTTATTTTTGTGACATTTGTATCCCGCGCTTTCCCACTCATGGCAGGCTCAATGCGGCAGGTGATGGAGGGTTAAGTGACTTGCCCAGAGTCACAAGGAGCTGCCTGTGCCGGGAATCGAACTCAGTTCCTCAGGACCAAAGTCCACCACCCTAACCACTAGGCCATTCCTGTTAGCATGAAGTTTCCATGTAGCATTCTGTAGTAATTTGGCTTGTTCAGCTTTCCTGATAAATGTATTTGTATTTTAGGGCCCTACTATAATATTTAAGGCACTTCTTTTTCATAGGTAGGATCTTTGTTTTTGGAAGTTAGTGTTGGCATGGTAGATTTGCTCTAGGTTCTGAGTGACTTTTGTTTTATAGATTTTTTTAAAGTTAATTTATAATATGTCTGTAATTGAGAATACACTAGAAAACAAAATGTCTTTATATGATGAGTTTTATGGAGAATTGTCCTTGCTGTGCTCTGTATCCATTGTTGGTGGACGGCCAGGAGGTTCTCTGGATGCAGAATGTGTTTGGCTTCAATACCATATATGTGTTGGGGGACCATGGCTCAGTGGAGCTGAATAGTGCAGTCTATTGTACTTCCCTTAGCTCTCAATTGGCCTGCAGCCACTGAAGCCTGCACTGCAACCCTCATTGAACTTATGGGGAGTGGGGTAGGGATAGAGCATGGGTGCATCAGGTTTGCTGTTTTTTTCTTTTTCAAAAAAGTTGGCAACTCTAGTGCCCACCCATCCAACCTGTTGGCCCACCCAAAAATTGCCTTCTGGCTACGCCACTGCAATAAATGTACATTGGGTCCTCAATTACTATATTTATTTATTTAGATTTTGCTCACACCTTTTTCAGTAGTAGCTCAAGGTGAGTTACATTCAGGTACATGTAATCTGTTTTGCTGCAAGTAACAGCAAGAACACACATTTATCTTCTGCAATGTCCTATTAAATGAAAACTTCTAAGCAACACACAAATTAGTTTGGTATTTAATGGGGAAATTAAATGCATTTTAATCAAACACAGACTCTGCATTTACAAGAAACATTTTTAGTTCCAGTGATCAGCTTTCATCAAAGGAGCTTTAAACTCTCTTACGCTACATAACATAAATAACATTTCTTGTTAGGAGATATCTAATTCTGACACCACCTTGAACAGGAAATGAAAATATCTTCACATCCTTTTAACTGAACATTGCACAATTCTTGCTAACCCACACTGAGCATGGAACAAGCTGACATCATCCTATCCAGTAATAGCAGGAGCAAACTAGAATGCTACAACTATCAGAATCTGTAGTTATTACATTTTTTTTTTCTGTTTAAAACTGTTTTTCCTCTTAAAATATCCTAGAAAGAATAATGTTTAATTATTAATTTATTTAATGGCTTGATTCAGTAAGCATATCTCCCCCCTCCCCACCACACGTTCTCTGTCTGAGGAATGCAAAAAGCTTAGTGACTCAGCTCCTATTATGATAGTGTCAGAACAGTGGACGTGGCCATGAGAAAACTGCCTTTGGAATAGCTACAGATCAGAGGCAGCAAGTAAAAGCATCTAATTATAGGGTAAGACCAATAATGTGACAATTATCAGGCTGGAATAAGGTATTTGATGCCTAGGGCAAGCAACACAGCATATGCCCTCAAATGAAGGGGCCAGACAGAAGCTGTAGTGGTGGAATTTCCTCTCTTCTCCTGATATATCATGTGGGGCAAAGTCTCTGTCACCCTGCCTACTTCCAGTTCTGGGTGGCACCCACTACCAAGAACACTATCACTGGTACAAAGTGCTATGAATGTTTAATTTATGTTTATATTTGTTTTCAACTTATGCATCACTGGCAAAATGCAGCTGGGTTTTACTGCTAGGAATGATGTGATTAATTACCACTCCATATTTACTGGGGGGGGTTTTCTGATTGGTAATCAGTTCTCATTGTTTGCTGCTTGATTCTGGTTATTCCAAGTAATCTGGGTTTTAAAAAAATGATGTTTGACTCATCAAAGTCCTGCTGGTGCTCTGCATACAATCATCATTCTAGGAATCACACCTGTCCCCACCCTTCTGGTTTGCTTTAGGTTAGACCAGTGGGACCAGCACACAAAACACATCAGCGGAGTTTATTTTGTAAAGTTTGCAGCGTGTCTCTCTTGCCCCTCCTGCTGCAGATCCAACACTTCTCCCTCAGCCCATCCATCAAACCTGACTTCCAAGGAGGTTAGATTAACAGGAGATGGCATGAAGCTGTCTAGCCAATTATATGGCCCGAAGTCATTCGGCGAAGCTTGCCGCCATCTTCGTTTGTCCAACACAATAACACACTAGATTTTGTGTTCTCTCTGTTAGGAGGGGATGGGCGGGGGAGGGATGTAGGGGAGGTTTAGAGGGGTCTGTGAAGGGGGGAGAAGCAAATGAGCTGCTACCCACACCACCACAGTCACTGAGCTGGGCCAGACTGCAGGGATGCCTGAATCCCCCTTGCAGCCAGGCCCGGCTCTGTGACAGCAGTGGTGTGGGCAGCACATTGTTTGCTTCGCCCCCCTTCACAGACCCCTCGAAGACTCCTCAACCCCCCCTCCTCCTCCTCCAATTCCCCTTCCAGAGAGAACACAAAATCTAGTTTGCTATTGTTTTCAACTGTGTTTGCTATTGTTTTGGACAAAGTAAGTTAGCTGCTGCTGGGGGAACCAGCCTCAACTTTTTGACATCATGCCATCTCCTGTTAATCCAATCTTCTTACTGGCAGCAATAACATTGCCTATGCTGACCTGGAGTCTTTCCTCTGCTACACCCCAACCTTCTAACACAACTTCCCTTTTACATGTGAGTGGGATGCAACAGAGGAAAGTATCCCATTCAGTCCAGGCAGTGTATTATTTCTGTCAGTTCTAGTAAAGAAGTCAAGCTTGGTAGACCGGGGGGAGGGGGGCTGAGGGAGGAAGAGGGAAAGGTGCTGGACCTATTGGAGAGAGGGGGATGTCAGACTACAAGTGAGGGAACCAGGGAAAGGGGGAGAATGCTGGACTATGGGGGGAGGCTGGGGAAAGGAGGAGATATCAGACCATGGGGGGAGGGAGAGATGCTGGACTGTGGGGGATAGATGTCATGCTCTTTTCCAGGTTGTGTAGGCAGTAAACAGCACTTAGCAGGCTTTCACTGCTGGTATGTGGTTTGCTGCCTATACAACCCAGGAAGGAGCAGGGCATCAGGATCTGTGTAGCTGTATCTCCTGCCAACAGGTTCGGATTCATGCGGCCATTCTCCCCTGAGCCGCTGCTCTGCTGAGCTTTGAAGCTGCACTTTTTTTTGGGGGGGGGGGGGCGGGGGAGACTAGACAGGGAACTGCTGAACTATAAGGGTGGAGGGAAAGGGAGAGGGGACAGGGAATTGCTGGACCATAAGGGTGCAGGAAAGAGAGGGATGGAGGAGGGAACAGGGAAATGCTGGGCTACAAATCTGGATGGAGAAAGAGAGAGGAAATGCTGGGCTACAAAGGAAGAGGGAGGGGAGATGCTTGGCATGGTGGAACAATGTTGGAGAAACCATAGTGGTTCTCAAGGAGATGAGTGAGAAGAGGATGGTGAGCACAAAAGGTAGAAGTAATGGGGAGCAGGTGAAAGAGAATGGAATAGGAGGCCAAGGTGTGAGAAAAGCTAGGGGGTGAGAGAAGGAGATGGAAAATTTATAGGTAAGTGAAATATAGGTGTCAGACTAAGGATGAAATTCGGATGGTCAGACAGAAAAGAGAGAGAGAGAGAAGAAATATGTCAAAGATGGATGTAGTGAGGGAATGGAAGAAGATAGGAAGAAAGTAGAGAAATGACAAATAGACAGCACCCACCGGAGAGAAGACAGTCAGGAAAGCAGAAAAGGAAAACTGGGACCAACATGGTTGGAAAAATAAAATGTATTAGATAGAATACGTTAGCTTTGGGAAATGTGCATCATGGATGTATTTTGCTCAATACAAGAGGAAATGCATTTATTTTTATCTTCTATGTTGTAGTACATACCTAGTTAGACTTCTTGGAGTTCCCACTTCAATTTTTGTCTTTATATTTCTGTTTCTAATTTGTGATCCCTTGTTCTGTATTTGGTGAGGGTTTCTCTGTGTTTTGCATGTGACTAAGGTGTGGTATTCTGATTGCATGTAGTTTCTGTTTAGAACGCTATCACAGTCACATTTGTTGTGTTTTACCGGTAACAGGTGTATTGGTGTTCTAGGGCCCCATGTAATATTTGTAATGTTGCCTGTTCTTAGGCAAGGTTCATGTTGTTTGATTCATAGGAATTAGTGCTATTGTTCAATGGTAGGTTTGCTATATACATAGGGGCCCTTTTACAGAGCATCAGTAAGTCCAACACGGGCTTACTGCTCACTCTTACTACTACTACTACTTAGCATTTCTGTAGCGCTGCCAGGGTTACACAGCGCTGTACAAGTTTAAACATGGGGAAGGACAGTCCCTGGTCAAGAGAGCTTACAATCTAACCCAACGTGGCTGCCAGCAGTAGTCCTGCCATTTCTGGGGGAAAAGAAAACCTCTGGAAATGGCTTGCTAAGGATGTAAAAAGAATCGAAGCGGTGCAAAGAAAAGCTACGAGAATGATATGGGATTTGCGTTACAAGACGTATGAGGAGAGACTTGCTGGCCTGAACATGTATACCCTGGAGGAAAGGAGAAACAGGAGTGATATGATACAGACGTTCAAATATTTGAAAGGTATTAATCCGCAAACGAACCTTTTCCGGAGATACGAAGGCGGTAGAACGAGATGACATGAAATGAGATTGAAGGGGGGCAGACTCAAGAAAAATGTCAGGAAGTATTTCTTCACGGAGAGAGTGGTGGATGCTTGGAATGCCCTCCCCCAGGAGGTGGTGGAGATGAAATCGGTAACGGAATTCAAACATGCGTGGGATAAACATAAAGGTATCCTGTTCAGAAGGAATGGATCCTCAGGAGCTTAACCGAGATTGGATAGCAGAGCTGGTAGTGGGAGGCGGGGCTGGAGGTTGGGAGGCGGGGATAGTGCTGGGCAGACTTATACGGTCTGTGCCAGAGCCGGTGGTGGGAGGCGGGACTGGAGGTTGAGAGGCAGGGATAGTGCTGGGCAGACTTATACGGTCTGTGCCAGAGCCGGTGGTTGGGAGGCGGGGCTGGTGGTTGGGAGGCGGGGATAGTGCTGGGCAGACTTATATGGTCTGTGCCCCTGAAGAGCACAGGTACAAATCAAAGTAGGGTATACACAAAAAGTAGCACACATGAGTTGTCTTGTTGGGCAGACTGGATGGACCGTGCAGGTCTTTTTTCTGCCATCATCTACTATGTTACTATGTATGTTACTATGTTACTATATATATGCATGGCACTAACCGGGCATTGCCGCTCGCTGCCCAGTTACTGCCGGGTTAGCGCAGAACCTTTATTGCCACCTCAGTGGGTGGAAGTAAGGGCTCCCTGTTGCATGGCCATGCGGTAAGAATTCTCATACTACTTGGCCATGTGTGCCTGGGGTCTTTTTACCCACTGCGGTAAAAAGGGACCTGGCACATGGGAAAAATGGCCCCTGCCACTATTGCAGGGACCTTTTTCCCACTGCTTAGTAAAAGGACCCCATATTGAGTTTGGATTTTTTAAAGTTCCGTATTATTTCAGTATGCCTGGCACAGAAGAGATTTATGTTGCTATTACTCAGATAATATAAGAATCAGAATATCTATATTTATATATATTAAAAATATATTTTTGTATGGTAAACTTCCATGTTGAAAATGTGCTACATATGATCAGCACCTGTTGTGGGGGGGGGGAGGGGGTAATAGGGGTTTTGTGGACAGAGAGCATATTTACAGTTAATTCATAAAATTACCATACTGTATCAGATCAAAGGTCTGTTAGGATTATGTATTTAGTGTGTCCTGACTGAAAAAAAGTTTGAGAACCACTGGGATAGACCAAAGACTGTGAAATCTTTACATCTTATCAAGCTATTAGAGCTATTAAACTCTTCAGTATGAGAACTGATCTTAATACCTCTAATACTGTCAGTCAAACAAGCAGGCCATTTATTATGTTTGATATGCAGCTCTATGTGGTCCCTCTTCACAAGAGTGGTGATAGGGAAGAAGCTGGAAACTACAGGCCGGTAAGCCTCACTTCGATTACTGGAAAAGTAATGGAAGCGATGCTGAAGGAAAGGATAGTAAATTTCCTGGAAGCCAATAAGTTGCAAGATCCGAGACAACATGGTTTTACCAAAGGGAAATCATGCCAAACGAATCTCATTGAGTTCTTTGATTGGGTGACAGGAGAATTGAATCAGGGACGAGCTATGGACGTAATCTACTTAGATTTCAGCAAAGCTTTTGACACAGTTCCCCACAGGAGGCTCTTAAATAAACTGGAAGGGCTGAAGATAGGACCCGAAGTGGTGAACTGGATTAGGAACTGGTTGACGGACAGAAGCCAGAGGGTGGTGGTGAATGGAATTCGCTCGGAGGAGGGAAAGGTGAGTAGTGGTGTGCCTCAGGGATCGGTGCTGGGACCGATTCTGTTCAATATATTTGTGAGTGACATTGCCGAAGGGTTAGAAGGTAAAGTTTGCCTTTTTGCGGATGATACTAAGATCTGCAACATAGTGGACACCCGGGAGGGAGTGGAAAACATGAAAAAGGATCTGAGGAAGCTAGAAGAATGGTCTAAGGTTTGGCAATTAAAATTCAATGCGAAGAAATGCAAAGTGATGCACTTAGGGAATAGAAACCCTCGGGAGATGTATGTGTTAGGTGGGGAGAATCTGATAGGTACGGACGGGGAGAGGGATCTTGGGGTGATAGTATCTGAGGATCTGAAGGCGACGAAACAGTGTGACAAGGCGGTGGCCGTAGCTAGAAGGTTGTTAGGCTGTATAGTGAGAGGTGTGACCAGCAGAAGAAAGGAGATGTTGATGCCCCTGTATAAGTCGTTTGTGAGGCCCCACCTAGAGTACTGTGTTCAGTTTTGGAGGCCGTACCTTGTGAAGGATGTAAAAAGAATTGAAGCGGTGCAAAGAAAAGCTACGAGAATGGTAAGGGATTTGCGTTACAAAACGTATGAGGAGAGACTTGATGACCTGAACATGTATACTCTGGAAGAAAGGAGAAACAGGGGTGATATGATACAGACGTTCAAATATTTGAAAAGTATTAATCCGCAAACGAACCTTTTCCGGAGGTGCGAAGGCGGTAGAACGAGAGGACATGAAATGAGATTGAAGGGGGGGCAGACTCAAGAAAAATGTCAGGAAGTATTTTTTCACGGAGAGAGTAGTGGATGCTTGGAATGCCCTCCCGCGGGAGGTGGTGGAAATGAAAACGGTAACAGAATTCAAACACGCGTGGGATAAACATAAAGGAATCCTGTTCAGAAGGAATGGATCTTAAGGAGCTTAGCCGAGATTGTGTGGCAGAGCCAGCCGGTGGTGGGAGGCGAGGATAGTGCTGGGCAGACTTATACGGTCTGTGCCAGAGCCAGTGGTGGGAGGCGGGGCTGGTGGTTGGGAGGCGGGGATAGTTCTGGGCAGACTTATACGGTCTGTGCCCTGAAGAGGACAGGTACAAATCAAAGTAGGGTATACACAAAAAGTAGCACATATGAGTTTGTCTTGTCGGGCAGACTGGATGGACCATGCAGGTCTTTTTCTGCCGTCATTTACTATGTTACTATGTTACAAAGGAGGGATGGATCAGCCTCTGATTTCCAGCTATTTTAAGGTAAGCAGAAATTAAACAAAAGAAAGAAAGTAAGATGTAATAAATTAGTGCAGTATGTAAGGTATTATTTTCAATTAGCTTTTTTGAAGGCCAGAACCTTCTTCCTCAGGTCACGAAAATATTGTCCTGAGGAAGGAGGATGTAGTCTTTAAAAGCTAGTCAAAAATATATCATTAGTTCAATATAAAAATGTATTCTATTAATTTTATTTTTTAATGTCTGTTTATTCCCTTTAAAGTGGACTAATTCAGAAACCAGCTATGCTGCTGTATTCTGAGAGTCTGCTGTCCTAAGGAAATCAATGAAGCAGAAACTGAAAATCCATGACTGACTCATTCCTCACTTGTATTCCACTAGATCAATTCCCTACTGTCAAATTCCATTGTTCTATTCCCAAATGATATTTTGACTTTGACTTCCATAACTCTTCACAATGTAACCCATAATAGTACTGCAACAAATTGTATTTCAATCATTCACAATGTATTGTAAGCCACACTGAGCACCCAAATAGGTGGGAAAATGTGGGATACAAATACAAACAATAAATAAATAAAATAGATACTGTAAAGCTCACTGGATTACAACTAAATATAACTAGTTATGCACTAGGAATAACAACAGATCATACAAAATTCTATATGTAACAATTGCTAAAGTTTAAAGCAAAAATATATTCTAAATTTTTATTATTAAAAAAAATGTTGTACCATGGTAAGCTTTGGGCATCTGGCACAAGATTAGGTGTTTAATTCTTCTGGACCTAGTCAATATTGCAAATGATTTCCTCACCACACCTTGATCTGTGGAAGCCGAGATAATGTTGTCAATAATTATACCAAGGATCATTAAAAATAAATAAATGTCCCAACTGGAAGTATCATAAGGAGTAATACGCTCTAGATGTTGACAACAAATTGTTTTTTCCCTTGAGTCAACACAATGTTTTTTTCAGTGTGTTCAGGCATAATTTTGAAAGTGTAACCTATACCTGAACTCCCTCTTCCTCTAATTTCTCCCGATTACTCATCATGACGCTGAACAAGATGTACACTTCCAAACGGCATCTGGCTGTATCTATACAAGGAGATATCCGTTCACATACTGACAAACCTATTTCATTATTTCGGCAATTGTTGATCAGGGCGAGGGCACATTGGATAAATAAATCAAAACATATAAAACAAGTCTGTTTTTTTCCCGTCAGACTTTCTTTTGTTAAACCAAAGGACTGAATAAATACACAGAGATAATATTTGTTTAGTTTCTTTCTCTTAAAACTTCTTTAGGACAGAAACTGAAAAAAAAAAAAAATAGGGCTATTCCTGCGTCATAAAAAAGTACTAGTTGTGCTTCCCATGCTGAACTAAAGTTTTAAAATGTGTGTTGGCAGAATAAAGCAGTCCCTGGGATGCTGTCCCTCTCCCCCCATCTTTTCTTTCTCTAAACTTCAATTAAAACATGTTTCCCGAAGTAGTAGATACGTCCCCTGTCCAGTACCGGAACTGACTACTTTCTAGTCAGTTTTATTCCTCCCAGGCTGTGGTTTAAGTTATGTTTCTTTAAACTACTTCGTCTTTTTTTTTTAACTTGAAATATTTGTATTTGAAGAAAAGAAAGAATAGCCAAGCCGCGAAACGGTCAGGCATAAACGGGAAGAGGGCGCGAGCGAGCAGCGCAACCAAGTGCACTCAGCCTCAGCGTTGACGTCACCTACTCGGCCGCAGCTGCGAAGGCTCCAAGCCCAGAGCAAACCGATCGGTGCTGGTTTAAGCTAGTGTGTCTCCATGGCAACGCGGGCTATACTATAAGTACGTGTGCGATGAAGCGGTCGCCTCTTAATCTTTGTGTCTCTCCTGGGTGGTAGTACTGTTGCTTGCTGTTGGACGTAGTCTCTAGCTATTTTTTCCTCTCTCTTTAGCACTTAGTGCTTCAATGGGTACAAGCTTCGTAAATGCTTTTTAAGGTAAGATTTTTTTTTTGTTTGTTTAAGGATTGGGGGAGGGTTGTGTTTCTACTACTACTGTTTAGCATTTCTGGTTTCTCATTGTGGTTGTCTGAGGGTCGTCTGAAAAAAACCCCCCGAAAAACCTAGTGACAGAAGGAATAGAATTTGTATTGGATCTAAGCCTTTGTATATGTTTAAGCCACATTTGAGGCTTATTTTGTTGCTCACAATGTTAATACTGTTCTTGATATCCGGAGAGTAAATCTTTTAAATATGGTGTTGCCTTTGTTCCACTGCACCGGATTACTGTGGGTGTGTTTAGAGCATTTACGTATTAGCACAAAAAGTGCTGGGAGGGAATTTATCGCGTAAATGGGGTTACGATGGAATCGCTTTAACACGGAGGTTGGCTATGTGGTATGCCTTTTCGCTAGAGCATGATAGATTTTCTACTATGACCTGCAGTGCCGGCCGGTCCGACCCGTAGGAGCCGGAACTCACGCAATCTTACCGCGTGGCTCTTCACGCCTACGGTGGGGTGGGGTGAGGCTCAGACGTGCGCTGCGATTGGTGAAGTAGCCAGTTAGTCAGTACTGGAGGGTGGGGCTAAGTGAATACTGGTGAGTGACACGCGGCTGCTTGCCTGTGTGTGTGCGCACTGCGCAGTGTGAGTGGGCACCTTTGTGGGAGAAGCGGGTGCCGGCCTCCCGCCCCCACCCGACGAGCTTCGCAGGCGTAGGGGTGGGCACGCTCTAGTATAGAGCTGGCTTGGCTGAGCTGTATTTAGTATTGTCGTTTCATACTGTGTAAGGGCTAGGCGACATCAGAACTGCTGTCAGTGAGGTACGTCATTCAAATTTTTTTGTGTCCCATTTGTGCTTTGAGTTGCGTATAAGCGAGATCGGTTTGTGAGTAGGTAGGTGAGTAATGTGTAAATATGCATAATTAATTCAGTAAGTCTTTAACACTTTATTTTCTGTTCTGTTGTAGAGCGATTGCAGTATAACATACAAGGGCTCCTCGGAGGGCTTAGGTCTTTCCTTGTATTCACCGGGGTTTTATTTTACTGGCGAGCCACCTTGGTGGCATAGCTGAAGATAGTTTAACCCCCATCTCTAACTTGTTCATGTAAGTACATTTTCTCTTGGCCCAAACTTATAGTATGCTATCTTTATATGCTTCTGTGTGTTCTTATATCATTCTTCTCCTTTTATGCAGTTTGTTGCACGGACTTAATTTATTGTGAAGGCTAAACTCCCGAAATAAGACACCATGAACAGCTTCAGTAATGATGAGTTTGAGTTCAGCTTCATTGAAGAAGGCTTTTCAGCCAGAGATATACTGGAACAGAAGATAAATGAAGCTTCATTTTCTGTAAGTGTTGGAATTGACTGAGTCGTGTTAATTTTTCACATCAATTTCAAACCCAAATGTAGTGGCTGGAGCAAGTGTAAGATTTCCTTTACTTAATTCCCTGGGTTAAGATGCTTTAGCTTAATATGTTGGTTAGCAACCAATAAAAAGGCCCAGATGGTTTAGCCCATCACTCAACTAGTCTAAGCTAGACAGTGCATTACCTGATAAAATTAAATCTGTAAATATACAAACTTCTGTAATCAGGACATTATTTTCCTCATGTTTAGCCTGCCAGATGATGGGAGAACTACTTTATTCTGTAGGAATTTGGCAGGCTAGATATGAAGAAAACTAAGTGGTAGGGGAGCTTTAGTTCTGTAGTATCTCTTTAGTTGTATTTGATATATATCTGTCTGGTTTTAGCTTTGGTGCTATTAACTTACGGTGTATTAACTTTTTTTTTTTTTTATTGCAGGATGATAAAGATGCTTTCTATGTGGCTGACCTTGGTGATATCCTTAAGAAGCATTTGCGATGGCTTAGAGCACTCCCTCGAGTGACTCCATTTTATGCAGTCAAATGTAATGATAGCAAAGCAATACTGAAGACTCTTTCTGCTTTAGGATCAGGATTTGATTGCGCTAGCAAGGTAAGATTTAAAATCTGTGTGCTAAGTCCCCACCATAGATCCTAGAGATGAGGACAAGTTGTAATCTTAGGGTTTAGAATAATTGTTTGTAGTTGCTTGGTCACTGTTGGGTGCCTTTATCAAGTCCTTTTTTTAGTTGTGAGAATCTGAAGGTCTGAAAGGATATCAAGATCAACAGATAAAGATATATAAAATACTCAGGGGAGTGGAACGGGTAGGCGTGAATCACTTGTTTACTCTTTCCCCAAAATACTAGGACTAGGACACGCAATGAAGTTACAAAGTAGTAAATTTTAAAATGAATCGGAGAAAATATTTCCTCACTCAATGTGTAATGGAATTTTCCAGCGAATGTGGTAAAAGGTTAGCGGGGTTTAAAAAAAAGGTTTGGATATTTTCCTAAAAAGTCCATAAGCCATTAAAATCCACTGCTTAATTTTTAGGATAAGCGGCATAAAGTGTAGTGTACTGTTTTGGGATCTTGCCAGGTACTTGTAACCTGGATTGGCCACTGTTGGAAATAGGATACTAGACTTGATGGACTTTTGGCCTGCCCCAGTATGTCAATACTTTTATGTACTTTTATCTTTTAATGTTACATGTGTTTATCCCAGCTTACTTAACTGTTTTTTTCCCCTTGTTTTCAGACTGAAATCCAACTAGTTCAAAGCATTGGGGTACCCCCAGAGAAGATCATTTATGCAAATCCCTGCAAACAGGTGTCTCAGATAAAGTATGCTGCCAACAATGGAGTTCAGATGATGACCTTTGATAGTGAAGTGGAATTAATGAAAGTTGCAAGGAATCATCCAAATGCTAAGTAAGTCTTAATCCTTAACACGGTTCACGCAGTTGACATCATTGATTTAGTGGGGACAAATAGAACAGACCTGAATTCAAATGTGCATGTTGAAGAAAGTATGTGGTGTCTATAGTGCCTAGACTGAGTGGAAGTGTTTAGCATTCTATTTCTGTACTTATGGGATTTGGGATGGGGAAGTCGTATAAAGGCATTGAGAACAACTGTGTAACTATTCCTTATCCCCCTTAGGCTGGTCTTGCGTATTGCAACAGATGATTCTAAGGCAATTTGTCGCTTGAGTGTGAAATTTGGGGCAACCCTCAAAACAAGCAGAGTCCTCCTTGAGCGAGCAAGAGACCTGAATATTGAGGTTGTTGGTGTGAGGTCAGTAATAACTTGATCTGCTTTTCAATTAAAACCTTGGTAGGGCCTTTTTAGGCAAACCTTGACAGTAGCAACTTGTTGAATCTGGTTATACTTAAAACGTTTTGGAGCCAGAATTGCCTGACACTAGCACTTCACCAATTCCCATTTTCCCTAGACACTAGACAGTTTCTTCAGACACTTTTTTTTCTTATTTTTTGTGTTTTTGTTTTCTGACAAATTTCAGATCTGAGAAGATTTTTGAAGTGTTGGTGAATCTGACCTTGCTTGGACTCAGTCTTCAGCTAGAGTATAATTCTATTATAGATGCGTGATAAAATTCTAGCCAAAGTCTAAACTTGTCCACAGACTTGTGTAAATCATGTGAAAACTACATTTACTATCTAGTAAATATTTGCTGTTGAGCTTTAAATTTGTTATATTTTTTCATTTTCTTGCAACAAATGTATACAAAAAACTAATTACCATAATTTTCACAAATGTAAACCTTTGCTTTCCCTGTCTAGCTTTCATGTTGGCAGTGGATGCACTGATCCTCAAACATTTGTGCAGGCAGTTGCTGATGCCCGCTGTGTCTTTGATATGGGGGTAAGTAATGCCAAGTGTCTGGTGATGTAAGAGCTGGGAGGGCAGTCTAAAGATTGGGTTTGTTTTCATGCTTTTACCTAACAGCAGCCCAATGGGCAGGTGCAAAATGCATAGACTTAGTGGACCTGAATGGTCTTGTGCTAATACTTGGGTTTTTGTTCTGTCCTTTTCACTTAATGAGGATTTGGTAGCACAGAGCTGCTTTGTGCTTTTTGATGCTAGAGATCATTATCTTGGTGTCCATCACAAGAGGTGTTATGTTGGCTGGTCTATTGGTTACGGTTTGACAAGCCTGAACTTTTCATACAGAAGGATAAGTTTAAACATTATTATTATTTTTTTTTTTAGGCAGAACTTAATTTCAACATGTATTTACTTGATATTGGAGGTGGCTTCCCTGGTTCTGAAGATGTCAGACTTAAATTTGAGGAGGTAATGTACAAATTTATAAATTTAACATGAGTATCTCAAATGTTCAAGTTTTTGAAAGCAGCTTACTTTCACTGTGCATTGATTTGCAGGACTAGAAGGCATGGTTTCAAAACAATGCATTGTTCTGAAATTTTCACCTAGTTCTGATAATCACTGAATAGTGTAAGCAAGAAAACATTTTTCCAGTTTAAGGTTACAGTACTATGATTGCTTATGCTAACTGATTTTTTTTTTTTTTTTCAGATAACTGGTGTAATTAATCCAGCTTTGGATAAGTACTTCCCTTCAGATTTGGGTGTGCAAATCATTGCAGAACCAGGCAGATATTATGTTGCATCAGCTTTCACCCTGGCAGTCAGCATCATTGCAAAGAAAGTTGTAATAAAAGAACAAAGTAGCTCTGATGGTATGATTTCTCATGCGCACTTCTAGCAATTTAAAAAAAAAAAAAAAAAAAAAATATATATATATATATATATATATATATATATATATATATATATATATATATATATATATATATATATATATAGAACCTAGGAATGATTTCTCATGCTTACACTTTTTAGCAATTTATTTTTTATATAGAACCTAGGAATAACTTCTTATCTCTTGTCTCCTAGATGAAGAAGATATCAACAATAAAACTCTTATGTATTATGTCAATGATGGTGTATATGGTTCCTTTAACTGCATTCTGTATGATCATGCACATGTCAAACCAGTTTTGCAAAAGGTACTTATTTGGACTTAAAATTCAGTGTGGAATTTTGAGCATAATTGCATTCACTATTCTGTAACACATGCAAACATGTATTTTATTATTTTTAGAAACCTAAACAAGATGAGCCTTTATATTCAAGTAGTATTTGGGGACCAACATGTGACGGCCTTGATCGCATAGTTGAACGATTTGACTTGCCAGAGCTGCATGTTGGAGACTGGCTGCTGTTTGAAAATATGGGTGCTTACACTGTTGCTGCAGCTTCCACCTTTAATGGATTCCAGAGGCCAACAATATATTATGTGATGTCAAGACCAGGATGGTAAGTAACTTGTAGGACAGATTTCATTTCTGTATGAGATGTGGCAGCTGTACATTAGAAATGATCAGTTCAGCTTTCAATATAAAATCCACTATCTTGGAGTGTTCTAATGCTTGTGTGTGTTGCAGTGGTATCTTTCTTTCTCAACGTTTACCTGTTGACCTTTCCTTTCCTTGTAGGCAACTGATGCAGCAGATTAAAGAGCAAGGCATCAACTCTGAAGTGGAAGAACAAGATGTCTGTACCGTGCCTCTGTCTTGTGCTCGGGAGAGTGGCATTAGACAACATACTGCAACTTGTGCTTCAGCTAGTGTTAATATATAGAAAACTTACTGTTAATTGCAAGTTTTAAGCTTTTTTTTGGGACCACTAACTTATTTTGTAGAATTTTCAACTAAGTGTAGGGCCAGCATAAATGTGCAACAAAATGGATGACTGAGATGGGGGGAGGGGGGGATGTTACTTTTTACTTGTGTTCCTATGGAAACTCTGCATTTTTTTTGTATGGATTTTATTTTTTAAATTATACTGATTTTCAACTTGTCAGTCAAGCATTTGTAGCTTGTGTATTGGCAGAGTTGACAATCATGGATATGCACACTTTTGAGGTTTTAAATAAAACTTTTTACAGCATGCTTTGGCTTTTTCAATTTGCCTCAAGACCTCCTAATCAGCTGTTATAAGAAATAAAGGACCCTACCTCCCTTAATGAAAAGTAAGGTGCAGTGAGAACAATATTGCCAACTAATCACAGCACTCAACACACCATGCCTCATCTGTATCTATTAAGTCATCAATATTAGTTGATATAGTCACCTCCATACTTAATACTCTTCCCTATTGTAATTAATTTAGCAGTTATTACTGAATCCTTTCCCAAGGGCTAAACACCAGGGCTGAAAGAATAGCACTGTTTATACTTAACTGGCAGTGGTGTATAGCTGGAGCTCCCTTTACCCCTTAATAAAGGTTGGGATTTATTAACCACCTTAAGAGATTTCACCCTAGGCAGTGTACAGCAGCTGCCTTGTGAACTACACCAACTCACAAGAAGTGTTGCACTAAACTAGAAATATAGTGAAGAGCAAATTATTCTATTTTTTATTTGTGAATGTAATACTTTGAGTAAAAAGTACTACAACTGCAATGGATGCAACTATTAATGTTTTACAACAGTGTTTTCCCAGTCCTGGAGTACTCCTTGCCAGTTAGGTTTTCAGGGTATCCACAATGAATATGCATGAACTTGATTTGCATACACTGCCTCCATTATATGCAAATCTTTCATGTGTATTCATTGTGGCTATCCTGAAAACCTGACGGGCAAGGGGTACTCGGGACCAGAAACACTGCTCTACAATTCAATTCACTGTACCTCTAAATTTTGAAATTGACTCGTGTGTGTACTTACAAGTTATTAATCCACAGCAGCTAAAAAGGTGTACGGCTGCACTAGCAGGAAGTGGATTGTTGAGATCAGGCTAGCCTTTTGACTGGGTCTGTAGATATTGATCAAGGGACTCTGAAACACTTCCATATAGCAAAGAAAGCTTACCTGCATTTGAAGTAGTGCTGCATCTGTATCTTCTTTCATTGTCATGCTGTCTAATTACAGAGAAGGCTTTTAAAAGTTGAAATAATCTAACGGTTTTTGTCTGATGGCAAACTTGCATAGCTCTTGGAACTGTTGCAAGAAGGTCAACTGTGTGGGAACCCTTCAGTCTTAAAGCCAAACAAGTGGACTTCTCTATTCAATCTGTTGGACTGTTGTCCCCAATGTAAAATCTTTCATGGAATGACCAGGCACTCTGTTGTGATAGACATTTCTATTTACCAGGACTTGCTGAAGCAACAGCAAAGGTGACAGTCCCAAAAACAAGCAGTGTGGTGCAGAAACTTAGTGTCCTAATAGAACGCTTACTTCTCTCAACATTGTATCGCATAGATCACATTACTAGTATCGCAGTTAGTGATATCTCTAGCCTTATTTCCCTCAATTTTCAGAGACAGGAACAGCAGCGGCCTAGTCATGAGCATCAGACTTCGATATCTTACTGCATCATGAAGTGTTGATCTAAGTAACAAAATGTTATCTGCACTAGAACTTTGGTAGTGTAGATAGACATTATCTTAAAGAAAGGGGGCCACCAAACATACAAAGAAATTCTTTATTGGCCATGCTAGACCAGTCCAAATGAGTTATAGCTGATGGTGACTGAGGGGGAAGGGGCTCAGAACTGCCTTCATGTTGCTAGTATTTGCCTCAAACAGTTGGTGGAAATGTGTGGCCTAGCGCAGGAGCTACAAGTAGACTGCTCCTACGAAGGATAAAGGAACAGGTTAATGTTTCAGATTGCATCTGAAGGATGTTCTGAATAATAACCTCAGGGCTGATTCCCCTCTACCCTTTCAGACCCCAATTGTAGTTGTTTCCACTCATAGTTCACTCTAAGGGTTGGGTTGATGTGTGCAAAAACTTTCAGTAACATACTGTGAATGCAGTTAGAATGGTCTCCCTCACTGATGGCAGGCTTGAAATCTGAAATCCTTTGAGGTTGGTTCGCCTATTAAGTTTGAACATTCTCTTGTATCACTCCCAATACACTTTATATTAGAATCTTTTTTTTTTTTTTTTTTTTTTAACCTGTCAGACTAGACTGCCTATGGGAATGCTACAAAGAGTATTTTCAGTGGCTTTATTGTTAGAAGTGGGTTATACAGTTTCAGTACCATTTGATATTTTGCCCTTTTCTGCTTAAAAAAAAAAAAAAAAAATCATGAACCCTGGCCTTAATATTTTTACACAGTTTTCCTCTTGAATCCAGAAGCAGATTGTTTTCTGTTGTCTAAAAGTACAATTAAGCACATATACAGTAGTGGGATGTTGATTGGTCTATTTCTGTAGTGAAGACAATCCTGGATGGAATCTTCATTTATCACAGAACTTTCCTGTTCGTTTTTTTATATCAAAATCTGTTTTTCTTAAATATCTATTTCTCTGTAGATTTACAGGGCAATGCTGGCACCTGAGGTGACATCATTCAATGGAGCCTCAGATGCCAGAACATTTCTTCAGCTCAGAGAACTCAGAATTTAGTATTTGAGTATGAGTGGGGATTTCCTCACTGCCACAGTCTTTCCTCCCCCTTAGTCTGTAATGTCTGCAGGCTATGCCAGAAGTTTTTTATAGCCTCTGAGTCGTCTTGAATTTTAGTAAATTTCTGTCATGTTTTCAAAATTGTTTGTCTTTTCAGTCAGTGTACATAAGTATTGACAGACTGAGGGTCCATCAAGCCCAGTATCCTGTTTCTAACTGGCCAGTCCAGGTCACAAGTGCCTGGCAAGATCCCAGAACTGCAATACATTTTATGCTGCTTATCCCAGAAATAAGCAGTGGATTTTCCCAAGTCCATTTTAATAATACTTATGGAGTTTTTTTTTTTTTTTTTTAGGAAGTGAGCCACACTTTTAAAACCCCGCTGAGCTAACTGCTTTCACCACATTCTCTGGCAATGAATTCCAGAGTTTAATTACAAATTGAGTGAAGAAATATTTTCTCCTATTTGTTTTAAATGTACTACTTTGTAGCTTAATTGCATGCCCCCTAGTCCTAGTATTTTTGGAAAGAGTAAACAAGCGATTCACATCTACCCGTTCCAATTCATTCATTATTTTATAGACCTCTATCATATGTCCCCTTAGCTGTCTTTTCTCTAAGCTGAAGAGCCCTAGCTGCTTTAACCTTTCCTCATAGAGAAGTTGGCCCATCATCATTTTCATCACCCTTCTCTGTACCTTTTCTAATTCCAGTATATAGTTTTTGAGACGCGGTGACTAGAATTGCACACAGTATTTGAGGTGCAGTCGCACCATGGAGTGATACAAAGACATTATAATGACCTCATATTTGTTTTTCAATCCTTTCCTACTAATACCTAACATTCTATTTGCTTTCTTAGATGCCTCTGCACACTGAGCAGAGAGTTTAAACATATTATCAATGATGATACCTAGGTCCCTTTCCTAGTTGGTGACTTCTATTATGGAACCATGCATCAAGTAGCTATAGTTCAGCTTCCTCTTTCCCACATGCATCACTTTGCACTTGCTCCATTAAACGTCATCTGCCATTTAGACGCCCAGTCTCGTAAGGTCCTCTTGTAATTTTTCACAATCCTCTTGCGATTTAACAACTTTGAATAAGTTTGTGTCATCAGCAAATTTAATTACCTCACTAGTTACTCCCATCTCTAGAACATTTATAAATATGTTAAAAAGCAGCAGTCCCAGCACAGACTTCTGTGGAATCCCCACTATCTACTCTTCTCCATTGAGAATACTGACCATTTACCCCTACTTTCTGTTTTCTATCTTTTAACGAGTTTTTAACCCACAATAGAACACTACCTCCTAAACCATGACTCTCCAATTTCCTCTGGAGTCTTTCATGAGGTACTTTGTCAAATCCCTTTTGAAAACCCAGATACACAAAATCAACCAGCTCACCTTTATCCATATGTTTGTTCACCCCTTCAAAGAAATGTAGTAGATTGGTGAGGCAAGATTTCCTCACTAAATCCATGTTGGCTTTATTTCATTAATCCATGCTTTTGAATATGCTCTGTAATTTTGTTCTTTATGATAGTCTCTACCATTTTGCTCGTCACTGACATCAGGCTCACTGGTCTATAATTTCCCGGATCACTTCTGCAAACTTTTTTAACGGTCGGTGTTTCATTGGCCACCCTCCAATCTTCCGGTACCATGCTTGATTTTAAAGATAAATTACATATTGCTAACAATATCTCTGCAAGTTCATTTTTCAATTCTGTCAGTACACACAGGCTGCAGGTGATTTGCTTCTCTTCAATTTGTCAAATTGCCCCATTACATCTTCCAGGTTTACTGAGATTTGATTCAGTTTCTCTGACTTCTCAGGTCTGAATACCATTTCTGGCACTGATATCTCTCCCACAGCGCCGGTCTTAGCAAGTGCGGGACCCTGTGCAGACCAATTTGGTGGGACCCCATCCTAGCCCTGCCCCGCCCCTGCCCTAGCTCTGCCTCCACCCTAGCTCCACCCCATTGATAAGATTATTCAATTTTTAGAAAATCTGATATAGTACTCAATGTAAAATTAAATGTTTACTCAGCAGCATAAAAGCAAAAATAATATAGATATATGCAATAAAATAGAAATGAAATGAAAAGATATACAATAAAATAAAGTGATGTGTAAAATATAATGTACAATATAAAAACATATAGACCACCAAGGTATTAAAATTGTTTTAAAATATATTCCACAACTCTCTGACTCAAGAAGACTCCGACTCTGTCACTCTGTCTCTGACTGGCTGTGGCTGGAAGGTCAAGCTGGAACTGGAATTCTCTCAACTCTCTCTGCCTGTCTGCCCTTGAAGAAGGAAGTTGTCACGGGGTGGGCCGCATGCCGCATCGTCTGTGGCAGACCAGGACTGTCTGTCACTCAGGAGGACCAAGCAGGACAGATCTGCTGCAGTCTGCGGTGTTCACGTAGGCAACACGCGTCGTGACCATCACGGCACCCGGCCTGGGGGGTCAGAGGTGCGGACTCAGGAGGAGAGGTATGATCTGGAGCGATGACTGGGCGAGCAGGGCCAGGGAGTGCTGCAGCCCGGCTGCTGCAAGTCTCCGGCAGGCAGCCGGCTCGCGCACAGCAGAGCAGTCTGGGTTGCAGGTGGTTGGCAGCAGACTGTGAGCGCCGGTGCGGGAGCGGGATGGAGCGAAGGAGACAGAGTTGAGGCGCGCCACGCGGGGGCCCCTTTAAGCACAAGGCCCTATGTGGCCGCCTCGGCCTGAGACCGGCCCTGCTCTTCCCAAATCTTCCTCGGTGAAGATCAAAGCAAAAGGCTCTGTCTCTACCACTGCTTAGGCCCGCCTGCACCTGGGCATGTGCTCTATACTAGCCAACCTTCCACCCTATGTACTAGGTTCCACTTGCCTCTGGGTGAGTCTCCCACCCACAGGTTATCTCCCTGGTGGTTTCTAAGGACACTGGGGCTACAATCCAAGGAGTTCCTAGAAAACACCCACAGACCAAAAGCACAAACCACCAGGATTCTTAATCCAGGACAGCAGAGCTAATAAACTAATAGGTTTATTATCAAAAAGTAGTACAGTGAATCAATATAAAAGAAAGACAACAAGCAGTAGCAGGTAACTGAATAAAAATTAACATTAAACTGTCTAAACACTGTACTACTACCTGAGTAGCACCTGGGGAGTTCAGGAAAATTAACTGCTCACAGTCTTTGAACAGGGTCTCATTGTAGAGTTCCTTACTCTCCACACGCCATTGCTGAGACGGGGGAAAATCCAGTACCTCCTGGCTGGATTATGTACTCCAGGGTCAATCAGAGCCCAGAGCACCAACTTTGAAACTATCTGGCCAATGGCGCTACAGATTGTTTTCTCTCATGGCTTAAACTGAAAAAAGAACAATGTCATCTCTGCAACAGCCTTTAAAACAAACACAACCTGCTGTCCAAACAAGAGATATGCACTGCATGAACACATTATTACAATTCACAGGCTTGAAAACCTGTTTCACTACACCTCCCCCCTTCAAGAGAGACCCCAGACTGCAGCCTCCTCAGACTGCAGGTTGGGTCTTGACGTTCCAGTGTCAGGGAAGTCCTGGATCTTTTTTCCTGGAGAGTCCATCTAACAGGTGATTCACCAAGCACTGAAATGTACCAGGGGCATTTTCATTCCAAAAGTCATTACAGTAAATTCATAAAGGCCAAAGGGGGTAATGAATGCTGATTGATCCTGAGCAGCAGCTGTTAGGGCGATCTGTCAGTACCCTCGACTAAGGTCCATTGTAGTCAGGTACTGGGCCCCAGCGAAGTGATCTAGTAACTCATCCATACGGGACATCGGATAGGCATCATATACAGTACATTCATTAAGCCTCCTGTAATCCACACAGAAGCGGGTTGTGCCATCTTTCTTCAGAACAAGAGCTACAGGAGAAGCCGAGGGACTATGATACTTCTTTATAACATCTAGGGCTAGCATCTCATCAATCTCCTGCTTCATTTGTTTCTCCACCTCAACAGATATTCGATGGTCACTCTGCTTCAGTGGTTTATGATCACCAGTGTCTATATCATAATTGACCAAATGAGCAGTTCCTGGTTTAGCAGAAAACACATCAGCATACATTTGCAACACTGCTTCTAGCTGCTTTTTCTGGGTGGGAGTTAATTGCTCTCCCACAACAACTTATTGTGTAGATCTCTCTGGTAATGTCTCTGCTAGGAGGTCAGGTATGGGTTCACTATCTTTTTTTTATTTTTTTATTTATCTTTATTAATTTTATTATTCATAATGTAGATTTATGAGTGAAAATACACAAATTTGAAATCCATTTCATAATACAGAAACCTAATTGTTTGTTCACAAGTATTTTCTTCTATCGACCAAAATAATAGGCAATTGATCCAAGAAAAGGAAATATCCCTACTGAATTAACAGATAGTTCCACTTAGTAGTAAATCATAAGTAGCCACATTCCCGAATGGATCCCTCAAGCCTGCCTTACAGTGTTACACAAGGGGCTAAACTTGCACATTGACCCATTGTTTTTAACAATTAAAGTTTGCAAGTTAGAATGGGTCTTGGAAGTTAAGTCCCAAAGTGACTCTAAGGTCACTACGGCAGGTTTCTCTATTACTCCCACTGAAAATAGAGGGGCCTTAGCTACTTGTTCCAGGGTACTCACTGCTTTCTGCAAAGCACCGAAGGCTGTTATCTGTCCCGG
Source organism: Microcaecilia unicolor (assembly GCF_901765095.1). Lineage (NCBI taxonomy): Eukaryota > Metazoa > Chordata > Amphibia > Gymnophiona > Siphonopidae > Microcaecilia > Microcaecilia unicolor. The sequence continues at coordinate 433,561,226 of NC_044033.1, forward strand.
TCCTCTCAAGTGCTCGGCTCCAGCTCTCGTCTCCTGCAAACTCCCTCCCTGTTCAACCTGGTTTCCTCCTTGGGTCAGAGCGACAGGGCTTGCTAGGAGAGCTTCCCTTCCGGGTTGTGGGGGCGCTGCACGTTCGACGGGGCTCAGGGAAGCCCCGTCTACACTGTTGTCCTGCGTCGTCACGCCGGCTCTGGCAGATGGCGTGGATACCGATTCGGGACCAGACAGAGCTGCGAACCGATCAAGCGTCGTTTGATGGAGCTGGGGCATTCCGCCCTGGACGGAGGGAGCCTCCCGGACTTTACCTCTCCTCTTACCCATAGGTAAGACGCTCTCAATAACGAGTAACAAGTGTCAGCTCAGCAGCACGTCTGTCGGGCTTACTCAAACAGTCGCCATCTTGGAATTCTATCTGCTAAGTTTTACTTTATTTTGCCCTTAGACTTTTTCAGGTATGGGTTCACTATCTTGACACTCCTCTGATGGGCTATACAAAGCTAACATCATAGCTGTGCGATCTGCATAGGCCTTTAACATATACACATTAAAGATACACTGCTTTCTGTCTTGAGAGTCCATAGATATAACATAGTTTGCATCATTTAGGTGCCGTATGACCTTGTAAGGTCCTGCCAAGGTAGCCTGAAGTTTATTCTGATGTACTAAAACAATACTTGCTGGCCCTCATAAAACTCTCTATTTAGGACTTTACGATCATACCAGGTCTTTTGCATAGTTTGGGCTGCCTGCAAATTATCTCTGACAAAGCCCATGAAGTACACTAACTTCTGCCGCATATTGACTACATATTCAATTACAGGGATGTCAGAGGTGTCAATTTTCCCCTCCTAATGTTCTTTTATTAGGTCAAGGAGCCCTCTCACCCTCCAGCCATAAACCAGTTCAAATGGGGAGAACCCAATAGACTCCTGGGGTACTTCTCTGTATGCAAACAGTAGGTAGGGCAAGTACCCCTCCCCTCCTGTAGCTTATCATCGTGCCCTTGTGGTCTAGGTGCCTATTTGCGGCAGGAAAGAGCCCTATCTTTCCTGCCCAGCGCCGTCGCAGACCTCTTGCTCCCGGCGCTGCTTCAAAATGCCTGCCAAGAGTTTAAGTGGTGACCTCTCTTTTGTGGAAGTCTCGCAAGGCTGCCGCTTGAACTCTGAGCAGCCATTTTGAAGCAGTGCTGGGCGGGAAAGAGGGGGCTCTTTTCTGCCCCGAAGAGGCCACTAGACCTTTAGGTATGATAAGGTATGCAATGGTAGGGGAGGGGTTGTGGATGGAGCGAGCTATAAAAAAAGGTGGGTGGAAGGAAGCTGGAAAAAAGATTGGGGAGGGCCAGAGGTGACATACATGGGGGGAGAGAGGAAAGGAATCTGGCTTTCTTGGGGGGTCAAGGTGACACTATGGTACAGAGGTGTGGCAGGAGTGTGACAGGGTGCGATGCAGTGTGGCAAGGTTGCGGTAGGATGTGACAGGGGTGTGGCAGGGTGTGACAGGGGCGTAGTGGGTGGCATGGCAGGGTTGTGTTGGGTGTCCTCTTTTTTATCACGGCAAATATGGTAACCCTATGTAAGAGGCCGGTTGTGGCTCCATAAAGTGGCAACCAGGAGTGGAGTGTGCTACGGGTGGATAGAGGAAGGCCCAACCCAGGAGCAAGGGACCAGAGCTAGGGAGAGTTCATCCCAGAACCAGAGTGGGGTCAGTTCTGGAGGAGGGTCAGACTAACGGGACCTGAACCTGATACAGAGAAGTTATATTGTGAAGAGGAGTGCAATAAAATCTCTCTACAGGATGGCATGATGAACAGGAGCCTTATGAATATGTATTTAGCCCTGAAAGAAAGTATGCATGAAGAGAACAGTGGAAAAGGTGTTTCCTCTGGGAATAACAAGTCTAGGATTGAGTTGTGCTAGAGCTTATTAAGTGACTGTAAGAAGATTAAAGTCTGCCTGTTGCAGAGGTTGCAATAAAAGTTAAGTTTGTTATTAACCCCTTTGAAGTGCTGCGTGGTTCCTGAACTGAAGAGCTGAGTGGAACCCAGAACTGGAAAAATGACTCCCAAATCCCGAGATCGCTATTCTGGACCATTTACCTACTCCTAAGCTCAAACTGCTTGTGTGCTGGAACTGATGAGTGAGGTGAGATTGGCCCTGAATGTGAGACTGAAGCTCTCTACAGCTCATCCTAAACTGGATTGCCATATGTGGGACTCAGACCATAAAAACCAGGCCAGCATATTCCGGGCCAATCGCACCTCAGTTTCTCCTTGCCCAGTGTATCCCTCTAATCAACTTTTCTACCTTCCTCCATCTCCAACATGTCCTCCGATCTCACCTTCTACCTTCCTCATGCCCAGTGTGTCCCTCTGATTTCCCCTTCCCACCTTCCTTGCTGCTGAGCAGCAGCAATCCTCAGCTGCTGCTGACAGTGCTGGCTCCACAGTTTAAAATGGCAGCTGTGACCTCTCACGGTAGTCTAGTGAGAGTTTGCGGTCACCATTTTAAACCAGAGAGCTGGCACAGAAAACAGCAATTAGGGGATCGCTGCTGCTTGATTGGACACCAAAGTCGCCTCCTCTCATGCATGAGAGGAGGGGGCTTTGCTGTGTGAGATGGAGTCTGGGGCCCAATACGTGTGTCACATACAAAAGAGAGGGGCTAGGCTGGACATGGGAGAAGTAGGGAGATGGGGGAGATGCTGACATGGAAGGGGGAGAGGGACATGGAGGGATGCTGGATATAAAGGGGAATTGGGCGACAGGGATAGTTGCTGGATGGAGGTGAGGGAAAGAGGATATGCTGGATGGAAGGGGCGCGAGAAAGAGAGAGAAGACACTGGTCAGAAGGTGAAAATAGAGGGTGCTGTATAGAAGGGAGGAAAGAGAATGTGCTGGAAGAAAACTGGGGAATAATGGGATGAAGAATGGGAAGGCTGGGGTGAGGGAGATAAAAAGATGTGATTAAAAAAAGTAAGATTGAAGATTGAATAGTAAGAATGAATGAAGTCTAAGCAGATAGAGAGGCAGAAAAATAAATGAAGAAAGGCTGAAAGGAAAAGATCAAAGTCAGGGATATAGAAGAGGGAGTTAAGAAGACAGGAAGGAAGAGAAAAAGTGGGAAATGGACTGGAAATCATGTAATGGAAGTTAAGAAAAGACGGAGGAGAGCAGAAATTGGAGACTGGGAGAAGCATAATTGAAAAAAAAAAAAAAACCAAAACAAAGGGAATGGAACTTGATATATTACCTTTCTGTGGTTTTTGCAACTACATTCAAGGTGGTTTACATGATACTTATTTGTACTTTGGGCAATGGCGGGTTGGATGGCTTCCCAGGGTCATGGGGAGCTGCAGTGAGAACTGGGCCTGGTTCTGACCACTAGGCTACTCCTTCACACAAAGGGCCCTATTATCACACTGTTTGCAGTGTGAAACATCTAAACAACACACAGGCATATAAGAAAGAAGACACACTTTCAGTTCTTCTCTGTCCAGATTTGAGGACTTCCAGAGCAGGACAAATTTTCATAAGTAAGATATTCTAGAGTTTACCGTAGCATCAGTGTAGAGCAGAACTGATAGTCACAGGAAACCCCAGTATAGAGTTTTAACTTTAGTTTTGCAGCACAGCTTAACCAGTTCAAATAAGGAATACAGAGCTGATAGTCACAGGAAACCGTAGTTTAGAGTTTAACTTTTGTTTGCAACACAGCTTGGCCATTTAAAACAGGAAAAGAAAATGATACTCATCAGGAAACTAGGTAGAGTCATACTTATTTGTCTCTATTTTATTTTAAAATTATCTGTTAAAAGAAAGTTTCCTTCACAAAGAATCTTTTACCTCCCCCACCCAAGCAGGGGACCCACCGGTTCTCCTTTCCCTGGGAGAGGTCAAGAGGAATAAAACACACACACAAAATAATTATGAATATAAGCAAAGGCCAATGTGGAGTGGCTCCTGGGCCCCCTTAACATCAAAGGTTCCTTAGGAATGGCTCGGAAGGTGGGCTTCAGCTTTGCCTTTTTATTGGTGAGCAATCAATTGCCACATCATCATTATTCTTCAGAAATCAATCACATGTCATCAGTATCATGCAGAAAGCATTACTCATTAATCATTACCTTTCTTATGACAGTTTCAGTAGAATCATGCAAAACAGTTCAAACAGCAAGATATGTTAGCAGTTGTCCATCAACAAGCTTAATCACCACCCATATTTATCTATCAAATTCATGTGTTTACCCTTCTTGCAACTCTCTGGTCAGGCAGCGGATCTTTGGTCAATTAGTGCTGACAAAGCTATAATTAAAAGTTACTGATCATGGACAAGGCCTAGTTCCATGTTTTCTATCATTCTGCTAACCTCAGCTGTTGAATTAGTAATAAATGTGAATTTTATATTTTCTTTACAGTTATTGCATCATTAGTTTAATTTCCAGTAATTATTATTTTTTGCTGCTGTAAGCTTCAGGTAGCTACAAGCTTTGCCTTCTCTTGTTTAACTGTTATATTAAATCATAGGGCAGCTCCACATATTCATTCTCGGCCCGGGGGTACCTATCCTCAGAAACGTCTTCAAGACCATCAGACTCTCCCCCTCTGACCCCATATGGAGTCATATTTTCTGTTCAGGCAGCAGAATTCCATCTGCCAAGGGGTGTGAGAACCCTCTTTTATGGTTTGCTGTATCAGGAGTTTGACTTGGGGGCTTGGGCATCATATCTTTTACAAAGGGTCTAGGAACTAAGAAACACTGTGATAGTCCTTCTCATCATTGTATAGGAGTTAAGGTTAATTTTATAGAAATAGTATTGTATAAACTAATTTGATGAAAATTTAAAAGAACTGGGCTGGCTACACAGGGACAAAAGAGACTGCTTTGGGAAATAAAGGAAAATGTTTGCCATTATATACATCTTTTCTTTTAGAAAGGCTTTGACAAAGATTCCTATTTGAGTGTCATCATAATTATTTCTAGAGAAATTTGTAAAGCTATGTCTTAGTAATTTATAATTATATTTAGTTTTATACTTTGTTATACATCCCTCAAATGAAAAAAAGTTATCTAGATTGTTAACAGTTATGAATCCTAATTGGGAAAAACATCGATCGATGTTGAATAGAATAGAAAAGAGGACATCAATAATAATACCCTAAGCCTCCACCAGAAATGGCTGCACTTGAAAAACTTGTAAAACAAAAACACCCCCACCCTGTTAATACAGACACACTGAAGAAGAATTGTGGAAAATGTTTCATCCTTTGTATATTTGGTATCATCCACGGTATCCTGAACACAGAAACAATGGTCCAGGTCTTTCATTCATGGAAAGAGAAGACAAGTTTGCAGATCAACTCCTGCACAGTTCCCCACAATTGGGGGTCAGCCCTGCACATACCAAGCTGCCAAAGGTGGGGATTTAAGTACTTAAATATCTGCTTGAGACTGTTTGCAACAAATGTATTACTAAGAAGAAACTGATATTTTCTTTTTCTCCCTTTGGTAACCTCTTCAGTTTATGCTTTGATTGTACTGTCTTGAATTAATGCTGTATATTTTGCAGAACCTTCTTTTAATATTTGTTGAGGCTTTTTATTCAGTTTTTTTTTAATTGGAGGCCAGACTACGTGAAAAGGAGGGATAGAGGGGATACAAGACAGACATTAAAATACTTAAAAGGCATTAATATGCAAACTAATCTTTTTCAGAGATGGGGGAAGCAGTAGAACTGGAGGTCATGAGTTGAGGTTGCAGGGTGGGAGATTTAGGAGCAATGTCAGGAAATACTATTTCAGAAAAAGGGTGGTTGTTGCCTGGAATGCCCTCCTGCTGGAGGTTGTGAAGACAAAAATGGTGATGGAATTCAAGAATGAATGGGATAAACAAAGAGGAACATGGCAAAAACAGATCAAGATCAAGACTGGAGTGGGCTTCGAAGGCAACTCCAGTAGTTGGGAAATAGGACCGGTGCCAGGCAGACTTCTATGGTCTGTACTCCAAAATTGGCAGGGAGAGGTAGCCATCCACCTCATGTGTTCTTGAACAAGATACAGCCTGTTCGAAAATACATGAGATGGACGTCCATGCACAGGAAACGTCCAACATGAACATCCATTTTACAAACATACACCCAAATTTTGAACAGGGGAAAACAATGGATATGGACGTCTGTATAGCAGCATTCTTAGACAATGACCACACAGACCTCCATACAGAGTAGAGGGTCAGCCTAGTGGTTAGTACAGTGGACTGTAAACCAAGGGACCTATATTCAAATCCCACTTTTTAATTTTTTTTTTGTTAATTGTGAGGCTTTCAGGAACACAAAAATGCCTACTGTTCCTGAATGTGCACCACTTCAATAACCTTCAAGCTTGCAGGTATATTATACGGTATATTTAGGTACAGTAGCTATTTTCTGATTCAGTGGGCTAACAATGAAAAAAAAAAATTAAACATAACAGTTTATTTTTATATTCCACAACACCTTGCAGTTTGAAGTGGATCACAATGTAAGAAGCTGGACAATCCAGGACATACAGTCAACTATAAAACATAATAGTATAAAAACATAAAATAAGAAAAATACAAATATAAAACACAATAGTATAAAAAACATAAAATAAAATAAAAAAAAATACAATCAGAGCCCCTCCCCCCCAACAATTTTTGGATCAAATAAGTTTTGACCCAGTGCTTGAAGTACCCATGTGCCTTCAATATCAAAGGAGAAATGTATTTACATAACCTTGCTGCCTGAAATGAGAGCAGTGGGATTTGAATCTGGGTCCCTTGGTTTATAGGCCACTGCTCTAAGAATGCCCATAATACCTGAAGCTGCCACAGATTATAGTATCCCCTTCTGGTTTCACTTTCAGGGGAGAGGGGAGTAAACACTGAGGGATTATGGAGGTGTCATGCTTTAATCCCTCCAGTGGACAGCTGCTCAATCAGAGCACCTTTCTGTAACTTGAACATACCTGAAAGAGGTCTAAATAAGGACATTCTTCTTTTTAGACATAGACGCTTTTTCTCCTTTGGTAATCGCTAGTCCTGCCCAGAACACCTTGCTGTTTGGATGTACTGCACTGTTGGACATTCCAATTCTGCTTTTGCAAAATCAGAATTTGGATATTTCAAGCACACAGACATCTATTTTGACGTTTTGAGGTGTCCATATGCTACGAAAATGAGCGCCATATTGCACTTTATTCAATAAAAACTATGTCCTCTAGGCACAGAATAGGAAAATGATTTTTTTGAATGAGACTCAGTGAATTGTGCATTTTCTAGAACAGTAGTTCTTAACTCAGACCTCAGGATGCACCCTGACAATCAGGTTTTTGAGAGGGCCAGAATTAATCTGCATGCACAGATTTACATACATTAGAGGTAGTGTGTGCAAATCTATCTCTTGCACATTTAATTTGGATATCCTCAAAGTATGATTAGCTGACTGTGTCCTGAGGCTTATTTAAAAAAATATATGGGGATACCCTAAAACAGTGATGGCGAACCTATGGCACGCGTGCCAGAGAGGGCATGCAGAGCCCTCTCTGTTGGCATGTGCGCCACCCTTCAGCCAGTTCCAGCCCCCCGCCCTCCGAGCACCAGGCCCCACCTCCGAATAAAAGTCATACCTGGTCGGGGTTAAGGTGGTGTCGGCAACAGCAGCATTAGTAGTGAAAAGTGTGCTGACTCGGCACGCCTTCAGCCTTCCCGTCTCTCAAGCTCTGTGGTCCCGCCCTCATTTCCTGTTTCCGCAAGGGCTTTTAACAACTACTGCCGATGCTGACTTAACCCCGACCAGGTATGAGTTTTAAATTTCGGAGGGGGGCCCTGGTACTCGGACGGAGGGAGGGCGGGCTGCTCTGGAAAAGCTTTTGTCTTTGACACCATTGGTTTTCCTTGTCAGACCAGCCTCCATGTAGGGTTGCTGGTGTGTTTTCACTATGACAGCACTGCAGGATTAAATAAAACACCGTTCCGTTTGTGGGGCACAAAGATTGGCTACCACAGTAGTAGGAAAATGCTGATAGGAGAGTCATTGAATGAGCAGCATTCTGGTTCCTCCCACAACAACCCTGGAACTGGGAGGGAGGGAGAGGGGACCCTGTAGAACTCAGAGGGAGGGGGATCCTGTTGAACTGGGAGGGAGGGGGACCCTGGAACTTGGGGGGAGGTGGAGGTGAGAGGGAGGAGGGACGAGAGGGAGGGGGATGAGGGGGAGAGGGAGGGAGGACAAGAGGGAGGGGGAAATGAGAGGGGGAGGGGGAATGGCACTTTGCAATAAATAATTAGATTTTGGGTTGCTGTTTGTGCACTTGGTCTCTGAAAGGTTCGCCATCACTGCCCTAAAAGATCTAAATATTTTTTGTATGTACTTGTCAAAGTCTTTAATGTGAATGCTACACCACATAATGGCCTATGCATTACAGTGAATATGGCTTCAGTAACACATAAACCAGGGCTAGGAAAACTCCACTGCTTGAGTGATACAATCCAGCCAAATTTTCAGGATAGCCCTATTGAATACTAAAAAAAATAGATTTACATACACTTAATGGATTATTTGTGCAAATTCCTCACATATCCTGACCATACAGGATCAAACAAAAATCAAATACTTTAAATGGGACAATTTGAAAATTTTGCACTGTCATTACCAACTTTGCAGCATCTAGTGCTTGGATTATGGGCAAGCAACTGTTTATATTATCATCATGCTAACCAAGACTCTGTAATACTAAATGTCTATTTACAATATTCTTCCACTACTCATGATGTCTTGTAAGCCACTTTGAGCCTGCAAAGAGGTGGGATATGGTGGGATACAAATGCAATAAATAAATAAATAATCTAAGCTGATGTGCAGCCAAGTTGAAGTATTTTTGCTTCTTTTCATACTTCAGTGTAGTGGCTGCCTTGCTGCTATTTGCTCTAGATATTATACAACGAGGTCACCCCAAGTGAAGGCACTCAACAAACTTGGCAAAAGAAATGTACTCTGTTTTCTAGAGATGTATCTTTGTTTTGAAACATCCTTGTTTCATTTTATTTCAAAACAATTCAAAATAATTGAGATGGAATTAACAGTTGTTTTCCACAGAGCATGCACTGTTTGAAAATAGCACATGCTCAGGGTAATTTTATAAAAACCTTTCCCACATCTAAAGCCTGTTTTACATGCACAAAAGGGCTTTTAAAAATTGCTCAGCTGCATATACATGTATAAATTAGATGCATGAAGCATGAGCCTACTTTATGTAAATTGCATGCAGGTGTTCCTGGATTTAGTCTGGGCAGGGTAGAGGCAGAGCTGCAATGTATGTATTTTATAAAATATGTTGGTACATGTGCAGACCACATTACACAGTTACACCTTCATAGCAGGTGTACATTTGTGTATGGGGATTTGTACATTATTGGGGCTGATTCTGGGAGCCTATTTTATAAAGGCCTATATTGCTTCATAAAATAATATGTTATGGGACTTTCCATTTTGGACCATTCTATTTGTAGATGGTGTGAGATAGTTGAAATAGCATGTGTTATTTCCAAATAGCATACACTAAGAAAAGAAAAAAAATTTGCAAGGCAACAAAATTTTGGGGATCCGTGCCATTACTATCCTCTGCAGCCACAGATCTCTACTGTGTGAATCCTTACCTGTTGTTCAAGCTCTGCTCTGTATGCAAAGATTTTAAGGGGTGAGAATCTCCATACATACAATTTCATTTCATATGTACAAATGCACCTGAAGTTGCAAATGGCTGCTGTAAAAATGTTAGTGGATTTCAGCTACTATTTTACATATTTCTCTTGGATTAACTAAATGCAATGAGCCTCATTCTGAAGTTAGGATATGTGGGGTATGATCTCAAACTCAAAGCTGCGGTAAAAGTGGCCCTGCAGTAGTGTCGGCATATGGATTCGCCACGTGCCAAGGCCCCATTTTACGCAGCGGGTAAAAAGCTTTTTAAAAAAAAAAATGGCCCAGTGGCAAGAGGCGAAGGCAAAAAAGGAGGTAAAAAATCCTCACGACACCGTGAAGATGAAACAAAAAAGTGAGGAGAATGGATGAGGATACCAACTGTTTTATATTTATTCACTTAAAAAATTATATGTACATAACAGCTGTTATGTACATATAATTTTTTAAGTGAATAAATATAAAACAGTTGGTATCCTCATCCATTCTCCTCACTTTTTTGTTTCATCATTCTTCTTCTTCATCACCAGTGGCAAGAGGACCACTTGCCATGCAGTCATTTCTTGGGGGGGGGGGGGGGGGGAGAGGCAGTAAGGGTTCCCGTACTCACCTGGTGGTAACTGGGCAGCACAGAGGTCTGTCTGATTACCTCTGGGTCCACCCCCAGTGCTAGAAAATAAAAGTGCATTTTCTAGCACCAGAGGGGTGAGCAGCAGATGCCAGGACAACTGCCAGGCTCCTGTAATAGGCCTAATTTGCCATGCACCAATGTGGCAGTAGCCCTACCAGCCTTTAGTAAAAGGGCCTCCTTGTAAGCTTGAAAAGTTTTATTCTGCTGTTCACAGAGCATAATATACAGAGGCAAAGAAGCCAGCACATCTATAATATTTAGGAATGGGTCTGGAGTGTTCTGCCTCACTTTCATGGTTGTTGATTGCAGCTCTTGGTACTTCATCTCATGCCTTTCCATACACAGTACTGAATGGTCTTTTGTACCTGACACTCCCTTCTTGTGTTTTTTTTTTCTCCTTTTACTGCTACTCTATTTTCTGCAAATGATTTTTTTCCTGACAGAATGGAGATATCCTGTCTGGTTCATGTCATGTAAATCTCTGCGGTGATCATTGCCAGAAGCTTAGTTTCTGATGGAAGAAGCACCTTCAAATGTGTTAGCTTAGAGACTATAACAGTAACGACCCTCACTCCTAAACCTGGTCTCCATGTCTTAAATTTACTGCTTGTGCTTGCCTAGCAAGTGGTTTCTCTTATGATATCTGGATTTTATGTCTGAAAACAGGTCAGAGCACTTGTTTCTTATTTTTTTTACAAGATGGCGCCCAAATAAAGCAAGTCTGAGAGAGCTCCAGGCTCAAGGGCAGAGAGGAGACCGGCCCCGGCGAGTCACGCTCACCTGGACAGGATCGGCAAACTCAGGCAAAATGTCCAGAGAACCCCGGCGAGGCGTCAAGCGGCTCCCGAGCGGGTGAGACACGCCGGCGGGAGAACAGGGCCGAACCCAAGGCCTGGACTGGAGATCGGGCAGCGCAGTGGCTGACACACACCGACCCGGCTGACTCGTGACGCACCGAGGGGTGCTTCTTGTCTGGTGGTCATGGCCAGGATTGGACAGGAGATGGCGTTCCCGACCGAAGCGGGACGCACCAGCAGAGGCCCCGACTCGCAGGAGCAAGCATGTCCGGAGCTGTGAACGGTGCGCCCGCCTGTTGAACGTCCGGCAGGATCATTGAGTGGCCACCCAGGAACAGGAGCCCTGCGGAGTCCATCTGGTTCGGCCATTCGCCAGTCCCGCCTGCCACCCGCCAAGTTGTGGCGAGATTCACAGAATCTCACGACAGCAAGAGGCCAGACGGCGGCACCATTGGGAAATGAGGAACGGAGCGGCAAAGGCGATCAGGAGACGGACCACAGACCCCAGCACATGGGAGCAAAGGGAACTCGGGGCTGCAAACTGCCCCCGATTCGTCCTCCTGCTACTGGAGTAGCAACACATCCAGGACAACATCGCATCCACTGCCCCGTCCTGAACACCAATCTTTCCTAGATCCCTACCCCCAACCACCGACACAGCACCCAGAACCTCAGAATCCCTACAACTTGGGGCTGTACATCTGTGAGTAAAAAAACAAAACAGGGACACAGATCCCCCCTCCCATGCGAATACGGCGCACCAGTAGCCAAACTGACCTGATCCAAGATGAACACTGTCAATGTACTCCTAGCTATCTATTCCATATCACTGATCCATCTAACACTAACCACCCCACTCACAGGCAACATCATACCCATACTACACACTCATCAAAGACTGGCCAGATACCCCACACCTCAACAGACTGGCAATATTCACAACAAAGGAAATAAACCAACAAGGGGACAACATCAACAGAACAGAAAAAAAGGTCACATCAAACACACACCAACAAAAAAACGACAACTAACGAAAATCCACACAATACCAAACACAGAAGTCCCATACCAAAAAATCCAAATGGGTTACATCAACGCCAGATCCGTCATTAACAAATCAACAATAACTGACTGGATCATATCAGAAAACCTGGACCTGATCTTCATCAACGAAACCTGGATCCATGATCAAAAGGACCCTATAATCCTTGACCTATACCCTCCAGGTTACAAAATCACTCACTGGACACTGGACCAGAAAGGAAAAGAGGCGGAGGCATAGCACTAATCCATCGATCCCACTTCATAACCGAAACCACTGCTGAGTCCATAACAACCCAACTGGAAATAGCCTCAATCAGAATTCATAGTAAATCCCCGCTTGACCACTTGAACTGTATCCTGTTCTACAGACCACCAGTCAACTTTTACGGACTTCGTCTCACACGCTTGTGTAACCAACTGAAACATACAGCTACTAGGAGACATTAATCTCCACCTAGAAGATTCAAACTCAGCTAACGCACGAGAATGCAAGGAATTCCTCCACCTATGGGATCTAAAATGGCTGCGCACACACAAGCAAACCACGTCAAAGGGCACACACTTGACCTCATCTCACACAAATTGTCCACACACTAAAACGTAATAGCTGATATTAAATGGTCAGAAACACCATGGACCAACCACTACAAACTCAACCTATCCCTAAACTGGCAGAAGAAGAGCTTACACCAACTTCAAGAACAAACAACTTACAGCACAAGAGGTCAAATAGACCCGAAAACATTCTAGCAAAAAATGTACAATGGACGACACAAACTCCATACACTACCTCTCCATTTGGACAAAAGATTCAGAAACATCCTAGAATAAACAGCACCAATGTAAACAAGGACATCACGAAGACATACATCGATACCATGGTTCAATGACGAACTGAAAAAACTAAAAACACAATCCAGGAAACTCGAAAGAGCATGGAAAAAAATAAAATACGAACACACACTGAATGCTTGAAAACTACAAAGAAAATACAAGTATGCAATAAGACAGGCCAAAAGGTCATACTACAGAACCAAAATAGGACCAGACTACAAAGACACGAAGAAACTATACCAACTCGTAAACAAATTACTAGATACCACCCCGGTCATCATGAACAACACAGACATCCCATCCACTGACAAACTTGCCAAATATTTCAATGAAAAAATTGTAAACCTACGTAACACACTTCCTCTTGACAACACTGATATCGAAAATTTCATCAACGGTCTGGACCCAACCCCAGGAGAATACTCAGCGGACCGAACCTGGCCAAACTTTGCACCCCTCACCATCGAAACAGTCACCCAGGCGATTCATAAGTTCTCCACCACTCACTGTAAATTGGACACGTGCCCCAGCTATCTAATAAAATCCACCCCTGACCGCTTCATAGCAGACCTCACATCCCACCTAAACTACTTACTCCAACATGGTCTCTTCCCAAAGGAAAATGGCAACACCCTACTCACCCCAATTCCTAAAGACAACAAGAAAAAGACAAGCGAACTCACCAACTACCGCCCAGTAGCATCTATCCCGCTAGCAGTCAAACTGATGGAAAGCATGGTAACCAAGCAACTTGGTGATTACATAAATAAATTCTCAGTCCTACATGAATCACAATAAGGATTTCACCCCCTCTATAGCACTGAGACAGTACTCATTACACTCCTGGCAAAATTCAAACAGGAAATAGCAACAGGTAAAAGCATACTCCTCCTTCAATTCGACATGTCCAGTTCATTCAACATGGTAAACCATAACATATCACTAAGACTCCTAGACTACTTCAGTATTGGTGGAAACATGCTTAGTTGGATCAAGGGTTTCCTAACCACCAGAACATACCAAGTGAAATCAAACTCAAACATTTCTTCACCGTGGAAAGCCGACTGCGGAGTACCTCAAGGATCACCACTATCACTGACCCTCTTCAACCTAATGATGACACGACTAGCCAAGTCCTTATCCATTAATGGCCTCAACCCATTCATCTATGCAGATGATGTCACAATATATATACCATACAAAAATGACCTGACAGAAATCAGCACCAAAATTGAACTCAGTCTAAACATCATGGACTCATGGGCAAACGCATTTCAACTAAAACTCAATACAGATAAACACAGTGCCTCATCCTCTCATCCCAATACAACACGTACAAACCCACAACTATAAACACTCCAGACCACACCCTCCCTATTGCAGACAGCCTGAAAATCCTCGGCGTCACTATTGATCGAAACCTTACACTTGAGAGCTAAGTTAAATCTTCAACTAAGGAAATGTTCAACGCAATGTGGAAACTCAAACGCGTGAAACCTTTCTTCCCGAGGGAAACATTTCGCAGCATGATACAATCAATGGTACTAAGCCATGCAGGTTACTACAATGGAATCTACGCAGGATGTAAAGAAGAACTCATAAAGAAACTTCAGATTGCTCAAAATACAGAAGCCAGGCTTATATTTGGTAAAGCATGATTTGAAAGCGCCAAAGAACTCAGAGAAAAACAATGCTGGCTACCAATCAAAGAACGTATCGCTTTCAAATTCTGCACCTTGGTCCACAAAATCATCTATGGCGCTGCCCCGGGATACTTGACAGACCTCATAGACCTACCAATAAGAAACACAATCAGATCAACATGAACATACCTAAACCTCCACTACCCAAGCTGCAAAGGACTCAAATACAAATCAACCTACGCTTCCAGCTTCTCCTACATAAGCACACAAATGTGGAATGCATTACCAAAAGCCGTGAAAACCATGTACACCTGAACTTCCGGAAAGCACTAAAAACCAATCTGTTCAAAAAGGCATACCCATCCGACCCAACCTAAGTGCCTAAACCTCGCAACACAACGAAACCAAAGCTCATAATAGACTCTACGCAACTATTCCCCTCTACGATTGCCCAATGTGCCTATAACACATGAACCTTATTCTACAACTCTCTGTATTTGTTTCACTACCGGAAATGGCGATTGCCTCTACGGTATTATGTAAGCCACACTGAGCCTGCAAATAGGTGGGAAAATGTGGGATACAAATGTAACAAATAAATAAATAAAATTTTGTGGGTCATCTATGCAATTAAAACATATACCATATTTAGGAACATTTCTGGTGTCTCCAAATGGGTTCATCTTGCATCTGCCATGCTAGGAATAAACTTCACATTTAATCAAGGGGATAGTATGATCTCAATTTCTTAAATTTACTTATAGTGCTTTTCTTAGTTCCAGTGCTTGGTGGCTCCTTTCATGACATCTCAGATTGGGATATATATCTGAAACTTTTATCACACTCAGAACAATTAAATGTTTTTTCTCTTGTGTGTGTCATTTCATGATCTCTAAGGTTATGCACATGAAAACATTTACTGCATTCAGAACATTTATATGGTTTCTCTCCAGAGTGAGTTTTTTCTTACCTTCTCAGACTATATTTATGACTGAAGCTTTTATCACATTCCTAATTGTATTTATTTGGGATTTTGCTCACACCTTTTCAGTAGCAGCTCAAGGTGAGTTAAGTTCAGGTACACTGTGTATTTCCCTGTCCCTGGAGGGCTCACAATCTAAGTTTGTACCTGAGGTAACAGAGGGTTAAGTGACTTGCCCAAGATCACAAGGAACAGTGGTGGGATTTGAACCAGGCACCTTTGGATGTCAAAACTGGTGCTCTAACCACTAGGCCACTCCTCCACTTGCTCCTGTGTGAGTCCTTTCATGTAATCTGAGATAGGATTTATGACCAAAGCTTTTGTCACATTCAGAACATTTAAATCGTTTCTCTAAGTGGATTCTTTCATGCTGTCTGAGAGAAGATTTATGACCAAAGCTTTTGTCACATTCAGAACATTTAAATCGTTTCTCTAAGTGGATTCTTTCATGCTGTCTGAGAGAAGACTTATAACTGAAGCTTTTATCACATTCAGGACATTTAAAATTTTTTTCTTGTGTGTGGATCTTTTCATGTTGTCTCAGGTAGGATTTATGACTAAAGCTTTTATCACATTGAAAACATTTGAATGGTTTTTCTCCCCTGTGAATCCTTTCATGCCTTTTCAAAGATGACTTATAACTAACAGTTTTATCACATTTAGAACATTTAAATGGTTTTTCTCTTACATTAAGTATTTCTTCTGTCTTAAGATTTGACATCAAAGCAAAACTTTTCTCACATTCAATATAGTCTAAGGGTTTCTCTCCTGTATGAATTACTTCATGCATCTTAAGTTGAAATCTGGTTGCAAAACATTTTTCACATTCAGTACACATAAAAGATTTCTCTCCTAGGTGCATGATTCGATGAATTCTAAGCTGTGATCTACAGGTGAAACATTTTTCACATTCAGTGCATTTAAAAGGCTTGTCTCCACTGTGAAGCTTCTTATGTGCTGTGAGATTTGAATTCCTAGAAAATCTTTTCTGACATTCAGTGCATTGAAACGGTCTTTCTCCTGTGTGTATTCTTACATGCCTTTTAAGCCGAGCTCTGCAAGCAAAGCTTTTCTCACACTGAGAACATTTAAAAACTTTATTTTCAATATTAAATTTTATATCTGTTAGGTTTGCTTCCTTGGAGGTTCCTTTTTCACTCTCAGTACATGGAAGTTGGTTTTCTGTTGGATAAAAATGAGAGTAGGCTCATTAATTTCACAGCACTGGAGAAACACAAATATGATCTACACAAAAAGAGGCAGTGAAACCACGACCAGTATACAAAAGACCAAGTTAATCAGGAGATACCAGATGAGTTGGAGTAAAAAGCAAACATCAGTATGGCAAACCATAATATTTTATTCTAACAAGCAAAGGACCTGACACAACCATATTTTGGGGAAGGCCTGCATCAGGGTATAAAACTGTCTGTAATAAAAAATATAAAGATCTATAAATATCTCATAACAATAAAATAGGTAAAAAAATTATAGAACATGTATAAAACATTTAAAAAATGAATGAGTAAATGACAAGCCATACTGGCGATAATAAGCAAACAAAATAAAAACTTACATAACAAAAGAATATTATAAAGATGAATTACTGTGTGTTGAAACAGTAATACCAGAGTTGTGAATAAATACTTGCTAACATAAAAGAATCTGAAAAAATAATAAAAAATACTGTTGAAATGGGCTTGTATATACACTGTGTCCCCCCCAAAATAGAAAAACACCCAAAAAATGACTTAAAAGGCAGATAGATGTATTTCTCGCAGAAAAACATGCAAAGTGTATAACCAAAGAAAAGGATTTTTAAAAACCCAGTCTACATCGCTAGTATATTTAGATCAGGATGTCTCCAGAGGGGGCATTTTGGAGGCTTGACGTGGGCAGTCTTAAGAAATGAATGTCTCTAGCCCATAACGGATAGCAAAACGGACTCCATTTTGGTTGACATTGCCACCAGCGGTAAAAGGGCCCATACTAAATATGTAAGCATGTAACATGTAAGCAAGAGGCTAAGCACAGATGTTTGAGTAATTCTAGGAAGGAAGGGAAAAACGGGGGGGGGGGGGGGGGGGGGGGGGGGGGGGAGAGGTTATTAGTTTGTAGGACCAAGTTAAATGGATGATGATGTAGCAAATTTCGAAATGTTCTGACTGAATCCAGATTTCCAGTAAGAGCTCCATAGGATATTTCCCAACTGACAGTTAAAGGAGGCGAGGTTAAAGCAGGATGTAAAAATGTCGTTGTGAAAAATTCAGAAATATGCACCTTGATGAAAACAAAAATAAACAAAAATAAACAACATAAAAAGCATAAACTATGGCTTGAATAAACATATAGGGGGTAAATATTCAGGAAGCAGTGGTCAGCGTTTTGCTGTGTGCCGTTGGCATTATTCCAAACAGTCCCCCTCCCTCCTACCACTCCCCCCTGCCCATGAACATCTATGCCCCTCCCTTCCCCCTCCCCCTAACAAGGCTCTCATCCCCAACCCCCACCCAAGGTCTAGGTAGGTCCGCCCAAGGCCTACTTGTTTCCCTGGTGGTCCTTGGGTGGTTGTTGGGGGCAGGAGCGAAGCCTCCTTGGCTCCTGCCCCTTGTAGCTACACTTGCAGAATGGCTGCTGCAATATTCAGTGCCGGGGCCTGCATAGCTAAGCGGGTGAAGCTTCTGAGGTGTTCTAAATTCACTCACTTAGCTATGCGGATGCTGGCACTGATTATTAACGGCACCCGCAAAACCCCCGGCTCCTTCCCAATACCATCCCTAGCGCCGCCCCTTACCTGCCCACTTTTTTGTTTGGCGGTCTGTGGGAATATTCAACCCCACTGTCTGGTTAAGTTCCATTGAATATCTCCACTTAGGTGGAGTAAGTGATTTAAGCAGGCAGGCAAGGCTCCTCCCGATTAAATCGCTTTGAATATTTTCCGGATTCCTTTTTCAGGATGCATGTGGTCCATAGCTTCCCCTACCCAGGCCATTTCCCCGCTTTAGCTATCTTCTGGGGGATGTCTTGGGAGATCTGCCACACTGCTCACACATGATTATTCTCTCTTGTTCCTGATTGTAACTTCCCTTTTTCTCTCTTTAGGTGTGGAGTGGAGAAGTAGCCTAGTGTTTACTGCAGCAGACTTTGATCCTAGGGAACTGGCTTCGAGTCCCACTGCAGGTCCTTGTGACTCTAGGCAAGTCACTTAACCCTCCTTTGCCCCAGGTACCTGTATATAATATGTAAACTGCTTTGAATGTAGTCGCAAAAAAAAACCCCAGAAGGCAGTATATCAAATCTCATTCCCTTTTTTTTATTTTTAACTTATCATACGTAAACCTGTCAGAAAGGTTCCTAATGAGCAGTATATGAAATACTTAATAAACTTGAAACTTCTTATGTATTTCCTATGGTGCTTTTAATTGTTTCTGTCTGTATTTATTCTGAGATTTACGATGTCATGCTGATGTTTGTCACCTGAATGCTCCATGTCAGTATTATCAACCGATATATGCTGATGGTAAAACTAGTGTTTTATGATTATCTATTATATATATCCTGTGTACCACTCAGAGCTTTCTTAAGTTGATATAAAAAAATATAAAAAAATAAAAGAACTGTTTGGAATGGAACATCACCAGCTGTAATCCAAGTTACATCACCTGCTTCACCCAGTTGCTCACATGCGCTTGTAATATGTAGGTTTCCTCTTTCCTCAGATCTCTGGGGTTCACTCTTCAATTGCTCTTGCTTAAATCTGATGAAAATATTAGGTTTGACATCTGAACAGCCTATTAGGAGACAAAATATATATAATATGTTTAGTAAAGTTACCCCAGAGCCTGCATTATCAATGCACGTGAGTTCAGAATTTTGCAGGTTTCACAGCCGCTGCCACCAACATTCAGCAAAGCTGAGGGGTGTTACAATGCTTACTGTCATCAGAGATCCATTCTAACAGTATCTTAAGAAAACTCTGATCCTCAGGAGCCACACATAGGGCTGCTTATCAGGGTAATCATATTGAATAAACACATATATTGTAAATATATACCTCTGTATATAAATCTATAGACAGGTACACAACTGTATTTCTTTATCTATATAGATGTCTATGAAGTCCTTGTAGTAAGCTGCAGTCAAAAGTGGCTTTAGTGCAGTGGCGTAGCTATGTGGGGCCCCCGTGGATTTGGCCCTGGACCCCCCTGCCGACGACCCTCTCGACTCCCCCTCCCATCACCAAGCCTGCCCCGCCTACCTTTGCTGGCGGGCACCCTCAACCCCCGCCAGCCGAGGTCCTCTTCTTCCGGTGCAAGGCTTCATTCTATTTCTGTGAGTCTGATGTCCTGCATGTATGTGCAGGACATCAGACTCACAGAAACAGAATGAAGCATTGCGCCGGAAGAAGAGGACCTTGGCTGGCGGGGGTTGGGGTCCACCGCCAGCAAAGGTAGGCAACGGTGGGGAAGGGTTGGCGGCGGGAAAGGGGGGGTCAAGAGGGTCATCGGCAGGGGGGGGGGGGCAAAGTTGTTGTTGTTGTTGGTGGTGGTGGCGGCGGCGGGTCGGCAGTGGCGGGGGGGGGGGGGGGTCGGCAGTGGCAGGGGCTAAAATGTGCCCCCTCACCCTGGGCTCTGGACCCCCCTCCCGCTGAAGTCTGGCTACGCCCCTGCTTTAGTGTGCCCTTGCACAGGTTTTTCCCATATATGCTAAGGCCATTTTTACTACAGTTGTAAAAAAGCAAAAATAAATACCTGTAGCTGGTATTTTCCGAGGAGAGCAGGCCACTTATTTTCACACGTGGATGATGTCATCCACAGTGCCTGGTGCGGAAATGCTGCCTAGCATATCATCTAAGAGCTCGAGACAGCATTCCCACAACACATGCGCGGGTGCCTTTCCATCCGACTTCTGAGAGCGAGAGCAGCATTACAAAAATATAGCTATATAATACAGCTTCAAGTGGAGGTGGGAGGGTATGTGAGAAAAAGTGGTCTGCTGTCCTCTGAGAATACCTGCTACAGATAAGTATATTTGCTTTTTCCAAGGAAAAGCAGGCCAGTTAATTCTTACATGTGGGAATCCCTAGCTATCAGACTCATGGAAAAACAACATGAGGACAATAGGAACTTGCAATGGTGAGTTCAAAAAAGTCAATTAACCTGAGACTATATACATACTGGTTGTAAGAGTGCAGCCTGGAACAAAATAAAATGGGCTAGATGGATGGAGTTGGCTTCTAGACCCCAAACAAATTTTGCAGAACTGTCTGTCCAAACCGACTGTCACGTCGGGTATCTTGTTCAAGGCAATAGTGAGATGTGAATGTGTGGACTAAAGACCATGTTGCAGCCCTGCAAATCTCTTCAGTTGAGGCTGATCTCAAATGGGCTACTGACGCTGCCATCACTCCGACATTGTGAGCCTTGACATGACCCTCAAAAGTCAGCCCAGCTTGTGCGTAAGTAAAGGTATGTACAATTTGACATCATAAATCTCAGAATAAATACAGACAGAAACAATTAAAAGCATCTTAGGAAATACATAAGAAGTTTCAAGTTTATTAAGTATTTCATATACTCAGAAGCGTAGCGAGGCCAGCTGACACCCGGGGCGGTTCGCCGCTGCGCCCCCCCCCAGAGCACGCAACCCCCCCCCCCCCGAGCTCAGTCTTACCAAGGGGGGGCGGGTGGGAGAACCGCTCCGCCCCGAGTGCAGTCGCTGGGAGCTGCGTCGGCTCCGTTGGTTCCCCTGCTCTCTCTGCCCAGGAACAGGAAGTAACCTGTTCCGGGGCAGAGAGAGCAGTGAACAAGCGGAGACGACACCCCCCCAGCGGCGTGCACCTGGGGCGGACCGCCCCACCGCCCCCCCCCCTTCCTACGTCACTCCATATACTGCTCATTAGGAGCCTTTCCGAGAGGTTTACGTATAAGTTAAAAATAAAATCTGCC
Organism: Microcaecilia unicolor; assembly: GCF_901765095.1. Taxonomy (NCBI): domain Eukaryota; kingdom Metazoa; phylum Chordata; class Amphibia; order Gymnophiona; family Siphonopidae; genus Microcaecilia; species Microcaecilia unicolor. The sequence continues at coordinate 433,582,819 of NC_044033.1, forward strand.
AGCCAACTGAAATTGTACATTTCACGATGGTGACCCCTATCCTGTTGGGATCAACAGAAACAAAAAGCTGAGTGGATTGTCTATAGGGTCTAGTTCGCTTCAGGTAAAAGGCCAATGCTCACTTGCAGTCCAAAGTGTGCAGTGCATTTTCGCCAGGATGGGCATGAGGTTTGGGAAAAGTGTTGGGAGGACAATAGAACTGATTTAGATGGAACTCTGATATCACATTGGGCAGGAACGTAGGGTGGGTGCAGAGAACTACTCTGTTATGATGCAATTTTTTGTAAGGTGGATCTGCTACTGAGGCCTGAAGTTCATTGACCCTGCAAACTGAATTAACTGCCACCAAAAACAAGACCTTTCAGGTCAAGTACTTCAGAGGAAAGGAATTGAGTGGCTCAAAAACAGCTTTCATCAACTGGGTAAGGATGATATTGAGGTCTCAGGACACAGGTGGAGGTTTGATAGGGGGCTTTGTAAAAAGTAAACCTCTCATGAAATGAATAAGTAGAGGCTGTCCACAGATGGACTTACCATTCTACACGGTGATGATACGCACTAAGGGGTAGATGATGAAAGGCAAACACGTGCGCTAGAGGCGCGTTTGACTTCGCCCTATGATCAGAGCCAACGAGAGCGTGTAGCAACGAGCTCACCGGCTCTTAGCACAAGTAGCATGCAAATGCATGTTAAACAGGGCATTTGATATTCCACTCCAATGCTCAGCGGGAAGCACGCCAAATATTGATGCTGCTCCCACAGCAAACCATACATCAGCTTGGAACTGGCAGGGGTAGCAGAGTATTGGGGAGGAATGGAGAGCCCTAGCCAGCATGCATTTGCATGCTTACTGCCCCCCCCCCCCCCCCCCCCCGCAGACACAAGGGGCTGCCCCCCATTCAAAAAGGTTTCCCCCTGACCTGCCCTGGTGACCTAGTGCAACCCAAGCCCTTCAAACCCCTCCATACCTTGAGCCAGGAGGAGGGAGTTGCACTCCCTACTCTTGCGAGCGCTGCCTTCAAAATGGCGGCACCCTGCTCGGTGCATCCTGGGATACACTGGTCAGGGCTTCAGTACCATATAAGGGAGTTTCTCCCTTTCTTCTCTTGGCTATTCCAATCATTTGTATAATGACCATACATAGCTTTCTTTATCCTCTCCTTCCCTTCCTTCATCTTTTATCTTCATTTGCCTTGGTAAAGGTAAAAGGTCATGAATTTGATAAACTGCCTTTCTGTGGTTCAACCAAAGCAGTTTACATACATTATATAGAGGTATTTTGTCCCTAGTGGGCTCACAATCTAGGTTTTGTACCTGGGGCAATGGAAGGTTAAGTGACTTGCCTTTCTACTGTTTCATTTTTTCACAGTGAAACAGTTCATAGACTAAACTCTTTGTCCCATCTTCAGATAGCATCGTATGCCTTCTCTTTTCCCATCATTCTACCCCTATCCCTGCTCTCTCCGCTGTCAGAAGCCTTGGAGCACATATTTGACTCCAAACTTACCTTCTTGTCCTCAGGCTACTGCCAAACTCTTGTCAATACCAACTTTATTATGTTAAGTCTACACACCCTTATTTTACTATAACATAAAGAGATTGTCCCAAGTTTTCTTGATGGGATTTCTGTAGCATTCTTTCACTGTTCCTTGTATTTCTACTTTTCTTCTTCTCTTGCTTATAAAAAGAGCTTGCCTTATTTCTATGCTTTTATGTTCTGCCTTGACCTGAACGTCAGATGAAAGTTTTAAACATAAGGATCGTCCCTTCCCCAGAAAGCGTACAATCTAATAGGAAGTAAAGGTGCCTTACTTGTTACAGGGGGATTAACTTGTTTGGTCATCTCCGATTCACATGGCTCCATGAAATCTAATTCTTCTTCTTGTTTAATGCTCATCGAGAACACAGATGATATAACTGGATGGCCTATTATGCAAAAAATAAAGTCTGTAATAGTTCTGCTAATAAAATATTGTGAAATAGACTGATGTAAATGACCCATCTCCTGTGAAATGAAAACACTTCAAAAATATTTAAAAATTGCTTCAGCTAAGTTGAAAATAAAAGAGTAGCATCTTTAATCATACATTTCCTAGGAAATTTAAAAAAAAAATAGTTTCAGTGCTAAAACCTGTGGCCTCATAAAAATTCTATCCTCACTTCCAAAGTAGCTGAAGTTAAATGTGGAAACATTAATTTTTGATCCATGAAATTCCACATGATGGAGTAAAAAATCTTATCTCCATTGGTTGAACACAGAAAAGTTGTTAACAATGTAGCTCTATTATTCCTTTCTTCTATAGATGTTTCCAACAGTGGTGTTCAATTTAAATATCGAACTGGAGTAAGAACATCAAATTCAGTATCACCTTCCTGCATATTCTTACTTTCTATTTATTGGGATTTATTAACCGCCTTTAGGAAGAGATTTACCCAAGGTGGTGTACAGTTGTTGCAGTTTAACAAACTCATAATTTTGTTAACAGCATAACCATAGTAAAATGTATAAACATAAATACAATGAAAGAGGAAACTTAAAAACAGCAAACTGAAACCTACTAATAAGACTACCATGAAACAGGATAAAAAATATACACATTTAACAGCTCTGAAATTCAAACAAGAGAGATAATAAGATACAAGCATAATAGTGATGGAATATCTAATAAAAACACAATTAGAACATTTAAATAACATTGCTATGATACTAATGATTTTCTACAATACAGCTTTCATGTAGCTTAGGGGCCAACCATATACAAAAGAGGTATACGTAATTGGCTTGCCTTCAGCCTTCCCTTTCAGAACGAAACACTAGGCGCACTATATAGAATCTGGCAGTAAGTGCCAATTCTATAGCAGCAACTGTGCGAAATTGCCATCACAGAACAGAGCATAAGTCAGCATGCACACGTCTATCTTTAAGCACAAGCTCTTACACCATGTCAAAGACACACCTTCAATTCACCCATGTGCACGCCCCCCCCCTTGTAGTTGAACACTATAGCATTTAGGTGCTAACTGCCGTATTCTATATAGTGCGACTAGTGGTCCACGCTGAAATCTAAGGGTATTCCTTAACAACATGCCTAACTTAATTGGCTTAACCAGCTAATCAGCGTTGATAACAGCATCTAACAAGCAATAATGAGCACTAATTGGCAATAATTAGAATTTACGCGCACAACTCGCTAAGCGCTCTCTGTAATGAACTGTGTCTAACTTCTAATGTGCGCAGTTCAAAATGGGCAGGGAAATGGGCATGTTCCAAAATTTAAGCACGCAGTTGTAGAATATGACCCAGTGCACGTAAATCTATGCACAGGAATTTATGTTATGTTTTTGTTGGTGTAAATGGATGCATGTAGTTTTAGGCGCTGAGATATCAATTATGTGTATTCTATATACCATGCCTAAATTTAGGCACTGCTTATAGAATACGCTTAGGCAGAAATGTTTACCGCATGGATTTTTTTTTTAGGTGCCTTATATAGAATCAGGTCCGAAGGGCCCGATATTCAGCCAGCAGTGCTTTTGCTGTCCACCTCCGGCATTAAAACTGGATATTCAATGCCAAGCTGTTTCTGGTGACCGGCATTGAATATCCAGGGATTTTTTTCTTTTTTTTTAACTGCTAAAAAGTTAACCAGCTATGCTGATATTCAGCACTAACCGGTTGTGACAAAACAGTGGGTTTTAAGCCTGTAAACTGTATTGATTATTTTTTGAAGTGTATTTCCCTAGTTTGGCCAGCTGGTGGTGAATGTTTATGTTTATAGCTATTACAGAGAAATTACTGTTTTTTTTCTTTAGTCTAACACAGATAGGAAATGAGATGCAGTATACTTTTGAAAACTTGTTGTTCTGGGCTCTGATTGGCCCAGGAGCTCAATTCATCTAGGATATACTGGCTTTTTTTTTTTCGCCAGTCTTAGCCAGGGAGAAGAGAGAGAAAGAGCTCTTTGCTGAGGCCCTGTAAACAGTTATATTTGATAACCTATGAGCAGCTATATGTCCTGACCGCCACAGGTACTACTTAGATAGTATACAAATGTATGTATGATCCACATTTCAGCTACTTGTTACTGTTTTGCTGATTGCACCTTTTCTGTTAGACAATAAATATTTTTAGTTTATTGCCTCTGCTTGTTTGGACTAAGAAACCTAGTGGTTTGTGTATTGGGTCTGTGGGTGCATTCTAGGAATTGTGGGACCACTGGGAGTGTGGCCCTAGAAACCTAGAAATCATTGGGGATAATGTGAGAGTGGGAGACTCATCCAGAGGCGGTTGGGACCCAGTTGGTGGGAGGAGGGTGCTAGTGTAGAGCATGACTACTACTACTACTATTTAGCATTTCTATAGCGCTGCAAGGCGTACGCAGCGCTGCACAAACACAGAAGAAAGACAGTCCCTGCTCAAAGAGCTTACAATCTAATAGACAAAAAACAAACAAAAAAAAAGTAAGCAAATCAAATCAATTAATGTGTACAGGAAGGAGGAGAGGAGGGTAGGTGGAGGCGAGTGGTTACGAATCAAAAGCAATGTTAAATAGGTGGGCTTTCAGTCTAGATTTAAAGGTGGCCAAGGATGGGGCAAGACGTAGGGGCTCAGGAAGTTTATTCCAGGCGTAAGGTGCAGCGAGACAGAAGGCACAAAGTCTGGAGTTGGCAGCAGTGGAGAAGGGAACAGATAAGAAGGATTTATCCATGGAGTGGAGTGCACGGGAAGGGGTGTAGGGAAGGACGAGTGTGGAGAGATACTGGGGAGCAGCAGAGTGAGTACATTTATAGGTTAGTAGAAGAAGTTTGAACGGGATGCGAAAACGGATAGGGAGCCAGTGAAGTGACTTGAGGAGAGGGGTAGTATGAGTAAAGCGACCCTGGCGGAAGATGAGACAGGCAGCAGAGTTTTGAACCGATTGGAGAGGAGAGAGGTGACTAAGTGGGAGGCCAGCAAGAAGCAGATTGCAGTAGTCTAAACGAGAGGTGACAAGGGTGTGGATGAGGGTTTTGGTAGAGTGCTCAGAAAGAAAGGGGCGAATTTTACGGATGTTGTAAAGAAAGAAAAGACAGGTCTTGGCGGTCTGCTGGATATGAGCAGAGAATGAGAGAGAAGAGTCAAAGATAACCCCAAGGTTTTGAGCTGAGGAGACAGGGAGAATGAGAGAGCCATCAACAGAAATAGAAAACGGGGGGAGTGGGGAGGTGGGTTTGGGGGGAAAAATGAGAAGCTCGGTTTTGGTCATGTTTAATTTCAGGTGGCGTTGAGACATCCAGACAGCAATGTCAGACAAGCATGCTGAAACTTTGGTTTGGATGCAAGGTGAGATATCAGGGGTAGAAAGGTAGATTTGGGAGTCATCAGCATAGAGATGGTAGGAAAAGCCATGGGATGAGATTAATGAACCAAGTGAAGAAGTGTAGATAGAAAAGAGGAGGGGACCAAGAACAGAACCCTGAGGTACGCCGACAGGCAGAGGGATAGAAGTAGAAGAGGATCCACCAGAGTGAACACTGAAGGTGCGGAGGGAGGCAGCTGCAGGCGGACCTGAGTGGTGCTGGGGATAGACCCTCTAAGTGGCCATGGGTAGCCCCAGGCAGGTGGTTATGCGTTTCGTGACACCGGTTAACTTTATAGTGTTTAAAAATAGGATAATTATTTATGTGGTCCATTTGACTGCTAAACTTATCAGATAAGTTGCGCGATACAGCCGGTTATGCTCTAGGCGCTAACCAGCAATATTCAGCGGTGATAACCGGTTATTTGCCTCTGAATATTAGTGATTAGGCGTCAATATGCTATTTAACTGGTCAGCGGTCGTGTTTGGTCAGATAAATACGTTTATTAAAACTTTCTATGCTGCCCAAGCTGACTAGGAGAACTGGTGGTTTACAAATTAAAATACAAATAAAAGAAAAGAAAAGAAAAGAAAAAGAGTTACAATTTCTTGATAGGAAAG